>NC_088360.1:93095432-93112932 GCF_034508935.2 Berghia stephanieae | reverse complement strand
ATGACAAATCTTCTGATAATGAACTCCCTGCGCAATCAAATCGGCATTTGAGAATATGGAGAGAATCTGAACATCGTTTATAATTTCTGCAGCCACGCGGATACTTTCGTTCATGTCTTTTGTCATTATTGAATGGAGGGAAGTTTCATCTTATTGTTGCGAAGCATACAATGCGTCCTATTTCTTATGGTAACGTCATCTGAGGGAAAACGCATATTCTGTCTCCTTGGACAGTGGGATGATGAGAGATTGTCTAGATCGGGATAATTTAACAAGTTTTCTTGTTATTTCTCATTTTTCACAGCGAGCCTGCTGATTTTTTGTGGCCGTATATCAAGAGCGACAGAATTTGTGCCATTTGGTATCATTTTGCTTCAGGACCTCCAGTGTATCCTCAGAGCGGTCTTCAACAGACAAATCTAGCTTGTCACTATCATTTGCATAATCCATTAAAAGTCTTAACACCATTAGAACGCTACGCTACAAAAGTCACGTACCATTGGCCACAATATTTCCGCTTTGACAGAGCTGGGCATTCTAATTTTTATTTTTTTAACCTCTTGACAATTTAATCATTTTGACCAATTCACCTCAATACTGCACTTTGCCATTATATTATTTTTAGTAGTTAGTACAAGATTTAGTACATTGTCAACGCCCTGATTTAATGGGTTAAGTGACTTGATCACGGTATTGTTGGTGATGGGGTTGAGGCGGTTCATAACGGTCATGTTAAAGAAAATGACGACACGGACATTTTCAACCTGAAATTTGATTTGAACCATATTACGCAAACCACAATAATAACATAACTGTATTGAATTAGTGTGACACATAAAATTGATGCTAAAGCGATTTCTAGTTGCTCGGTATGCTGCTAATGATGATGACGATGACGATGACGATGATGATGCTGATGATGATGATGATGATGATTGTGATGATGATGATGATGATGATGATCATCATCATCATCATCATCATCATCATCATCATCATCATCATCATCATCATCATTATTATTATTATTATTATTATTATTATTATTATTATTATTATCATTACTATCATTATCATTACTATCATTATCATTATTATCATTATTATTATTATTATTAGGTACTCCAAACCAGCCACTATCGGGTAAAATTGTGATGAAAATCGGGAAAATTCATCACTTTCACACTGCTACTCTCAAATAATGTGTAAAATGTATGCATTACACTTGGTGTCATTGTAAAGATCATCCTTTTTTCTTTATGATAGGGAAAAAAGAAAATGGTTTTGTTCAATAAGTAATATTAATAGATTTGAATAAAAATGTGTAGAAAACGGTTGGTCGGAATGCTCACGGTCAGTTTTTATGACCTCATCTTTTTCAACCGGATGTCTTGCGAGCGCCGTTTATGAGATCGGGAAATGAATGGTGTTATTTGAAGCAGAATTGAATTCTCTTTCGTTTGGTATATAATTTTATATTGTATAAAATCATATTCCTCTCTAAAAATCGATTTTTTTGAAGTTTTTGACAAAAAAAATGCCGAAATATGAGAACATTGAAACGAAACTTACATGAAATGAAAAAGTATTCAATTTTCTATTCATGGTAAAAATTCGAAACTATTTTATGGAACAGCGTCCGCAAGCTGGCTATTTAAAAAGAACGACCATGCCCGGCGAAGTCATTCAAACGAAGGAGCCGAGTTGACGTTAGTCGACTCGCGACTAGTTGTAAACAAGGTGTGATTGATTGATTGATTTCATTCAAGAATGGATTCAAAGCTCATTATAGGTAAGTTATATGTTTGAAATCTACTTTCTGATCATTGAAAATATTGCTTTTTTTATATTAGTTAGTTTTTTTTTTTGTCAAAATCGTAAACGCAGTGTCTTTTAAAATTCTTTCACTTGCGGTATTCCCTCGTATCCAGCAACTGGGAACTTTGTGGCACTTTGTATTTTTTTATGTTATATTTTCCCCTAAACAAATACCAGTAAGACTTTAATCAGTTATCTAATTTTATATGACACCAATCTAAATTTTATTTTAATGAATAATACAGCTGTATTTTGTCATCTTAATACACTAGACTTTTGTGGCGATGAAATCTTGATTTCAAAATGGCGGACACTCAATTCAGGTTTCGGACGAGTCCATTGCGGACAACTTATCGAGATTCACATTAGTTTTGTTTTAGTTCGAATGCGTTCTAAGGTTATTGGTTAAGAAATTATCATTAATTATTATTATTATAGAGGCGTATGTGACTTTACAGCAATAGTAAGCTTTTTTTTAAAAAAATTATGTTATGAAACTTTGCTTTGGATGGGCTCAGACCCCTGTCAATAATTTGGATGTGGACTGATTTGTTTATAAAGTTATATGACTATTGTGATCCTTCAATATAATTTCAGTAGATCAAATATTAAGTGCGCTACCAGACTGCCTGGTACTTATTATTACTAGCTATTACCATGGCAAATGACTTTTTTTTTTTTCATATTCATGTTGTAATTATTGCCTATTCATCAGATTCAGATTATTGTTTGGTATTTTTTATTTATTGGGGATAATAATAACGTGTATCTATTTCAATGTTTGTGTAAGGAAGATTTTGATTTTAATGATAAAATTAGTAATTTTCATTTTGATATATTTCCTCAGATGATGATGTTTACCAAGGGTTAAAAAATACCTTTTTGGTATCTGGGAGAGGTAGACGACCAGATTTGCCACCAATAAAAGTGAACCAGAAGTTACTTGTACAGCTTTATTTTTTGAAGCAGGAATCGGAGAACTGCTCATCAAAAAAATCTTGGAAGGAGGTGACTATATTTTTATTTCGTCATTTATATGTAATCACGTTTTTTTCAGAGAAGTTTCCCAAAGCTATCATGTGATCATCCATTGTCAAGAAGTGAGCAAAGTCAAGACAGTTGTTCTCTGACCGCTTTTTTAAATTTTTTTTTTGCTGGCTAAGATTAAGATGTTTTGTTACAGGAAGAAATCGGTGAGGATCATATGAAGGGGTATTGGTGCATTTCAGTGCCTAGTGGGATTCACTGTACATATGAGTAAGCATTGCTAACGAGAAAGGTACAGAGTTAGGTAACAATTGACAATGTAAAATTGTGTTGTATTGCCATTGTCTCATCTTTTCAAATAATTTGATTTCAGATTGAAGACTGTCTTCTACGGATATCCCCAGACCTTGCATCACACAGATCACGGATAAGGCATGCAGTGGAGCGTGCTTACCAGAGATTCTGCATGCAACGGCATGATCTGTCGTTCCTGGAATGTGGGGTTGACTTCGACTTTATTTCGGATAAGTTGTCGAGTTTTGGCATCACCCGTGCTTCATTGCCCTTTCCGCCTGCATCTTCACTGGATTTGAAACACATCGATAACGGATTAGTTATTGATATTGAACTTTCCAGGAGGGATATGGGATTAAGTTCAAACACAACGGCTCAATGGGTTTGTCATTTATCTGGACTGAGCATCAATTCTAAACTTTTTTGTGTCCTAAAAAAAACATTCAAAGAGTATGAACGACTCAGGAGCAACAAGACCAAACATCCTGAAAGGCTTCAGCAATTTCTGCTATCAAAATTTTCCCTTTCTTCGTCTCCACAACCACCCTCACATCTACAGCCTTCATCATTGCCATTACAAGAGCACCCTACGCCTCGCCCACCCACCCCACTACGATCTAGTCCAACTCCAACTACTCCAAAGCTGAAAGATGACCAGTTACATTTGATTCAGTCTTTGAATGAAAAACTTCTAATTGTTGAATCTGCACTATGTGATATTCAATCGGAGAAATTTTCTCTACTGGAGGAGGTAAAAGGACTGAAAGAGAAACTTAGTTCAGCTGAGGATAAAGCTTTAGTTACTGTGTCTAAATTAGAAGAAAAGTTTGAAGCTGAATTAAAGAAAAAAGATTTAAAGTTAAAAGAAATTAAAGCTGGGCATGACAAAATTTGTAAAGATTATTGCTCAACTATATCTGTTTTACACAGTGATTTAAATAAGAAAGATTTGTCCTTACAGAAAATGAAGTCAAAAAATAAATACCTTACAGATGAGTTACAGAAAGAGATCATCAGATATGAAAATTTAGAAGCTAATCCATTTGAAATTAAAATTAAAAATTCTAAAAATAATGAATATTCTGATGATGTCAGGAAAGCTGTCATCGCCTTAGTTTGTGAGACAGGTGTCTCAGCTAAAAATGTAAAAAAAGTAATTGATATTGTATCAAGCAATATTTTTCATTATGTATTTTCTGAAAATTTACCTTGTGCTCAAACAGTTTTAAACATGTGTGATGAGGCTTTTGTCCTTTCAAATATGCAAACTGTTGAAAATGTTTTAAAATCTGAAAATGCTACGTTTCATTTTGATGGTACATCAAGAGATCAGAAAAAGATAGTGGGACATCAGTTCACTTTAGATAGTGGGGAAACCTTTTATCTGGGGTTTTTGCCTGTTGCCACTGAAAATTCTGACACTCTTTTGGATATTGCTATGATTGTTATTAGTAATTTAGTTGATTGCTATAAAGATGTGTACTCCATTTCTCCTGATATTATTTTAAGAGAAATTCTTTCTAAAATTACTAGTGTCATGTCTGATAGGGCTGCGCCCAATATTCTTTTTGGTCATAAATTTACAGATAAACTAAACGCTGAGCTTGGAGATTCCCTTCAGATCAGTTTTTTGCATTGTAATGCACATTTTCTATTAGGAATTAGTTCTGCCTTTGAAAAGACATTGTCAGTTTTTGAACGAAAGTTGATCACTCAGGACGATGAGTATTTAGGAAGGGACAAAGATGGGGCCTTTTCATTTTTTAGCAAAGATTCAGAGTCTGCGACAAATAGAATAATTCGATGTACTTGTAATTTGTTGGGTCCCAGGGGTGACCAGAAAAATGGATGTCGTCCACAGTGGATTACTTTTTGTTCTGATACTCACAATGTTGTTCCCATTCCTAGTTTTAAGTCCAACAGGTTTAATTGCTTTTTTGAAGCTGCTGTTTCTATTTTATTCCACCATGACAATTTATTGAATTTTTTCACTTCTGGTATTTTACATGATAACCCAAATTTATTGATTAAGAGTGTTACTCATGACCTTCAAGATTTAAGGTTAATGTCATTGGTTTGTTGTATTGCCCTATTTTGTTTAAAAGTCACTTCGCCTTATTGGTTTCTTGTCAAGAGTAATACAGTGAAGTATACTGATTTTTTTATGTATGTTCAAATGATGCATGACTGTTTTAAGAAATGGGCTGATGATCCCTCTGAATTACTTGATATTTCTTTTACATCTGTTTTTGGAGATGCTCTCCCTTTTTCCAAATCCCCTGCATTTGATATGGTACATAGTCAAATTGACAAATTTAATAATGTTGTAATGATTGCTTTGTTAAAAATATTATGCAAAGATGTTTCTTCTGTTACTGAGAGACAGTTGAAAGATTTTTTAAATGATGGTTATTATGCTCATGTCAGTGATGAAATGAAAAGAACATTGAGCCATTGTCCTCTTACAAATTTGGTTGGTGAGAGTGCATTTGGTGATTTCGATTATGACATTAGTAAAAGGAGAAATGCATCACTCCATAATCGGTCCACCATTCATGCTGTCAAACGCAATAAAACAATATCGTTTTTATCTAAAAAGTCTGTTGAAGAGCAAGGGCTCATGTTCAAAGTAGCTAGAAAGCATGGGAAGAAAATGCGAAATGAGAGTAAGATGTTAAAAGATAAAGTAGATAATGATATAAGATTGAAATTTGTAGAGAATCAACAGAAGAAGATTGATAAGCAGATAAAGGATATGGAGAATATTTCCAAGGTTGAACGAGATGTTGAATTACACGGTGGGCCCTGTCGAACAGATAAAGATGTAATTGATTTATTTGACAGGCTTAGAGTTGAAAATTATTCAATGACAAAGATAAAAGATATATTGAAGAGTGAAATACGTTTTCATAAATGTATGTCGGGCGGAAGGAGTTTAAGATTTGGTGATGTTGATTTTATGTTGGATGCTTTAAAGTCTTTTTTAAAATCAAATTCTGTTTCTGGTGACATTGAGAACCCATCAAAGAAGCGAAGAGTTATATAGCCTGATTGAGTTTAATTTCTTTTTCAAGCATTAATGATTTAATGTGCATTTTTTTTGTTGTGATTTCTCGGTTTCGGATTATTTTTCTCTCTCAATTTTCATAGCTTAGTCTGAAGCTGCTGAAGTTATCTAATTTATTTTACTAAGGAGATCATACTATTTCTGAATTGTACGTTATTCATGCTGTACGTATGAAGTGTTTTATTTGTATATCCTGACATTTTGCATATTTGTGAGTTTTTTTATTAGGTGAAATTTTTGTGATTTCATTATTTCAGTCTTGCTTCATGTTCTTTAATGACCAATGTGTGGCTTGCATACTTTGGCTATTTACATTTTGTCATTGTATGGATAATGAACTTTAATTTGATGTATCACATGAATATGTACATGTTTTTATTATTTTTTTAATGAATTTTTAAAAATCGTTCAAATTGCTCTTTTTTACCTCCCTTGTCGTTTTATGTGAAATTGGCTTCGGAGCCATTTTCAAGACCTTTTAAAAGTAAAATAAAGTTCTTTAATATGCTTGGAAAAAAATAGGCGTGTTCCCTGTGTTGCTGTCTGTCTGTCTAGCAAGTTTTAGGTATGTGGTTTGATTACTTTTCATTTTACAATAGCGCAAAGTTGACACCGGAGCAAGTTGCGCGAAGGCGCATATTTTTCGAATCTTCAATATTGCGTAAATTCCTTAATAATTGAGTTAGAGGGCTCATTTTGGTATCAAACTTCTTAGAAAATTGAGTACTATGTGATGAAACATAGACTTTTTGGTTTTTTCTTAACTCAAAATTTGGTTTGGTGTACCTATTATTATTATTATTATTATTATTATTATTATTATTATTATTATTATTATTATTATTATTATTATTATTATCATCATCATCATTATTATTATTATATTATTATTATTATTATTATTATTATTATTATTATTATTATTATTATTATTATTATTATTATTATTATTATTATTATTATTATTATCATTATTATTATTATTATTATTATTATTTATTATTATTATTATTATTATTAGTAGTAGTAGTAGTAGTAGTAGTAGTAGTAGTAGTAGTAATATTATTACTATTATGATGAGGTGGGTAAAAGGCGACAGAGTTCAAGTAGACACCGTTTCGTGACCTCGCCGACCCGAAAGCAGACGACACAACTATCAACCACAGAATGCGATGCATCGTTTATAGATATCTTCACATGAGCGGGAGTCTATTAATATTTCTAATTTAATATGACATTAAGAAAATAAAAAATTATACTCTTTGAAAGTTATCGGAATATACAAAAGATATGAGAGGGAAAAAATCATTTGTTTTTTGGGTTTTTTTCGTATTCGTATTCGACCACCAAAACTTTGATTTCGATTTCACAACAATCTCATGTTCCGCGTTCCAATGCCGGTAAAATTTGAAATAACCAAATTTATATACTTTTGGATTAAAAACAAATACTTTTGAAAATTATGTTACTCTCTTGGTAAATGAATGAATTTGATAAGTTGTATGTTATGAATACATTTTAGTTAATGATAAGTTATACTTCCAATTTCGATTTAAGCAACTGTGTACTCGGTACCGATGACGTAGTCTATGACCTTTTGACACCAAAGCAAAATGTCGTTGTGAAGGCGGCAAGTTTCATCACCACCGTGAATTTTTACACGATTTAAATTGCTGCTATCTCAGCTCTTGGAGTAATGAGAAAGTGGTTCTATATCACAATTTAAACCTTAGAGCACGAACTTTTTTTCATAAATAAATCATGCTTTCATCACTAATTTGCACAATTCGGGGGTTTTGTGTCCCTAATTCCCCCAGCTAATATGTTGTTCTTTGGGTTTGAATAAAAACCATAGTTACAAAAGTATCCTGTGTCATCCTAAATTATGTCAAACTTAACAGGTTATGGGCCCAGTGCCAACAACAGCAGGTATGCAAGATTAGTTTTCGATGGGGATGAGCAGAAGTATGAACAATGGGAGATGAAGTTTCTGAGCTATCTCAGGCTACAGAAACTGAAAGATGTGATCCTTGCGGGTGAAGGGGAAGATGTAGACTTTGAAAAGAATGCAGATGCTTATGCTGAGTTGATTCAATTCCTGGACGACAAAAGTTTGTCTTTAGTCATGAGAGATGCAGCTGATGACGGCTGAAAAGCCCTCAGGATTTTGCGGGGGTACTATGCCAGCTCAAGCACTCCAAGAGTGATTTCTTTGTACACTGAATTGACATCATTAGCCAAGAGTCCTACTGAAAGTGTAACAGAGTACTTAATTAGGGCAGAGACAGCAGCATCAGCTTTACGAAATGCAGATGAACAGGTTTCTGATAGTTTACTAGTCGCAATGGTATTGAAAGGGCTACCTAACTCATACCAAGCTTTTGTAGCTGTTGTCACCCAATCAGAGAAGAAACCGACGTTCAGTGATTTCAAAGTAGCTCTGCGAAGCTTTGAGTTAACAGAAAAATCAAGAGTAATCTCTACAACTTCAGAAGATTCAGTTTTAAAGTACAAGGCGACTGCTTGGCCCAACTATGCGTCTAAAATGAAACAACAAAATCCTTCGAAAGAAATACTTTGTTTCAACTGTGGTCAGCATGGACATTTTAAAAGAGACTGTCCAGTCAATAAAACTAAAGCTATTAGACTGTGGTGCAGTTTTTGTCGCAAAGATAACCACACTGACAAAACATGTCGATCGCGAAAGAAAACCTCAACGACCAATAACACGCAGGCACATGCAGCCTTCCAACCTGATGGAAATGAACATAATTTTGTATTTAAGGTGAATGAACATTTCGATATATTAAATGTGAATAAGAAAGAGAAACTTCTTGTGGATTGTGGTGCAACGTCACATATTTTCAACGACTTAACAAAGTTTACCGAATTTGAACAAAACTTCAACCCGAGTGAACATTTTATCGAGCTCGCAAATGGCGACCGAGCAAATAACCTAGCTCTTAAAAGAGGACATGTGGAAGTAACAATGGTTGACGACGAAGGCAACAAGTGTAGTGGACAACTCCGCAATGTTCTTTATGTTCCTACATTCCCTCAGAACATTTTTTCAGTTCAAGCAGCTGCTGATAATGGAGCAAGTGTGCATTTCAGACAAAATTCTGCAGAATTAATGGACAAAAGTGGCAGAAAATTTGACATTCATAGGCATGGCAGACTGTATTATCTCCACATTTGTAACAATATAGTAGTTTCAGAAAGTGATACACAAACTGATGTTAATGTTAAACAAACTGTGCATGATGTGAATTACACTTTAGATTTACAAGACTGGCATAAAATTCTTGGCCACTGTAACTTTGAAGATGTTAAGAAACTTGAACAAGTGGTTGATGGTATGAATGTAAATAAAACAAATGGTGAGAATGAGAAAGCTGAATGTGAGATTTGTCTTGAGGGGAAAATGACTAACGTTAAAAATAAAACTCCACGCATTCGCTCAGAAGTCCCACTACAGTTGATCCATACTGATTTGGCTGGTCCAATTACTCCAACCTCTAGAGAAGGTTTCAAATATGCTTTGGCATTTACCGATGATTTTTCCAGAATGTCCTTTGTGTACTTTCTTAAACAAAATGACACAGTCTCAGCAACTATGAGATTTTTGGTGGATTCGAGCCCTTATGGAATAGTGAAATGTCTGAGGTCAGATAATGGGACAGAATTCACGTCGGGTGAATTTCAGCGGTTGATGCAAGAGAATAAAATAAGGCATGAAACCTCTGCTCCTTATTCTCCACACCAGAACGGTGTCGCTGAACGGAATTGGAGAACCATATTTGAAATGGGTAGATGTCTTTTGTTAGAGGCTAAACTAGGTAAAGAAATGTGGCCATATGCTATCCACACAGCTACATACACCCGTAACAGATGTTACAATAATCGTCTTGGGGATACTCCTTACCATACATTTACTGGCAGAAGACCAAACTTGTCAAATATGAGACCATTTGGTAGTGAGTGTTATACATATGTACAAAACAAACAGAAACTTGATGCCAGAGGCACAAGGGGAATATTTGTGGGCTACGACAGGAATAGTCCTGCTTATTTAGTTTATTTTCCAAACACTGGAAAGGTGCATAGACACAGGATTGTGAAATTTCTGTCCACCAAAAACAGTAATCATGAAAGAGAGAAATCTTTCACTAACTTTCCAAATGATGAAAATGATGATGAAATAGATTTTAGACCTAGACAATAAAATGAAGAAATAGAACTAGATGAAAAAAGCACCCCAATGTAGTTGTTGACAAAAGAAAGGGAAATTCACATTATCCTAGGCGGGAAACTAAACCACCAAAGTACTTAGATGATTATGAAACTTGTTATAGAACAAATGTTGATTATGATGATGATGTACATGTTGATAATGATAATGCAAATGTTGATTATTGTTACAAAATGTTGTACTGTATTCCCAAAAATTACAAAGAAGCAATTGAATCCCCAGCTTCTGACTTCTGGAAGGAAGCTATGGCAGAAGAAATTAATGCCTTGAAAGAAAATGAAACATTTACTTTAACAGAGCTTCCAGAAGGCAGAAATGCAGTGGGGGGACGTTGGGTATACACAATGAAAGAAGACTCAAAAGGCTCAAAGTCATACAAAGCTAGATATGTAGCTAAAGGTTATAGCCAGATTAAGGGTATTGATTACACTGAAACTTTTGCACCAACTGCAAACATTACATCAATTCGAATATTGATGCAACTTGCTTGTCAGTACGGCTTGATTTTAAACCAAATGGATGTAAAATCCGCATATCTGAATGCCCCAATTGATGCAGAAATATACATGGAGCAACCAGAAGGCTTTGAAATCAAAGATTCAAAAGACAACAAACTAGTTTATAAATTGCAAAAGTCTTTGTATGGACTCAAGCAGTCAGGGAGAAATTGGAACAACCTGCTGCATACTCATCTACTTAAAAATAAGTTTGTGCAGAGCCAGTCTGATCATTGTGTGTACACCAAGTTCACTGAAAATGAAACTGTCATTATTATAGCATGGGTTGATGACCTTGTTATTGCTGCAAATAAGTAAATGTCATGTAGATACTAAGAAAGTTCTTAAAGACAGATTTAAGATGAAAGATTTGGGGAATCTATCCTATTTCCTGGGTATACAATTTGAGCAAGGGAAAGGATATGTGAAAATGAACCAGAAAAGATACACTCAGAAAATTCTGGAAAGGTTAGATATGACTAAGCAAATCCCTCTGAACAAAAATTTAAGTGGTCAAATGATAGTGATCCAATAGATGAAAGAAAATACAGGGAGGCTGTTGGTAGCTTGATTTATCTTATGATATGCACTAGGCCTGACATCTGCTGGATAGTTACAAAACTTTCTCAACATTTGTCCAGACCATTGGCATGCCATTGGGTGACAGTCAAACATGTATTTAGGTATTTGAAGGGAACCATTGACTATGAATTAACTTACAGAAGAAGTATTGACAACCTTTCTTTGATAGGGTATAGTGATGCCGATTGGGCTTCAAGTCCTGATGATAGGCGAAGCACTTCAGGTTATTGTTTTGGTCTGACATCTAATGGAGCTTTAGTTTCTTGGAAATCTAGGAGACAACCCAGTGTTGCTTTGTCTTCATGTGAGGCAGAGTACATGGCTCTTGCACTTGCAGTACAAGAAAGCCTTTACTTAGACCAGTTGTTGAAAGACATTGACAGAGAATATCAATCAGGCAATGTTTTGATTTTTGAAGACAATCAGGGAACAATCGCTTTAGCGAACAATCCAGTGAACAGACAAAGATCTAAACACATAGACATAAAATTCCATTTTATTCGCACAGAACTAAGGAATGGAAAGTTTACTTTAAAGTACTGCCCTACTGCAGACATGTTGGCAGATATTATGACAAAGCCTTCAACTAAATTTCAATTGCAGAAATTCAAATCCTTGATTTTTGGCTAAAATATGGTGATAGCCTTGAAAATTGTTTTGGATGTATTATTTTGACACATAATAATGTGAATACTTGTGTTGATGAGACACACATACATGTATTATGATTCTTGTTTTACTTTTATTGTTCTATCAAACAACTTGATAATGTTACATGAATATGAGTCTGATGATTTTGTTTCTATCTGACATACAAAATTATTAGGGAATGTTTTGCACTTTTAATTTCCTTTTGAAAATTAATATGGACTTGACTTGTAACATTATAACTACATGTATAAGAATTTGAGAATTTGTGAGAATCTCAAATAGAATTTCTTCAGTAAGTAACTTGTTTTATTTACCCAACATTTATATATTATAATGGATTAATGTACGTTAAAAGTTTTAAATTTCAATTAGAATCATTAGATCAAGTGGGGGTGTTGAATTATTTCTATTTATTATTACTATTAGTATATGATCTTATGATTTCTAATGGTCTAAGAGAAACAACTGTGTCATAATGTCTCTCTACAATACTTAATTCAGAAAAGTGAGTGGAGCAGGCACTTATGTTGGTAACAACAAGATATGAAGTGAGTAGAAAAGTGCCAGAAGACAATAGAGAATAAAAATTTTTTTTTTTTTCGCGGCGGTGGTGGGGTTTGAACCTGCGACCTTATTGGTACGACAACTCCGCCTGGCAGGTGAGAGCGTGGCTCTACCGTGTGAGCTATCCACGAACACAAAAATATTCGTTTCAAACCCAAAGTCATTTCTAGATCCCTCTCTCACCCACTTCTTGAGATCGCCGATTCGTTCACCACCATCGCGAAGTAATTTTGACCAGCAGTTAAGCTTAATAGCCAATATTCTCATCACAAACATATAACATAGAAACGATTGAGACATGGAGTATGCTCCGGTGTATGGGGTGAATTTTTAATTCAGAAAAGTGAGTGGAGCAGGCACTTATGTTGGTAACAACAAGATATGAAGTGAGTAGAAAAGTGCCAGAAGACAATAGAGAATAAAATTTTTTTTCGCGGCGGTGGTGGGGTTTGAACCTGCGACCTTATTGGTACGACAACTCCGCCTGGCAGGTGAGAGCGTGGCTCTACCGTGTGAGCTATCCACGAACACAAAAATATTCGTTTCAAACCCAAAGTCATTTCTAGATCCCTCTCTCACCCACTTCTTGAGATCGCCGATTCGTTCACCACCATCGCGAAGTAATTTTGACAGCAGTTAAGCTTAATAGCCAATATTCTCATCACAAACATATAACATAGAAACGATTGAGACATGGAGTATGCTCCGGTGTATGGGGTGAATTTTTAATTCAGAAAAGTGAGTGGAGCAGGCACTTATGTTGGTAACAACAAGATATGAAGTGAGTAGAAAAGTGCCAGAAGACAATAGAGAATAAAACATTTTATTCTCTATTGTCTTCTGGCACTTTTCTACTCACTTCATATCTTGTTGTTACCAACATAAGTGCCTGCTCCACTCACTTTTCTGAATTAAAAATTCACCCCATACACCGGAGCATACTCCATGTCTCAATCGTTTCTATGTTATATGTTTGTGATGAGAATATTGGCTATTAAGCTTAACTGCTGGTCAAAATTACTTCGCGATGGTGGTGAACGAATCGGCGATCTCAAGAAGTGGGTGAAGAGGGATCTAGAAATGACTTTGGGTTTGAAACGAATATTTTTGTGTTCGTGGATAGCTCACACGGTAGAGCCACGCTCTCACCTGCCAGGCGGAGTTGTCGTACCAATAAGGTCGCAGGTTCAAACCCCACCACCGCCGCGAAAAAAAATTTTATTCTCTATTGTCTTCTGGCACTTTTCTACTCACTTCATATCTTGTTGTCTACAATACTTTGTTGGTTATTTCCCTTGAACCAAGGGCGTTCACTCTTATGATAAATAACCGGGTGTTTACATTTTACTTTTACTGTTGATTCCTTCCTACTGAAATTCACTCACAATGTCTCCATGTTAATATGTTGTTCTGTGGGTTTGAATAAAAACCATAGTTACAAAAGTATCCTGTGTCATCCTAAATTATGTCAAACTCTCTCTCTCTCTATCTCTCTCTCTTTCTTTCTTTCTCTTTCTTTCTCTCTCTCTTTCTCTCTCTCTCTCTCTCTCTCTCTCTCTCTCTCTCTCTCTCTCTGTGTGTGTGTGTGTATGTGTTTTCTTACTCACTCCTACCCACAAACAAACAAAAAAGGTTCTTCTCACCCAATTTTCGTACCTTTTTATTCACTATAATTACGTATAATATATACACATCACTTCTCATCCATCGACACTGTCCTTGACCTCCGTCTTAGTAGCACATCGAGAAAGTCTCCTCGTAGTAGAGGGTACACTGGAATTTTTAAAACGTTCTTTTCCGGTTTTTAAACTCATCACCCTGCCTGATTTACCTGACGTTTTATATTCTAAAATTAGAGGATGTTGCTTGTCTTTCAAGATATTCAAATCATTTTATAGGAATATTCTTCAAATGGTATTTTGTGTAGGCAGTTTGGACTGCACAATGCTTCCTGCTCTTCTTACAATTGTATCTATTCTTTCTCCATCCCCAGCAGTGATAATAATGATAATAATAATAATAATAATAATAATAATAATAATAATAATAATAATAATAATAATAATAATAATAAATGGCATTTATATGGCGCTTTACCCCGTTGTCACAGGCTCTAAGCGCTTTACAGTGAAATAAAACAAAACATATTACAGTAAGACAAATTTGATGGAAAAGTGATTCAATTTAACAAGAACAAATATGATAATATCTAGTATTGCAACATTATGAAGTAAAAAGATAAAACTTTAAGCGAGATTTATAAGTCGTCAACGAACCCGAGCACCTCACGTGTGATGAGAGAGAGAGAGAGAGAGAGAGAGAGAGAGAGAGAGAGAGAGAGAGAGAGAGAGAGAGAGAGAGAGAGAGAGAGAGAGAGAGTTCCAAAATAGGGGGGGGGGGGGGAATATTGAAAAGATCGTTCACCTATTTTACGCAATGGCTTAGGTTTGACAAGGATTGATTGGTCATTGCTTAACCTTAAGTTTCTATTGGGGACATATGTTTAGAAGGTCTTTAATATAGGAGAGACTGTTGGTGCTCAAGGATTTGTAGACAACAGTATAAATCTGATAGGCAACACTTTTTTTCCACAGGAAGTCAATGTAACTCACGGAGAAAGAGAGTTGCTGACGGGTATTTTTGGTTATTTCGTACAATGAGTCTGACTGCGTTATTTTGAGCAACCTGAAGTTTACTCATTTTGTCTTTAGCTAAACTCGCCCTAAGAGAGTTACAGTAGTCCAATTTATATAAAATAAGGGAATTAATTAAAAGTTCTGCCATATGCTTCGGTATTAAATGACGAAGTTTGCTTTTTTTTCCATTGGCTTGTCATGAAAAGATCTTTATCAATGATGAGGCTGAGGTTTTTTGCTTTATTTGAAAATTCTATTGTGCTTATTTCCGAGAGTAACAGGTGACTTATTTGCCTGTTTAATGATACTCGGCCTTCCACACATTAAAATCTCAGTTTTGCTATCAGTTAATTTTAACTTGTTATGGCACATTCAAGATTTAATCTAAGTAAAACAGCTCAAAATTCGTTGTATTAAGAGCTTTAAAAATTACATAGGGCCCCACTCTAGCAAATGATTCCAAATGTTATAACACTTTCAAATATTGTCGACTAAAATATAGGAAGGACATCTTTTGTAACGTGAAAAGAAGTTTGTTTTCTAAGGAAAGATAATCTAGAAGTTTTGAACAAATATTATTTATATTATGTAGCAATGACTATGAAAAATGTTTTTTTTTCTTTTTTTGGAGGAAATTATTTGTCTGAAATCAAAGCCCTATCTCCACTGAGTAAAAATGTTTTTGAATTTTGAAAATTCATCCATAAATAAACAAGTTATTCAGTTTCAAAGGTGTCATTTATTTGGATGACCCGCAAAGAGGAAAAGAAACGCCAAAATATGGGACGCTTTTTCGGCATTTTTTTTTTCAACCTTTGGTTGTATCTTGCGTAATGAGTGGATTAAAAGATTGAAATTTGACAATTTTATGGCAAATTTGATAGAGAATATGATGAAAACATTATAAGAGTTCTAACATATCATTTTAGAGCTGGATGGTATAACACACACACACACACAAACACACACATACACACACACACACACACAGAGAGAGAGAGAGAGAGAGAGAGAGAGAGAGAGGGGGGGGGGGGGGGGGAGATTGCGTACATAACGAAAGAAATATATAAGGAAAAGAGAAATTGGACAAGGAGACAAAGGTTACTGATGGAACGTGACTTGGAACAAGGGGGAAAAGGTTACTGATGGAACGTGACTTGGAACACAATAATTAAACCCATGATGAGATTGTAGATCATATTGCAATCGAAAACTTTTAACATTATAATTTCTTAAATTCTTGTAAATTAAACAGTCAAATTGTCAGCTGTTTATTGAACCCAAACGCAATGACAGACGATAAACACCCCTCTGCCAGTGAGACCGCGCAGACATTTTGACTAGTCATGAACTTTAAAACGAGGTCAACCAATCAGAAAGCGCTTTGCCACGACCTGCTCAGCCGCTCAGTTTGGTGCCAAATCGTTTTGAACTTGTGATTCGGGCCTCGGGCTGTAGGGGGGCAAAATGGCTTTGTCTTTTACGAATGAAGAGCAAATTAGGATGGTGTTTTGTAAAATACGGGAAAAGTACTCGTCATATTCATATGAAATTTTACAACCAAAAAGAAGAAATATTCATGTATTACCTTGTCAGCGACAAAACCTCCACGCCCGGTAGTTTTTGAAATTGTTTACTCCAAAGAGTAAAAATCTATTTTTAACGGTTTTCTGGTAATTGCACGAGTTTTGTCGCTTGACATAATCTAAAATGACCTTTTTTCTAACTATGTGCCAACTTTCTGTCATATTCATCGATAAACAGCGTCATAATTAATTTTTTAAAATAGCATATACGAAACGTCTTCGTCCCATATTTTGTCGCGAATTCGGGCACTTCGTGAGCGAAAAAGAGGCCCAAAGATTTGTGCGGGATAGTCATTGCTATATTATGCAAATGCCACTTCTACTTCTACTTGTTGTCAATGGTAAATACTAGATATCTTAAGGAATCAATAATTTCTACAAATTGGTTCACAATTATTAGGGGCACTGTATGATTTTTGATTAGTCGAAAATCAATTATCATCTCTTTTGCTTTTTTTTTTTACATTAAGCAATAGAAAGTCATCTTTAATAATAATAAATATAATAATAATAATAATAATAATAATAATATAATAATAATAATAATATGATGATGATATAATAAT
>NC_088360.1:93085432-93087932 GCF_034508935.2 Berghia stephanieae | reverse complement strand
GATTGGTGTTTTCTTTTAATGAAACAGGAGACATATGCTGAGAAGATTGAACATTTCTTCATAGCAAGTGAGATTGATTCTGAGAATAAGAAGCGTGCTATAGTGTTGAGGTCGATTGGAATGAAACCATAAACTTTTGACAAACCTAGTGGCAACTAGGAAACCAGGAAAAATGTTTTTATGCATCAATAGTGAAAAGCATTTACCTGTAGCTCAAATAAACAGAAAAAAGGAATGGATGACAAATGAAATTCTAAACCTATTTGAAGAAATACGAAAATGCAACAGAGGGTCTGCAGAATACCAAACACTGAACAACAACATTAAATCCAAATGCATCGAGGCACACGAGAACTATCTAGACTGGAAATGCTGCGAAATCGAAAGAGAATACAAACCAAACTCCCAACAAGCTCACCAAAGAATAAAAGAACTATCAGGGAAAAGGGAAAGCAAAGCAGCAGGAAGTTGTATCCAGAACAAACAAGGGGAACTGCTATTTGAAGAACAACAAATAGAAAGCCGATGGGTAGAATACATAGGCGAATTGTACAATGATCCAAATAGAAATGAACCACCACTGAAATTCAAAGAACCATTAAGCGGACCAAACATCACCAAAAGTGAAATTGAACATGCCATGGAACGAATGAAGGATGGTAAAGCAACAGGCCCTGATGAAATATCTGTAGAGGTATTAAAAAGCCTAGGAGATCTAGCAATTGATGAACTTCACATATTATTCAACAATATATACAACACTGGGAAAATTCCAGAAGATCTCTGTAACTCTATTTTCATAGCAATACCAAAGAAAGCAGGTGCAGTCAGATGCGAAAATTTTAGAACTATAAGTTTAATAAGCCACATCAACAAAATACTGTTGCGTATAATTATCAACAGGCTAAGGAATAAGATTAACCCCGAAATCGCAGAAGAACAATATGGATTCCAACCTGACATAGGGACAAGGAACGCAATATACCTCCTCCGTGTTTTAAGTGAAAGAGATATACAGGTTCAGACCCCACTATACCTCTGTTTTGTCGACTACAAAAAAGCTTTTGATAGAGTACGCCACGAAGAAATACTAAAACAACTGCACTCCATTGGCGCTGATGAGAAAGACCTCAGACTCATGCAAACATTATACTACACCCAGCAGGCATCTATCAAAATCGGAAACTCTACAGGAAATTCCATTCCTATTAAGAAAGGAGTCCGTCAAGGGTGTGTTGCCTCACCAGATCTGTTTAATCTATACCAAGAAACAATCATGAGGGGCATAACTAATATGGAGGGAATAAAAGTAGGAGGTCACAACATAAATAATATAAGATACGCAGACGATACGGTACTCGTTGCAACATCAGAAATCCAACTTCAAAAGATTGTTGACAAAGTGGTAGTAGATAGTGAAGCCAAGGGAATGGAAGTGAATATCACCAAAACGGAATGCATGGTAATACAGAAAAACCCCGAAAACAACAACACCTGCAATATAACGATTCACGGCGAGCAACTTACCAACGTAGAAAGTTTTAAATACCTGGGTTCAATAGTGACAACAGATGGAAGATGTAACCGAGACATACGAGCAAGAATAACTCAAGCCAAACGGCCTTTATGGACCTCGGAAACATTTTGAAAAACAAACAGATGTCGTTCGGGATTAGATTCCGAGTCTTGAAGTGCTACGTGTGGCCAATCTTGTTATACGTATGCGAAAGCTGACTACAAATGCAGAAACACAAAAGAACATTGAAGCTTTTGAAATGTGGTGTTTGAGAAGGATGCAGAGAATATCGTATACTGCACACAAAACGAACGAAGAAGTGCTAAAACAAACATACCAACAAAGGAAACTAATGCCCTTAATATCGGATCGACAACTATCCTTTTTCGGACACATAGTAAGGAAAGATAAGAATGAATACCTGGCAAGTTGTGGAAAAATACCTGGTAAACGCGCCCGGGGGAGACAAAGAAAAACACTCATAGACCAACTGAAGGGCTTCACCAACCTAACAATCCAAGAGCTGTTTGAAAAAGCAAGAGACAGGGAGGAATGAGAGAGATAATTCATGCAGTATCCAAAGCCTGGACCAGGCATGGAACCTAGAAGAAGAAGTGGATGTTTGATGAAACCGTCATAACCCTAGACCCTCAACAGTGGTACAAATATTTAAGTTCAACGCTACGTGGAAGCATACGGATTATGGAGATGAACTAGTGAATATTTTGAGTACAATGACAATTTCGAGGAAATGCTATGCAACAGAATTGTATGTGAAATAAACGACAGAAGTATATAACAAAGACTATTGACGTCGACATTTGCAAAGGCTTTAGAAATGGCACTCGTAATGGAAGCCTCAGTTGAAATCAATGAATGCATCAGTGAGAAGAGGTTTCTTGTGCTGTTTCTTAAAGAAAGGAAAGACACAACATAAGCAATTTGACTCTTTTTTTTCGATAATTCGAATATCAGGTTCTTTCC
>NC_088360.1:93073824-93081324 GCF_034508935.2 Berghia stephanieae | reverse complement strand
CGTCTGTTGTCCCAGCAGCTCCTTGGTCAAGGCAAATGATTGTCTCGAACGACCGACGTTTTTCAGGCTTTCTTCATAGAATTTCTTTTTGGCTCTGAAATTGAAAGCTTTCGCATCATTTCTAGCCCCGATGCACAGTTTATTATTCGCAACGTCTCTGTACTTGAGATATGTTGTTATGCCCGCCTCCTGGCGAATTCAGTCAATTTTATTTCTGTATTTTTCCAGGGTGCTTGACGTCTCACCCTCACTGCTCTAGTATTTAAGGGAGCATGTTTGTTTGGCAACTGTACCAACAATTGACTCGTGGAGACTATTTTGCATCATTTTGATTTTTGACGTTATGGTCAAGGTCTTGTTTTAAAATGTTCATGTCTACATTCTTCATATTACAAGATGTTTTAATACTTTTTAATTCGTGCTTCATTGGAAATTAAACGCAAAACACAATCAAAATATGGTCCGAGATTAATTTATCAATATTCAAGACAGGTGAAGAGATAGAATGTTCACTGTCTGTAGTGACATGATCAATTGTGTGTCCGTGGTTGTTTGTAGGACCGCTTACAAGTTGGATAGAGTTGTTTGTATCAATAAGCTCCAGAAATACTTAATATAATAATAATAATAATAATATAATAATAATAATAATAATAATAATAATAATAATAATAATAATAAAATAATAATATAATAATAAATAATATAATAATGGTATAGATTTATAGTGCGCCAAACATCCCTTCATCAGGAGGGCTCTGGGCGCATAACATAGATGAACTTAATCATGAAGCCCTAACACAGTACACGAACAACGCTAATTATACACATAATCAAAAGAAAGCCTGTCGGAATAAGAATGTCTTCAATCGACGCTTGAATTCCTCTAGTGAAGACGAAGAACGTATCTCTAGTGGTAGTAAATTCCACAACCTTGGACCAGAATGCTGAAAGGCGCGTTCACCAGCCTTCACTCGACAGCGGGGTGTTTTCAATTTGAGGTCGTTCGTTGATCGAAGCGATCGCTGTGGGTTATACCGTTCAACGAGGTTTGAGAGATATGCTGGTGACGAGCCCTCCAGGCATTTGAAAACGATAGTTGAAGATTTATATTTAATCCGCTGGTCCACTGGCAGCCAATGCAGCTGCTGTAGTAATTCGGGAGCTGCAGTTTTTTCTGTCTTTCTGTAGTACAACGCGGGCTGCCATGTTCTGTATTTTCTGGAGTTTGTTTATTTTGTCCTTTGTGAGACCAACAAACAGTGCATTGCAGTAGTCCATTTTCGGGAATATCAAAGATGTTACCAATTTGTTGCAAGTTTCCCTATTAATAAATGGTCTGATTCATTTTTGTTTCCGAAATAATCAATGTTAAAATCACCCATAAAAATATTATGCTTTTGTTTATGGATTGAAGAGACAAATCACCGAACTCTGATAAAAAATAATTTGTTGATATTTTGTTTTGGTGGTTTGGTGGTCAACGGTAAATACAGTAAAACTACTTTTAAGAATTATTTTCATGAATGGCAAATCCAACCTTTTAAAATTATCATTTGTAATGATATCTGTACAAAGAGTGACAAGTTGTAAATGATTGCAATTCCACCTCCTTTCCTACCAATGCGTGGAAATGATTTAACACAAAAGCCTTCGGGTGTTATTGCTTTCAGAACTGGGTCATCATATGAATGGTTAAGCCATGTTTCCAAAATGACAAAATAGTCATTCTGTGATTATCAGTTATGTCAATTATAACCAGAGTTTTATTACGGCACGATCTAACATAATTTAGTAATTCGATTGTTATACTCGTATGATCACAACGTCACCCATATTCATCATCACTGCTGCTCTCACTACTGCCACTACAGCTACTGCTGCTGCTACTACTACTACTACTACTACTACTACTACTACTACTATACTACTACTACTACTACTACTATTATATATACTACTACTACTACTACTACTACTACTACTACTACTACTACTAAACTACAACTCTACCTACCTATCTATCTATCTACTATCTATCTATCTATCTATCTATTATCTATTATTATTAAATATTTACCACAATGTTTGGGCAGTCTACATCATGTTTCAGGCTTAATTTGCATCTTCAGGACTGAAGATGGCAAATTAAGCCTGAAACATTGATGTAGACTGCCCAAACATTGTGGTAAATATTTTAAATAATAATTCGCTCCATTACTACATGTCGAGCACTTTTCGTACCATATTTGTATCAAACACGATTCAATATCTATCTATCTATCTATCTACTGATTATCCACCTATTCATAGTCATCTACCTTCCTAGCTATCTCTCATTGTGTCCACTCATCCACTTTTTTTATCCATTAATATACATATAGACCCAGCTATCACTCGGCTGTTTATTCGCCCTCTCTCACCCCCACCCCCCCCCCCTCCCTCTCTCTCCTCTCTCTCTCTCTCTCTCTTTCTTCTCTGTCTCTCTCTCTCTCTCCCCTCTCTCTCTCTCTTCTTTCTCTTCTTGTTCCCCCCTCTCTCCCCTCCTCCCTCCCTCCCCCCCCTCTCTCTCTCTCTTCTTCTCTCTCTCTAATTCCCCTCTCTCTACCGTCCGCTCAAACAACCCCCCCTCCCTGTCCCCCTCATCCCTCTCCCTTTTCTATCTATCTTATCTCTGTCTATCTATCTATCTTCTATCTATCTTATCTATCTATCTACTATCTATCTATCTATCTATTTATCGGTGTATTCCACTTTACTATCGCATCGTTCCTTCGCGAAGATTCGACCTTCGCTCATCCAACCACCCCCCCCCCCCCCACCTCCGCAGTGACCCTTTCACCTCGCCCCCTCCACCGCCCCCTACTGTTTCACTACAGCTTTCTACTACTACTATTACTACTACTACTACTACTCCTACTACTACTACTACTACTACTACTACTACTACTACTACTGCTGCTGCTGCTACTACTACTACTACTACTACTACTACTACTCCTACTACTACTATACTACTACTACTACTACTACTACTACTACTACTATACTACTATACTACTACTACTACTACTACCAATATGTCTTTTATCTTCCATTATAGTCTGGAAAGTTCTGTTCCCTGACGCTGACCTTTGCTTATCAATTAGATCACCCCCCTGGGGCACCCTATCCTCTACCCACGCCACGCTAACATTTCTTCATAGAAAAGTGCCGAAGACAATAGAGAATAAAAAATTTTTTCGCGGCGGTGGTGGGTTTGAACCTGCGGACCTTATTGGTACGACAACTCCGCCTGGCAGGTGAGAGCGTGGCTCTACCGTGTGAGCTATCCACGAACACAAAATATTCGTTTCAAACTCAAAGTCATTACTAGATCCCTCTCTCACCCACTCTTGAGACCGCCGATTCGTTCGTACACCAACATCGCGAATAATTTTGACCAGCAGTTAAGCTTAATAGCCAATATTCTCAACACAAACATATAACATAGAAACGATTGAGACATTTAGTATGCTCCGGTGTATGGGGTGAATTTTTAATTCAGAAAAGTGAGTGGAGCAGGCACTTATGTTAGTAACAACCAGATATGAAGTGAATAGAAAAGTGCCAGAAGACAATAGAGAATAAAAATTTTTTTCGCGGCGGTGGTGGGGTTTGAACCTGCGACCTTATTGGTACGACAACTCCGCCTGGCAGGTGAGAGCGTGGCTCTACCGTGTGAGCTATCCACGAACACAAAAATATTCGTTTCAAACTCAAAGTCATTACTAGATCCCTCTCTCACCCACTTCTTGAGACCGCCGATTCGTTCGTCCCACCAACATCGCGAATAATTTTGACCAGCAGTTAAGCTTAATAGCCAATATTCTCAACACAAACATATAACATAGAAACGATTGAGACATTGAGTATGCTCCGGTGTATGGGGTGAATTTTTAATTCAGAAAAGTGAGTGGAGCAGGCACTTATGTTGGTAACAACCAGATATGAAGTGAATAGAAAAGTGCCAGAAGACAATAGAGAATAAAAAATTTTTTTCGCGGCGGTGGTGGGGTTTGAACCTGCGACCTTATTGGTACGACAACTCCGCCTGGCAGGTGAGAGCGTGGCTCTACCGTGTGAGCTATCCACGAACACAAAAATATTCGTTTCAAACTCAAAGTCATTACTAGATCCCTCTCTCACCCACTTCTTGAGACCGCGATTCGTTCGTACACCAACATCGCGAATAATTTTGACCAGCAGTTAAGCTTAATAGCCAATATTCTCAACACAAACATATAACATAGAAACGATTGAGACATTGAGTATGCTCCGGTGTATGGGGTGAATTTTTTAATTCAGAAAAGTGAGTGGAGCAGGCACTTATGTTGGTAACAACCAGATATGAAGTGAATAGAAAAGTGCCAGAAGACAATAGAGAATAAAAATTTTTTTCGCGGCGGTGGTGGGGTTTGAACCTGCGACCTTATTGGTACGACAACTCCGCCTGGCAGGTGAGAGCGTGGCTCTACCGTGTGAGCTATCCACGAACACAAAAATATTCGTTTCAAACTCAAAGTCATTACTAGATCCCTCTCTCACCCACTTCTTGAGACCGCCGATTCGTTCGTACACCAACATCGCGAATAATTTGACCGCAGTTAAGCTTAATAGCAATATTCTCAACACAAACATATAACATAGAAACGATTGAGACATTGAGTATGCTCCGGTGTATGGGGTGAATTTTTAATTCAGAAAAGTGAGTGGAGCAGGCACTTATGTTGGTAACAACCAGATATGAAGTGAATAGAAAAGTGCCAGAAGACAATAGAGAATAAAAATTTTTTTTCGCGGCGGTGTGGGTTTGAACCTGCGACCTTATTGGTACGACAACTCCGCCTGGCAGGTGAGAGCGTGGCTCTACCGTGTGAGCTATCCACGAACACAAAAATATTCGTTTCAAACTCAAAGTCATTACTAGATCCCTCTCTCACCCACTTCTTGAGACCGCCGATTCGTTCGTACACCAACATCGCGAATAATTTTGACCATTAATTATTAATGCATATTTTTAACTACTATTAAACATTTAACTAGTATACTGATAACATTGAGTATGCTCCGTTATGTGAATTTTTAATTCAAATATTTTATTGGGTTTTCCTTATTTGATATTGTTGTGTACAAGGTATTGTACGAAAGTCCATTGTCTGTATGTTCCAATACGAAGCCTTTATTTTCCTCTTTCGTTAGCAGGTGGGGTTGTTGCTCGATATGGTGCCTGCTGGCAGTTGAGAGCGGTTCCGTTGTTATTTCACGATCACGAACATATTACTTTACAAACAACGATAGTGAGTATTTCGCATCTTGAGACGCGATTGGTTGAGCCCACGGGGCTGAGATTTGACTTAGATTAAGTTAAGCACTCAAAGTGAGTGGCGGCATTATTGGTACAAGTATGAGTGAATGAAGTGCAGAGCAGATAAAATTTGCGGGTGGTGGTGATCCTTTGGACGACACCGCTGCGGAATTGAGGAGTAAGTGGGCAGGGTAAAGTTGCGGTGGTGGGACCAATGACGGTGGAGTAGGCGTTTGTTAGTCTAACTCCCCTCTGAGTCTGTTTCATAAATTAGTATCTCAAAAAAATCATGTACACGGTTTTGTAAAAGTAAACTAGGACGCCGAACAGAGCTTTTGCCTTGAACTGTATAAAATACGGACGCTGAAAGGAATCAATCTTTTCCAAAAATCCACCTTCCCAGGACAGGACTTTTCTATTTATCTCTATTTAGTGAAAATATGTTCAAGAATTTCAAACATGTACCGTACTACATGATGACCAGTCACATGCTCTGTGTAACATTTATGAGGAATCTTCCTCAACAGTTGGTCGGGGTTATGTCTTGGAAAGACATTTCTCCTCGTCTCTCGAAGACGGGCTTAAAGGGTGGAGATCCCCTAGTTTTTGACATCAATGTCTTTGCCGGAAAATTGATTAAAGGACCTGACAGGTGTCTTGTGTAGTCCAATATGTATAGTCCCTTGTACATCAAGATAGAGAAAAATATATAGATAGAAAGAAATTGCGTCACTCAGCTCTTTGTTATTGTTTTTTAGCCAGCTATTTTTTCTGAGTATTTCTCACTATAATATTGTTTTAAATCAGGTTAGAAACGTTTAAGGTACACATTTTTTGTTATGTTAGTATGTCAATACGGGCTGGCAGGTGTAATAAGTTCTTTTAACTAAGCGCAATGCATCAATAAACGTTGTGAGCCTGTTTTCAAACGCTGTTTAAGTTTTATTTAAACGATACGTATTATATACGCTATTGGAAACAACCCAAAATTATTTTCTGAGCTACGCCACTGAATGCAACTTTGTTATGATTATTTTCTCAAGTAAAAAGAGAGTCAACACACCAATACTGTAAACATTTTAAAGTTCGAGCATATTTTATTGCAAACGATGAAAAGATCAAAGCAATTCGGCATTGTGAGAAAACTGTTTGGTCTATCACTATCGGCATTCAAAATTCGTAATTTTACTTAAAATATTAGCCCGCATGGAAAAAATCACAGAACCACATTACGTCGGTGAAATTTGCGGTAGACCCTGCGCACGGGACTTGGAACGGACTATAACATGAATAACATCATTCTTGGCAATAAACAACTTCGTGACACGAACATCAGTCCGTGGCAGTTATAAAATAGAAGATTCGTACACTGGACGTTGGTTACAAATTACCACGGCTCCGTATTACTTGACGATTTGTCAATGAATTCATTGAAGTCTTCAGCTCTTTGATTTAAATTTAGACAACTTTTTTGGGAATTAGCTATCACTAAATTCTATCAATAAGACTTCATGCAAATGCGTTCAAGTAAGATAGTCACATCTGCTCGTCAGAGGAAACTTACCAATATACAAAACTATTTTTATAGTCTGACTGCACCATTTTGTTGAGAACTGGGGAGTCTCTGGTCTGTCTTCATCAGGAGTTGAGCTGCAGATGCATTTCCTCATATAATTAATTTTTATAGGGTTTAGCCAAGTAGCCTTCATTATGTCTTTCCCACAGTCTCTTTCATGATTGACGGTGCCCCTTTCCCGCCACCCACTGTTTCCCCGGTTTGCATTATCTATTTTGTTTTTTTTCTGCTTAAAGGGGGGTTTTTCATAAACAAGGGTCGTAGTCCTGGGTATTTGTGCGATGAGGATTCTGTATCCTTAAACAAAGGGAAAACCAGCCCTTTCCCCTAAAATCTCAATTTTTTTGGGGGATAATGATTACAATCAATCACAGTAGTCTACAGAAACGGGCCACGGGGGACCAAACAGGGAGTTAGAAGGGGTAAAGTTACAGCATGGAAAAAAGTATGGTTAGGGGTGATAAAAAAAGTAAGGACATATAGAGGACACCCCACTGCAGAAAGAGTGTGGGTGGGGGTGAGGAGCAGAGCGTGTATCACACACCCGGGGGGTTCTCCCTGCACCCTTTAAAAGGGG
>NC_088360.1:93060789-93073724 GCF_034508935.2 Berghia stephanieae | reverse complement strand
TCATTCTCGGGGTGGTACACCGGGGCATGCAAACGGTTAGCTCTATTCGTGCTGTGTGCTTATCTAATTTACCTCACACCATTCCGCCAACCGGATATAACGCATCAACACACCAAAAACTGTGTGCAATCATAGCCGTTTATAGTCTGATTAATACAACTTAGTAGAACAACTCATAAAAATGGCTGGCTAAAAAGAATAACAAAGAGCTGAGTGACGTCAATTTCTTTCTGTCTATTACAATGACAATGGGAATAACCGACTAATTTCATGTTAGCAGACACTTCGTTTAGTAGAGTAAACATGGGAGACAACTAAAAAGAACTAAGAACAACAACCAGTGATAGTAACAAGGAACTGTGTTTCAGTCCACCAGTTGACCAAATACACAGCTGTGTTTTCAGTCCACCAGTGGACTGAATACACAGCTGTGTATTCAGTCCACCGGAAAGATTAAAAATTATACGGGTAAAACTGTTTGATCGAGCACGAGAAGGCGAGGGGGCCGTCTGATTTAGCACAGCGTAACTGTAACCGGTTGGGATGAGTTAAGTGTTCAAGCTCCTTTCTAGGCATAATATTTTCTTTCTTTCTTTCTTTTTTTTTCCATTTTTTTGTTGTTTTTTTGTTGTTTTTTTTTTTTTTTTTGGTACTCCCTTAGCAAACAAATTCTTAATTTTCAACTTCAACACGCTGTCACCATTCCTGGTGACTTGAGAAGTTTGAACGACATTTAACATTTTTTTTTTATTTACTTTTACTCACTTTAAATATTATTATTATGATTTAGAACACAGTGGACTTAAAAATGTATTGCCTTGTGCATTCCTGTACGTAGCAATACGAGTCAGGAAAAAAACGACACAAAAACAAACAAACAAAAAAAAAAGAAAGAAAGAAAACAAAACAAAACAAACAAAAATGTTAAGAGAACAACTTTATAATTAAAGGGTCTTGAATATGTTTGAGGGATCGTCAGACTGGGGGAGAGAGAGATGGGGGGGGAGATATTAGAGAGAGAGAGAGAGAGAGAAAGAGAGAGGGAGAGAGATAGATAGATAGATAGAGAGAGAGAGAGAGAGAGAGAGAGAGAGAGAGAGAGATAGGGCTAGAATAGTAGAAAGGAAAAAATGGGATACCAGTAAAGAAAAAAAAAATAATTTTCAACTTCAACACGTTGACTTGAGAAGTTTGAATTTTTCTAATTTAATTACTTTTACTCACTTTAATATTCTTATTTTAATTTATAACACAGTGAGACGTCAAAATTTATTGCCTGGTGCATTCTTTGACTTGTACGTAACAATATGAGCCAGGAGAAAAACGAAACAAAAACGAACAAAAAAATTAAGAGAACAACTTTATATAATTTATGGGCTCTTGAATATGTTTGAGGGAGCGTGAGTAAGAGAGAGAGAGAGAGAGAGAGAGAGAGAGAGAGAGAGAGAGAGAGAGAGAGAGGGAGAGAGAGAGAGAGGGGGGGGGGGGGGGGGAGAGATTAGAGAGATAGAGAGAGAGAGAGATAGATAGGGCTAGTAGAAAGGAAGAAATGGGATACCATTTAAAAAATTATAGTTTTACAAGACATGATAGACATTGAACAATAGCGCTACAAGCCAAATGACTAGGAATGATTGTGAAAGAAAAAGACGATGGAAGATGACAAAGTCAAGACTGCCCGAGGCGGTGTGATCGGTGTGAAAAGTGACCAAATAGAACCTTACTCGGGCAAACAATACTAAATCTCTGATCTCCTTGAAAAAGTTATCGGTTTTGATAATCACAAAAATTCTAACGGACCAGGGAAAATTAAAAATATGTAGATATTAATGTTAAGGAAGATGACTCTACATCCTTTTAAGGACTCTTTTGTTTTTAAAGGTTTGATGGCGCTTATAAAACATTGAGGTCATTTTAGGGCTAGTAGAATGGAAGAAATGGGATACCAGGAAAAAATTCTAATTTTACAAGACATGATAGACAACAATAGACTAGCCCTACAAGACGAAGGACAAGGGATGATTTTGAAAGAAAAGGATGTTGGAAGAAGACAAAGTCAAGACTGCCCGAGGCGGGAGGGAGGGGCACAGGCGTGCTCGAGGCCAGTGATCGTTGTGAAAAGTGGCCAAATAGAACCTTACTTGTGCAAACAATACCAAAACTCTGATCTCCTTGGAAAAATCATCGGTTTTGATAATCACAAAAATTCTAACGGACTATGAAAAATGAAAAATAGATATGAATGTTAATTTTAAATTAATCATAGAAACATTATTTCGAGCAACTCTCATCAAGACTTTCCGAGAGTAAATAAAACGCTGTATATGATATTATTAAGCCGTCAAATTGCCATAAATTTTATGCCTGTCCATTTCTTATCATGCCTAACCTCAGTATCAATGTGGTCAATATTGATTGAGTGTCGACGATATTTGGTCCTTTTTAAGTAGTTTTATTTCCGGTGGACTGAATACACAGCTGGGTTTTCAGTCCACTGGTGGACTGAAAACACAGTTCCTAGTAACAAAACAGCAATGCTAAATTAGGATTGCCAGGTTGGATTATTTTAATTCAAACCGCCTATTTTTGGATTATTTTTGACGTATTTGGATTGTCATTATGTTTGGGTTTTTTAAATGGAACTTTGTTTTCAGTCCATCAGTGGACTGAATACACAGCTGTGTATTCAGTCCACCGGAAATAAAAATATTTAAAAAGGACCAATTATCGTCTATACTTAATCGATAATGACGACATTGATACTGAGCCTATTGTAGGTTAGGCATCATCAGAAGTGGGCAAGCATAACATTTATGACAATTTGACGGCTTAATAATATCATTTACACCGTTTTATTACTCTCGAAAAGTCTTGATTGAGAGTTGCTCGAAATAGGGAGCCTCAGCCTGGAATAGATAAATTCTTACCATGGTTGCCAGATAGCCATTGGCCTGGCCAATTTGGCCAAAATTGGCCAAACAGAGAATCATTTTTTTTTTTAATAATTAAGTTTAAATTAACATTTATATCTATTTTTAATGTTTCCTCGAACCGTCAGCCAGTTACTAGGCGAAATAAATTTAACAAATGTGACAAAACCAAAATTGGGACATGGAATGTCAGGACCTGTGCCCAAAAAGGAAAACTAAACAACATTCTGAAAGAAATGAAACGGCTCCAAATAAATATTCTTGGCCTGGCAGAGATGAGATGGAAAGAGCAGGGAACCATGTCAAAACAAGAAAACAACATGACATATAAGATCATATGGAGTGGTGGAACCTCTTTCCAAAAAGGAGTAGGGATGATCTTAGACCAAAAATCAACCAAATTTTACAAAGGCACGTAGCAATCTCAGACAGAGTTTTGCTGGTTAAGCTAAGAGGACCTGTAGTTGACACCAATATTATTCAAGTTTATGCACCAACAGAAGAGGCGACAGATGCAGATATGACAGAGTTTTACCATTCACTAGACAAAGCAAAACGAATGTGTAAATCACAAGAAGTCCTTATGGTAATGGGGGACCTAAATGCTAAGATTGGCAGAGGCAGAGATGGTGACATAATCGGACCACATGGACTCGGAGACAGAAATGAACGAGGAAACATCTGGGCAGATTGGTGTAGAACAAATAAATTAATGATTTCAAACACCTGGTTTCAACAACACCCAAGAAGAACCTGGACATGGCAATCACCAGGGGACAGAGCAAGGAACCAGATAGACTTTATAGCAGTATCATCAAGATTCAGAAATGGCATATTAAATTGCAAAACCTACCCAGGCGCCGATGTAGACAGTGACCATGTCCCAGTTGTATGTACAATAAGGATAAAGTTTAAAGCTATTCAGAGAACAGCTGGTAGAATAAAGAGGGATTACAGGTTATGCAAAGACAATGGCATACAAACAAAAATGAGAGAAGAATTTGAAAATGCACTCATGATACAAAGCCAAAGTGAACCTGATAATGAAAAATGTGAAAAACAATTTGATATATTCCAAAAGTGTGTCAAAGCAACTGCAGAAAAGCATTTACCAATAGCTCAAATAAACAGCAAAAAGGAATGGATGACAAATGAAATTCTAAACCTATTTGAAGAAAGACGAAAATGCAACAGAGGGTCTGCAGAATACCAAACATTGAACAACCACATTAAATCCAAATGCATCGAGGCACACGAGAACTATCTAGACTGGAAATGCTGCGAAATCGAAAGAGAATACAAACCCAACCCCCAACAAGCTCACCAAAGAATAAAAGAACTATCAGGGAAAAGGAAAAGCAAAGCAGCAGGAAGTTGTATCCAAAACAAACAAGGGGAACTGCTATTTGAAGAACAACATATAGAAAGCCGATGGGTAGAATACATAGGCGAACTGTACAATGATCCAAATAGAAATGAACCACCACTGAAATTCAAAGAACCATTAAGCGGACCAAACATCACCAAAAGTGAAATTGAACATGCCATGGAACGAATGAGGGATGGTAAAGCAACAGGCCCTGATGAAATATCTGTAGAGGTATTAAAAAGCCTAGGAGATCTAGCAATTGATGAACTTCACATAATATTCAACAATATATACAATACTGGGAAAATTCCAGAAGATCTCTGTAACTCTATTTTCATAGCAATACCAAAGAAAGCAGGTGCAGTCAGATGCGAAAATTTTAGAACTATAAGTTTAATAAGCCACATCAACAAAATACTGTTGCGTATAATTATCAACAGGCTAAGGAATAAGATTAACCCCGAAATCGCAGAAGAACAATATGGATTCCAACCTGACAGAGGGACAAGGAACGCAATATACCTCCTCCGTGTTTTAAGTGAAAGAGCTATACAGGTTCAGACCCCACTATACCTCTGTTTTGTCGACTACAAAAAGCTTTTGATAGAGTATGCCACGAAGAAATACTAAAACAACTGCACTCCATTGGCGCTGATGAGAAAGACCTCAGACTCATGCAAACATTATACTACACCCAGCAGGCATCTATCAAAATCGGAAACTCTACAGGAAATTCCATTCCTATTAAGAAAGGAGTCCGTCAAGGGTGTGTTGCCTCACCAGATCTGTTTAATCTATACCAAGAAACAATCATGAGGGGCATAAATAATATGGAGGGAATAAAAGTGGGAGGTCACAACATAAATAATATAAGATACGCAGACGATACGGTACTCATTGCAACATCAGAAATCCAACTTCAAACGATTGTTGACAAAGTGGTAGTAGATAGTGAAGCCAAGGGAATGGAAGTGAATATCACCAAAACGGAATGCATGGTAATACAGAAAAACCCCGAAAACAACAACACCTGCAATATAACGATTCACGGCGAGCAACTTACCAACGTAGAAAGTTTTAAATACCTAGGTTCAATAGTGACAACAGATGGAAGATGTAACCGAGACATACGAGCAAGAATAACTCAAGCCAAACAGGCCTTCATGGACCTGGGAAACATTTTGAAAAACAAACAGATGTCGTTCGGGATTAGATTCCGAGTCTTGAAGTGCTACGTGTGGCCAATCTTGTTATACGGATGCGAAAGCTGGACTACAAATGCAGAAACACAAAAGAACATTGAAGCTTTTGAAATGTGGTGCTTGAGAAGGATGCAGAGAATATCGTATACTGCACACAAAACGAACGAAGAAGTGCTAAAACAAACATACCAACAAAGGAAACTAATGCCCTTAATAGTGGATCGACAACTATCCTTTTTCGGACACATAGTAAGGAAAGATAAGAATGAATACCTGGCAAGTTGTGGAAAAATACCTGGTAAACGCGCCCGGGGAGACAAAGAAAAACACTCATAGACCAACTGAAGGGCTTCACCAGCCTAACAATCCAAGAGCTGTTTGAAAAGGCAAGAGACAGGGAGGAATGGAGAGAGATAATTCATGCAGTATCCGAAGCCTGGACCAGGCATGGAACCTAGAAGAAGAAGAATGTTTCCTAGTCCGTTAGAATTTTTATGATTATCAAAACCGATGAGTTTTCCAAGGAGATCAGAGTTTTGGAGAGAGAGAGAGAGAGAGAGAGAGAGAGAGAGAGAGAGAGAGAGAGAGAGAGAGGGGGTATTATTTCTTTTGGTTCCTATCGTTATTTATAAGGTTACAGCTTGGAACACTTTTGATGTAGACAATATCGGCGTGAACAGCAAGGAAGATGACTCTACATTCTTTTAAGGACTTTTTTTTTGTTTTTAAAGGCGGTACTCGAGGCCAGTGATCGATGTGAAAAGTGACAAAATAGAACCTTACTTGGGCACGCAATACTAAAACTATGATCTCCTTGGAAAATTCATCAGTTTTGATAATCACAAAAAATTCTAAAGGACAATGAAAAATTTAAAATAGATATAAATGTTAATTTTAAATTAATTGTAGAAACATTATTCTCCGTGTGGCCAATTTTGGCCAAATTGGCCAGGCCAATGGCTATCTCGCAGCCACGGTAAGAATCTCGTCAATGTTTGATAAATCGGTTTCGAGAATTGAGATCTATTTCAGGCACCCGGTTTCGAACAACTCTCAATCAAGATTTTCCGAGAGTAAATGATATTATTAAGCCGTTGAATTGCTATAAATTTTATGCCTGCCCATTTCTGATGATGCCTTTAATAGGCTCAGTATCAAAGTCGTCACTATCGATTAAGGTAAGCATGGACAATAATTGGTCCTTTTAAAATATTTTTATTTCCGGTGGAATGAATACACAGCTGTGTTTTCAGTCCACTGGTGGACTGAAAACACAGTTCCTTTTTAAATTGTTTTGCCTGTAAGAAATTTTCAAAATTACATATTATTTCATGCAATAACAATAATACATTTTGGATAACAATATTTGTTACCATTACTCTTGTGATGACATTTCTCAATTTCTCTAGCTATGAGGGTAAGCTAGAGACAGTGCGGCTCGCAGATACTATGGTGCGGCTACGTGGTCTTGTGGTTGGCTATGACACTCGCTTTCAGTTCGGACGGTCTTGGGTTCGAGCCTCGCATAGTTGAGTCATTGGAAGAGGCTCTTTACTCATATTCCCTCACCGTACTTATGTGTAAAATGATTATATGGCCGTGAATAGCGTTGTTTTTGTCCGAACAAAAATTGTAATCGCCTAACAGGCGTCATGCTACTTACTTCTTGTTAAGTGTTGCTGTATGGCCAGGATCCTTCGTAAAGCGCTCTGAGCACGTTTAGTGAATATTGTGCTATGTAAAAGCTCAAATTTTTGTTTGTTTTGAAATTATTATTTTTTCTCAGAAATTTGGATTATTTTTTGAAATCCGGATTTTTTTTCGTAATGGTTTGATTTTTTATAAAATATTATCTGGCAACCCCGTGCTAAATCACTGTCCTTAGTCCTTATCATAGAGAATACAGGACTGGAGCAGACAACAGGTAGGAAAACGTCATCAAAAGTGGCTAGTGAGAGGTCGAGCGCCGCTATTTTCTTGGATATGAAACCAGGGACGCTGTGCGATTTAATCTCTATATGAATGTCTTTGACTGAGCTCGATTAACCTTGATTTGTGGACGGAAAATAGAAAAAAAGGCCAGGTTTATGATGATAAACCAAATTAGACATAATAAACGACACTTTTACTTGTACATTTAGACTTGGCTCCAATGATCGGGTTTATATTAATATCTTTAAAAAAATATTATGAATAATTTATAACTCCCTTATTTGTGGGGCGATTTTGTCATTCGTGGTTTCAATTTTATTGTAATAAAGAGATAGGAACTTGAGAGTTATTTTTTCTGACGCGAAATTATTACTTTGTAATTTTAGCACTAAGAAAAGTAGTTGGTAAATAAATTTAGCACACCTCTTTGATATGCCCGATATGCCGCCACCGTCCATTCGTGTAGATTTGTGAATCTTCCCGTCGATGTATTACGCTATTGTTACGCAAGGAATATAACACCTTTTTGATTAGGCATAAAAGCTAAACTCTAAAAGTAAAAACTATAATTCTGAGGAATTTGAAAGTCACATTGTTGAAATCAGCTTGAAAAAAGAACATTGGTCCTTATTTCAGAAAAATCGGTTGAAAACCAACTGTTTTACGAATAAATTTGATTTTAAAAATTGCTTTTGTTTATTTTAGATTTTTATAGCAACTTTTTTATTTATCGACCGATTTTCTTGATTTTTATATCATTCTTTATATCTCAATGAGACGAGATCAGTGATATACTTTGTTTGTTTCAAGTGTAACTAGAACATAATTTGGCTTTTTTTACCTATCAACCGTGCCTGGATAATATATTCAGCAACGGGGTAATTGTGACGCAACTATGCCATGAGCGTCTTTCAACGATGGTTCAGTTCATTGTTGACGGCTGTTTAGCCATGAGTGACCGTAGAAAACGAAAAGGCGACTGCAGACATCAAAGGGTAGGCTTATATCATCTACTCTCCCATAAGGAATCTGAACATGAGCGGTCGAGCGCTGCCATTTTCTTTAACCAGGGACATTTAGCCACTAAAAAATGGATGTTGCCCGGTCTGCCTCCTAGTCTGTGGTCCTCATCATAGTGCTGGGTCGAGTTTGAAACGATCAAATCGAGCGGGTTTTCGATCGAGTCCTCTAAAATCGAGCGGGTTTCGGGCGGGTTTCGAGTCAGTGACGTCATCGAGCAGTGATTCGTTTGAAAAAAAAAATACGAGCATCTCGTTTGCCACAGGAAACTTCACATACCCCTCCCCCTCTTATGTCTGTGGCTGGCTTGACTGCAGCTGGTTATGATGGGAGCTGCCAGATGGCCAAGTTCAAAATTGGTTACTAAGAAACGCTTTTCTATTATTATTCATTTTTTTTTAAATCTTTTATTTTAAAAAAATGAAAAGATAAGTTTATCCAACTGTAGTCGATTGTTTTGTTAATCAAAACCAATGAGTTTTTCAAGGGAGTCAGAATGCTTGTGGTGTTTGGCTATTTGGGGTCTATTTGACTACTTGGGCAAGAAGAAATCTGGCTGTCTGGCAGCCTTGATTATGATCGTTCGTCGCATCACACACACACACACACACACACGCACACACACACACACACACACGCCATCAAACAGTTGTTGATGGTGAAGGGTTGAGACCCCCCCCCCCCCCCCCCCCTCTCCCACCACCATCATCCCGCTGTCACCTTAACATTTCATATTTATGTCGCGCCAAAAGTTGTCGGCCGCCCCCACCTCCCATAATTTGTCACTGGTCGTCATCGCCTCTTGTCTGTGTGTGCGGGAAAAGGTCGTGCCTTTCATTTCATTATTTGAAAAATCAATGAACAAGAATGGTGTGTTTTTATTAGGTAGGTAGATAATAATAATATTTAGCAGGTTCCACACCCAGACACACACGGATTGCCCGGACACGATGATAACGATGCCGACGACAATGGATGATGATGATGATGATGATTATCGTGTTTCTGTTTAGAAAATGAAATACTTTAGCAGGTTCCACCCCCACCCCCCACACGGATAGACCGGACCCGAAGATGATGATTGTGTATTGCTGGCTGTTACGGCTGTGATGAGGATGATGATAATGATGATGATGATGACGATGGCGCAGATGGTGATTATTTGTTCGGTCGCTCAGTGGTACGGTGTCTCTTGTCACAAAATCAAGCCTTGTCAATGGCCGAATGAGTGACAGTGATTATTGAAAATTGTGATCCAGACGTTAAGTCCGTGTGTAAGGCACTTGACTCAGGTGTGAATGTATTCTTATCTTATAAGCAATGGCGGGTATTGTAAAGAGCTTTAATACAAAAAGACTCCAAACAGCGATCGGTACCTACTGTACGAAATGGATGTATGGTCGATATGGCGTGCCGGAGGAATAAATTAAATTAAATATTGTGAAATTCATTGAGCATGGTAAATCCTTGGAAATGCGCTTTGAACTAATACACCTGCTAGACAACTTCGATTCCAATATAAACGACTGATTAATGTTCCCATATATAAACTATTTATTGTTAGCTGAAAATCTTTCTATGTCGGGACTCCAAAAGTATGGAACGAATTAGACAAAGAAATCAAAGGGGTCTTTTAGGAGCACTGATTGATTTTAGATTGATTATTACATTGAAATGTGTTGATATTTATTTTATTCATTATTATTAGGGTGGTGGTAGTGGTGGTGGTGATGATGATCCCGCTGATATGATGGTGATGATAAATAAATTAAACATATCTAATTCCCTTTATTCATCCCATAGGGGAGATTCGTCTTTCGGGTCTATTCTAAGGGAAGACTGGAATAACCCAAGCGACAGCCGCAGTGCAGCGCCGCAAATTTAGTTAGGGCACGGTGACTTGCTCAAGACCACTCAGCGGCGGGTGATCGAACTCGGTACCTTTCGGGTGCCAACCAAAGACCGTACCGCTGCCCCTGATGATGATGATGATGATGATGATGATGATGATGATGATGATGATGATGATGATGATGATGATGATGATGATGATGATGATGATGATGGGAACTAACAAAGAATACACAGGCATCTAAAATTGAAACATTCCATATTCAAAGCTAATGTTTTACTTTAAAAAATTGAGCTTTACAATATCCACTAAATGTGATCAAAGCGCTTTGTAAAGGGGTCCCTGGTCAACAGCAACATTTAATATGTAGGACGGGACATGCCGCCTGTTAGGCGATATTACAATTTTTCAGACAAAGACAACGCTGTTAACGGCCAGGTACTCATTTTACACCTGAGTACGATGAGAGAATGTGAGTAAAGAGCCTTGTCCAAAGACTCAACTATGCACCGAGCGCGAGGCTCGAACCCAGGACTTTCCGATCCGAACGCGGGTGTCATACCACTAGACCATTATAATGCACTAGACCCATGGCCGACAAGAGTACTATAGGTACGTCATGACTGTAACAAAGTGACCGTTGCCCGATGGTACTTAAGCGCCGGAGTGAGTTCGCAATGCGTCCACTACGCACTCAGTCCGTCGCCTTTACCTATTATTGTCAATGAACACAAACAGGGACGTAACACACCGACAAGCAAACAAGTGATGTACAGTTTTATATCAAATGGTTTATTTATGTATTGAATAAAGAGGAATAATGCAAGAAAAGGAAAAGAAGTAGGTCTTATTTATATGTAGTAGCAATGATGTATTACAGAATAAAGGGTTGGAATATGTAGATAGAGCAGAAGAGATAATGAAGAGAATAATTAAAGAAGAACAGAAATCACAAAATATAATATATACTTATCTAATACTGAATCTCTAAGGGCGCCCTTACCTTAATTTAGCATCTAATCTAACACATAACATGACGACAGCAACCAAGGCAGGACAGCAAAGATGATAAGTATAGTTTCCGATGGATGAAGAATGTCTTATCAAATGTGTAACGATCAAATGTGTAAAATTGTTTTCTTTCGTTCACAAATAAGCAATGTTCCTTGTATTGTTAATGTTTCTTTGATTTCTTCAAAATATTAATGTTTGATTTCAAATCAACGTTAAAACAACCTCACGGCAACCTTAGGTCAACCTCAAGCCAACTGGCTTCCCTAAATAAGGAAGAATATAGAAGGATTAATTAATCAAAACCAAATATTAGATCAATCTATTAATAAAAGTAGTAAATCAACACAACTGAATAGCAGTGAATACACTTAGTTAATGCCATTATATTTATGGACTCACTATACTAAAATCAAAATTCCTCATCAACTAACTATCACCCCTATTAGGGAACCATTACTAAAATAACAGAAAATATCACTCAGATTTCACAATAAATATTAATTTTGAAATATTAACAGAGCCAGTAAAACAATCTAATTAAAATAAAAAGCCTCAAAGGCGTCACAATAACGACTTGGACGGAGAAATACAGCCACAAACAGTATCACCGCTGCCACAAACAGCATAAACTTTGAAAAGTTATTTATTATAAATTTAGTGCTCTCTTCGAGTCACTAGCACGTCCGTCCAAGCCGGAGTCTTCAGTTCGACTGATCAAAATATCACAATCTACAATTGAACCCTTGTTCTACGAAACATTCTGATTGGTCGAAATCTTAAATAATAGAACTAAATTATGGACACCCACCTCTAACACCAAACTTCCGTTCCAACCCATCCCATATCAAATTCATTAACGGATAGTTTGCAATGCTTTAGAAATTTCATTACAACAAACCTATCAAATTACCCAAAAAACCGAGCCCCCATGATGCACGTACATCCTTTTTCAAGGTAAAACTTAAGACTCGATGACAACAACATTGACGGAAAACACGGGGACATGAAAGCTCACCACAATGACTATAATCTGGGTATCAACCCTTACACCACAGTTATTTACAATGACTCATCTGGAAATCCACTCCTAAACCTTAGTTATTTAAACTGACTTATCCGTCAACCCCTAACATAAATCAACCCCTATATAAGAAGTCACTGGCTGTGGAAGAACCACAGACTAGGTACCGTGTGCAAACGTTGGCGATTGGTATCGGATGGCAAACTGTGATCGTTTGAATTTGAAATGATTCGAAACACTCGTTACCCCTCCGCTTGCTCCGATCCTGATCGTCTCAAGCTCGTCTCACGTGTCAAGATCGTCTCAAGCTCGTCTCAAGCTCACAACCCGCCTGATCGTTTTAGTAACTCGATCGTTGTACTGACTCGCTCTTCCGGCATTGAGATCGGACGCTGACTCGCTGACGCTGACTCGATCGTCGATCGGGTAAAAGCGATCAAATAACCCAACACTACTACAAGCACATCTCGATTACCTCATGTTATAAACAAACTGGTTGACCGTTTCTAAGTTTCTTCACTGATTGGGTACCTAATTACAAGGAACAATGGTAAGTAGCCTAATTAATTCCCTCGCAATTTAGTTTTCTGCCATT
>NC_088360.1:92999533-93060689 GCF_034508935.2 Berghia stephanieae | reverse complement strand
TAGATAAAGATTCTTTTTCACGAATGCTCTGCGGTAAGGCGTTCCAAATTGACGGTCTGAATGGAGAAAAGGATCACATTCTAGCATTTTTGTGTATTCGAGGGACAAATAGTTTGTTAGAATCACTGGCTGAACGTAAGGGGCGGGGTTTTGAATATCTTTCAATTAGTCCCTAAAGGTATGAAGGGGCAGTACTTTCAAGACACTGATACACTAAAACACAAGCTTTGAATTTCATCCTTTTTTCAACAGGCAGTCAATGCATATCATGAAGCAGAGATCTGGCAGAATCACACCTACGCTTCATGAACACTAGTTTGGCAGCGCTGTTTTGGTAAATCTGAAGACGTCTCAGATTATATTGCGAAACGCCAAACAACAAAGCATTACAATAATCTAATTTCAATAGCACGAGAGACACAACCAGGTGTTTGATAACATTCTCAGATATAAATCGTCTAATGGAAGTAATCTTTTTTAATTGTGAAAAGAGATTTCTAACCAAAGTATTAACCTGATGCTCCATCGACAGTCCAGAGTCTAAGAATGTACTAGGTTTTTCATTTTGTCAACAATTTGAATGGAAGCATCCCATAGCTTCAAATCTGTTTCACTTTTCCACTTCCTGTTCACCACATACAACACCTCCGTCTTATCCTCATTCAGTTTCATTCTGTTTTCTTCATCCATTTTTAAACACTTTGGATATAATTTTATTAATGGTTGATACTTTTTGGTCATTTTCTCGTATTGAAGTTGCAGTGCAACTGCATATCATCAGCGCATTGATGGTAAGACACACCGAAACTTCTGATGATTATAGACAGATTGCCAACGTAAATAACAAAAAGAACGGGTCCTAATACTGAACTCAGGGGAACCCCAAAATCAAGAATGATTTCCTCAGGTCTATAGTTCTCCAACGTAATAATCTGTTTATGGCTAAACAAATATGACCTTAACCAATTAAGCGCTGCATCAGACACGCCATGAGTAGTTTCAAGACGTTTGAGGAGAAGATTGTGATCGATAGTGTCAAAAGCGGTCGATTGGTCAAGCAAATTCAGCAAATAACACGAACCATTGTCTATAACAGAGAGAAGACCATTAGCAACCATAACAATTGCGGTTTCCATCGAATAATGTTGCCGATTAGCCGACTGAAATTTTTCTTCAAGACAATTATTTTTAAGATGAGACAGTACTTGTTTCAAAACAAGCTTTTCCGAGATTTTAGAAAGAAAAGGAAGATTAGAGACAGGGGAATAGTTTTTTATAGTTTTCTTTATCTAGATCATGTTTTTTTTTCAAAATGGATTTGACATGGCCAACTTTGTAAATATCTGGCTAGCACCTGACTGCAACGAATTATTTACAATACATGTAAATGGTGTTTAAATTACATCAATGGATTTTTTTTTATCATTGAAGTATTTACAGGGTCTAGATCACAACTTGTAGTTGGAGACGACATAATGCAGTCACGTAAGTCAGCTTCAGTGACCTTTGAAATATTGTTAATGATGTAACTTGTCAAATGTTGTTTGGATTGATTCACGTGAGAATTCTTTCCTGTTGTTATCAGTTTTTTTTAATTTGAAATATTGACCAAAGCGAGTTGGTAGATCTGCACGATCGATTAGCGATAGAAGAGCTGCTTGCGTCTGTTGTCCCAGCAGCTCCTTGGTCAAGGCAAATGATTGTCTCGAACGACCGACGTTTTTCAGGCTTTCTTCATAGAATTTCTTTTTGGCTCTGAAATTGAAAGCTTTCGCATCATTTCTAGCCCCGATGCACAGTTTATTATTCGCAACGTCTCTGTACTTGAGATATGTTGTTTATGCCCGCCTCCTGGCAAATTCAGTCAATTTTATTTCTGTATTTTTCCAGGGTGCTTGATGTCTCACCCTCACTGCTCTAGTATTTAAGGGAGCATGTTTGGCAACTGTACCAACAATTGACTCGTGGAGACTATTTTGCATCATTTTGATTTTTAACGTTATGGTCTTGTTTTAAAATGTTCATGTCTACATTCTTCATATTACAAGATGTTTTAATACTTTTTAATTCGTGCTTCATTGGAAATTAAACGCAAAACACAATCAAAATATGGTCCGAGATTAATTTATCAATATTCAAGACAGGTGAAGAGATAGAATGTTCACTGTCTGTAGTGACATGATCAATTGTGTGCCCGTGGTTGTTTGTAGGACCGCTTACAAGTTGGATAGAGTTGTTTGTATCAATAAGCTCCAGAAATACTTAAATATATAATAATAATAATAATAATAATAATAATAATAATAATAATAATAATAATAATAATAATAATAATAATAATAATAATAATAATAATGGTATAGATTTATAGTGCGCCAAACATCCCTTCATCAGGAGGGCTCTGGGCGCATAACATAGATGAACTTAATCATGAAGCCCTAACACAGTACACGAACAACGCTAATTATACACATAATCAAAAGAAAGCCTGTCGGAATAAGAATGTCTTCAATCGACGCTTGAATTCCTCTAGTGAAGACGAAGAACGTATCTCTAGTGGTAGTAAATTCCACAACCTTGGACCAGAATGCTGAAAGGCGCGTTCACCAGCCTTCACTCGACAGCGGGGTGTTTTCAATTTGAGGTCGTTCGTTGATCGAAGCGATCGCTGTGGGTTATACCGTTCAACGAGGTTTGAGAGATATGCTGGTGACGAGCCCTCCAGGCATTTGAAAACGATAGTTGAAGATTTATATTTAATCCGCTGGTCCACTGGCAGCCAATGCAGCTGCTGTAGTAATTCGGGAGCTGCAGTTTTTTCTGTCTTTCTGTAGTACAACGCGGGCTGCCATGTTCTGTATTTTCTGGAGTTTGTTTATTTTGTCCTTTGTGAGACCAACAAACAGTGCATTGCAGTAGTCCCTTTTCGGGAATATCAAAGATGTTACCAATTTGTTGCAAGTTTCCCTATTAATAAATGGTCTGATTAATTTTTGTTTCCGAAATAATCAATGTTAAAATCACCCATAAAAATATTATGCTTTTGTTTATGGATTGAAGAGACAAATCACCGAACTCTGATAAAAAATAATTTGTTGATATTTTGTTTTGGTGGTTTGGTGGTCAACGGTAAATACAGTAAAACTACTTTTAAGAATTATTTTCATGAATGGCAAATCCAACCTTTTAAAATTATCATTTTGTAATGATATCTGTTCAAAGAGTGACAAGTTGTAAATGATTGCAATTCCACCTCCTTTCCTACCAATGCGTGGAAATGATTTAACACAAAAGCCTTCGGGTGTTATTGCTTTCAGAACTGGGTCATCATATGAATGGTTAAGCCATGTTTCCAAAATGACAAAATAGTCATTCTGTGATTATCAGTTATGTCAATTATAACCAGAGTTTTATTACGGCACGATCTAACATAATTTAGTAATTCGATTGTTATACTCGTATGATCACAACGTCACCCATATTCATCACCACTGCTGCTCTCACTACTGCCACTACAGCTACTGCTGCTACTACTACTACTACTACTACTACTACTACTACTACTACTACTACTACTACTACTATTATACTACTACTACTACTACTACTACTACTACTACTACTAACTACTACTACTACTACTACTACTACTACCACTACTACTACTACTACTACTACTATTATTATTATTACTACTCCTACTACTACTACTACTGCTACTACTACTACTACTACTACTACTACTACTACTACTACTACTAAAACTACAACTCTACCTACCTACCTCTATCTATCTATCTATCTATCTATCTATCTATCTATCTACTGATTATCCACCAATTCATAGTCATCTACCTTCCTAGCTATCTCTCATTGTGTCCACTCATCCACTTTTTTTATCCATTAATATACATATAGACCCAGCTATCACTCGGCTGTTTACTCGCCCTCTCTCACCCCCCCCCCCACCCCCTTTCTCTCTCTCTCTCTCTCTCTCTCTCTCTCTCTCTCTCTCCTCTCTCTCTCTCTCTCTCTCTCTCTCTTTCTTTCTTTCTTTGCCCCCCCCCTCTCTCTCTCTTTCTCCCTCCCCCCCCTCTCTCTCTCTCTCTCTCTCTCTCTCTCTCTCTTATTCCCCCTCTCTACCGGTCCGCCTCAAACCAAACCCCCCCCCCCCCTCCCTGTCCCCCCCACCCCCCCCCCCTTTTTTTTTTTCTCTGTCTCTCTCTCTCTCTTCTCTCCCCTCTTTTCTATCTATCTACCTATCTATCTATCTATCTATTTATCGGTGTATTCCACTTTACTATCGCATCGTTCCTTCGCGAAGATTCGACCTTCGCTCATCCAACCCCCCCCCCCCCCCCCCACCTCCGCCGTGACCCTTTCACCTCGCCCCCTCCACCGCCCCCTACTGTTTCACTACAGCTTTCTACTACTACTATTACTACTACTACTCCTACTACTACTACTCCTACTACTACTACTACTACTACTACTACTACTACTACTACTACTACTACTACTACTACTGCTGCTGCTACTACTACTACTACTACTACTACTACTACTACTACTACTATACTACTACTACTATATACTACTACTACTACTACTACTACTCTACTACTACTACTACTCTACTACTACCAATATGTCTTTTATCTTCCATTATAGTCTGGAAAGTTTCTGTTCCCTGACGCTGACCTTTGCTTATCAATTAGATCACCCCCCTGGGGCACCCTATCCTCTACCCACGCCACGCTAACATTTCATTCAGATATGAAGTGAATAGAAAAGTGCCAGAAGACAATAGAGAATAAAAATTTTTTTCGCGGCGGTGGTGGGTTTGAACCTGCGACCTTATTGGTACGACAACTCCGCCTGGCAGGTGAGAGCGTGGCTCTACCGTGTGAGCTATCCACGAACACAAAAATATTCGTTTTCAAACTCAAAGTCATTACTAGATCCTCTACTCTCACCCACTTCTTGAGACCGCCGATTCGTTCGTACACCAACATCGCGAATAATTTTGACCAGCAGTTAAGCTTAATAGCCAATATTCTCAACACAAACATATAACATAGAAACGATTGAGACATTGAGTATGCTCCGGTGTATGGGGTGAATTTTTAATTCAGAAAAGTGAGTGGAGCAGGCACTTATGTTGGTAACAACCAGATATGAAGTGAATAGAAAAGTGCCAGAAGACAATAGAGAATAAAAAAATTTTTTCGCGGCGGTGGTGGGGTTTGAACCTGCGACCTTATTGGTACGACAACTCCGCCTGGCAGGTGAGAGCGTGGCTCTAACCGTGTGAGCTATCCACGAACACAAAAATATTCGTTTCAAACTCAAAGTCATTACTAGATCCCTCTCTCACCCACTTCTTGAGACCGCCGATTCGTTCGTACACCAACATCGCGAATAATTTTGACCAGCAGTTAAGCTTAATAGCCAATATTCTCAACACAAACATATAACATAGAAACGATTGAGACATTGAGTATGCTCCGGTGTATGGGGTGAATTTTTAATTCAGAAAAGTGAGTGGAGCAGGCACTTATGTTAGTAACAACCAGATATGAAGTGAATAGAAAAGTGCCAGAAGACAATAGAGAATAAAAATTTTTTTCGCGGCGGTGGTGGGGTTTGAACCTGCGACCTTATTGGTACGACAACTCCGCCTGGCAGGTGAGAGCGTGGCTCTACCGTGTGAGCTATCCACGAACACAAAAATATTCGTTTCAAACTCAAAGTCATTACTAGATCCCTCTCTCACCCACTTCTTGAGACCGCCGATTCGTTCGTACACCAACATCGCGAATAATTTTGACCAGCAGTTAAGCTTAATAGCCAATATTCTCAACACAAACATATAACATAGAAACGATTGAGACATTGAGTATGCTCCGGTGTATGGGGTGAATTTTTAATTCAGAAAAGTGAGTGGAGCAGGCACTTATGTTGGTAACAACCAGATATGAAGTGAATAGAAAAGTGCCAGAAGACAATAGAGAATAAAAAATTTTTTCGCGGCGGTGGTGGGGTTTGAACCTGCGACCTTATTGGTACGACAACTCCGCCTGGCAGGTGAGAGCGTGGCTCTACCGTGTGAGCTATCCACGAACACAAAAATATTCGTTTCAAACTCAAAGTCATTACTAGATCCCTCTCTCACCCACTTCTTGAGACCGCCGATTCGTTCGTACACCAACATCGCGAATAATTTTGACCAGCAGTTAAGCTTAATAGCCAATATTCTCAACACAAACATATAACATAGAAACGATTGAGACATTGAGTATGCTCCGGTGTATGGGGTGAATTTTTAATTCAGAAAAGTGAGTGGAGCAGGCACTTATGTTGGTAACAACCAGATATGAAGTGAATAGAAAAGTGCCAGAAGACAATAGAGAATAAAAATTTTTTTCGCGGCGGTGGTGGGGTTTGAACCTGCGACCTTATTGGTACGACAACTCCGCCTGGCAGGTGAGAGCGTGGCTCTACCGTGTGAGCTATCCACGAACACAAAAATATTCGTTTCAAACTCAAAGTCATTACTAGATCCCTCTCTCACCCACTTCTTGAGACCGCCGATTCGTTCGTACACCAACATCGCGAATAATTTTGACCATTATTATTAACATTTTTTTAACATACTATTAACATTTCATTCATACTGCAACCACCATTGAGTACAGACGATACAAGTTATTTTTCATTATATTTTATTTGTTTTCCACGTTTATTTGAGTATTGTTGTGCTGACGAAGGGTTTGTACCCGAAACGTCCATTGTCTGTTTTGTTCCCATACGAAGCCTTTCCATTTTCACTATTTCGTTAGCAGGTTGCTGTTGTTGCTCGAAACGGTGCTGTTGCTGCCAGTTGTCACGGTTGTTGTTCATTTCACACTGTTTGTCACGGACAGTGTTGACAATTGACAAAGAACGATGAGGAGTATTTGTTGAAGTGATTAGGTTGGATGGGGGATGAGTGTTGATTAATTTAAGTGAGGATTGAGGTCGTAGTGGTAGCGGGCGTGGGTTGGTCGGTGACCAATGACGGTGGAGATAGGGCGTTGTTTTAGTCTACTCCCTCTGAGTCTGTTTCATAAAATTAGTATTATAAATAGATCTATGTACACGGTTGTTGGTAAAAGAAAATTAGGAGCCGAACAGAGCTTTGCTTGAACATTATAAAATACGGACCTTGAAAGGAATCAATCTTTTCCAAAAATCCACCTTCCCAGGACAGGACTTTTCTATTTATTCTCTATTTAGTGAAAATAGTTCAAGAGTTTCAAACATGTACCGTACTACATGGATGACCAGTCACATGCTCTGTGTAACATTTATGAGGTATCTTCCTCAACAGTTGGTCGGGGTTATGTCTTTGTGAAAGACATTTCTCCTCGTCTCTCGAAGACGGGCTTAAAGGGTGGAGATCCCTCTAGTTTTTGACATCAATGTCTTTGCCGGAAAATTGATTAAGGACCTGACAGGTGTCTTGTGTAGTCCAATAGTGTATACGTCCCTTGTACATCAAGATAGAGAAAAATATATAGATAGAAAGAAATTGACGTCACTCAGCTCTTTGTTATTGTTTTTAGCCAGCTAGTTTTTCTGAGTATTTCTCACTATAATATTGTTTAAATCAGGTTAGAAACTTTTAAGGTTACACATTTTTTGTTATGTTAGTATGTCAATACGGGCTGGCAGGTGTAATGACTTCTTTAACTAAGCGCAATGCATCAATAAACGTTGTGAGCCTGTTTTCAAACGCTGTTAAGTTCTATTTAAACGATACGTATTATTACGCTATTGGAAACAACCCAAAATTATTTTCTGAGCTACGCCACTGAATGCAACTTTGTTATGATTATTTTCTCAAAGTAAAAGAGAGTCAACACACCAATACTGTAAACATTTTAAAGTTCGAGCATATTTTATTGCAAACGATGAAAAGATCAAAGCAATTCGGCATTGTGAGAAAACTGTTTGGTATATCACTATCGGCATTCAAAATTCGTAATTTTACTTAAAATATTAGCCCGCATGGAAAAAATCACAGAACCACATTACGTGGTGAAATTTGCGGTAGACCCTGCGCACGGGACTTGGAACGGACTATAACATGAATAACATCATTCTTTGGCAATAAACAACTTCGTGACACGAACATCAGTCCGTGGCAGTTAATAAAAATAGAAGATTCGTACACTGGACGTTGGTTACAAATTACCACGGCTCCGTATTACTTGACGATTTGTCAATGAATTCATTGAAGTCTTCAGCTCTTTGATTTAAATTTAGACCACTTGTTTGGGAATTAGCTATCACTAAATTCTATCAATAAGACTTCATGCAATGCGTTCAAGTAAAATAGTCACATCTGCTCGTCAGAGGAAACTTACCAATATACAAAACTATTTTTATAGTCTGACTGTCACATTTTTGTGAGAACTGGGGAGTCTCTGGTCTGTCTTCATCAGGAGTTGAGCTGCAGATGCATGTTCCTCATATAATTAATTTTTATAGGGTTTAGCCAAGTAGCCTTCATTATGTCTTTCCCACAGTCTCTTTCATGATTGACGGTCGCCCATTTCCCGCCACCTACTGTTTCCTGGTTTGCAGTTATCTATTTCAGTTATTATTTCTGCCTAAAGGGCCATATTTCATAAACAGAGGATCGTCACGTCCTGGGTCATTTGTGTCGATGAGAGATTCTGTATGCCTTAAACAAAGGGATACCAGCCCTTTCCCCTAAAAATCTCAATTTTTTAGGAAGGATATATGATTACAATCAATCACAGATAGTCATACAGAAGACATGGGCCACATGCCCACCAAACAGGGAGTATAGAAGTGTTAAAGTTACAGCACTAGGAACAAGTATGAGCTATAGGGGTAGATTAAGAAAAGTAAGGACATATAGAGGACACAACACTGCAGAATGAGTGTGAGGTGGGTGGATGAGGAGCAGAGCGTGTATCACACACCGGTGGGTTCTGTCTCCTGCACCTTAAGAGGAAGGCTTCATTTAATCGTCTATTGGACAATTTCATATTATACAATTTGCTGCTGCTCGACCTTTTTGTATTACTACTTTTACAACCCCTCTCATTGCTTATTGCTAGGCAATAGAACCTTCATCGATGGGGTAATGTGTCTAAAGAGCTTTGCCCACGCCAAAACACCACAGTCAGATTTTGAGAGTATTATCGTCTTCGGTCCTTGATGAAGCCCAATATGGATTGACTTCTTTGCAAGACGTGGCTGAGCTTCTGACGTCATAACAAGAATTGTTTTTAAAAAATGGATTTCCCTTCCCCTAACATTTGTGGTCGAGTACCTAATATAACGTAAGAAAAGAATTGAAAAAGGCAAGAAAATAGTAATTTAAAAAAAAAGAGATTTATAGGAGGGTTTTAATATAAAATGATTAAGGATAAAGTCATTCTCACACAAATAATATTGTGAAATATTAAGTGAAAATTATATATATTTGGTTTGTACATTCTTGAAACATATTATATTACAATCTCGTGATCATGAAGGTAAAAGTACGAGTGCATAATATCATACATAAAATCTGTCAAAATATATCTAGATAGATAATTCGCGTTATTTAAACATCGTTTTATGACGCAAAAACTGAAGACTACGAACGAGTATTTTATGCTTTCCTACAGTAAATTGCATTGTTAGACCAATTTACAGTCAGCTGCAAATGTATATGAAAATTCTTTGGCAAAAGTAAAAAAAACAAAAGGAAAAAAGTATTAAATAGTAAATATGAAAATAATTTGTCAATGTTTACATTTCGTATTAATTAGAATTGCTATTACTGATTTTTTAAAATATGAATTCATAAAAAAATTTAAAGTGCTAAAATTAAGTAGGAAAACATTAATTATCTTACATTGGCAGTGAAAACATGAGGTTATAAATGAATACAATGATTAAACTTGGAAAACTACTAGGCTTGACTGAAAAGTCTTGACGCCTATTGATTAAATTTGATTTTATTGAACTCGCCAGTATAAACTATTCATCAAAATGTGTGTGCTTCGCTGTTATTTCTTGAATTCAATCTATCTGATTTGAAAGAACACCTACTCCAGCATGTCGGTCGAAGAAATCACACACACAAAATGATGCAATAGACAGCGTGCTGTGACTTGAGTTCTTTACTACAGAGAGATGTGCACTTGTAAACATTCATAAACGACTGAAACGTGTTTATGGTGACCCTTGGGCATTCGAGCATTTCAAAGATGGGTTATATGCTTTACTGGAACTGATGCTGTCTCCACCAACATTAATGAGCAGACTCTCAGTGGTCGTCCACAAAGTATTAAGTGCACATCAACCGCAGCAAATCAACAAAAGAAATTGACAAACCTTATCGAGCTAATCGCTGAATAAAACAATCTGACATTTCACAAAGGCTTGGAATTTCATAGGGAAGAGATGGATATATCGTTCAAAAACCCTGGGTTACAGAGTAGTATATGCCCTTTGGATATCGAGAATGTTCACATAAATACATGATCATATTGAAAGAGGAAGTTTTCTTGAAGTCGTAGAATACCCCCCCTAACAGTTCTGATTTAGCTCCAAGTGACTTTTTTTTTCTTTTCTTAGGACTAAGGGATACCCCAATGGGGCAAATTTGGACAGTGATGGTGAGGTACAGGCGGAGGTGACTCGTGGTGTCGAAGTTTACCACGTTAGTTCCTCTTCGACGTGACGCAATAACTGGTGCATCGGCGAATCGACGTGGATGGGAACGTGACTATACTGATATTTAGATGATACACGAAAGTACATAAACTAAGCTTTGTTTTGATATCTCTGTCAATTTCGTATCTATTATCGTGTGGAAAATACAAAGGCCGCGGCAAAACTTTTCAGTCTACTCTTTTACTTTAATGCCTGTATGACGGTTTTGATTGAGGATTATAACAAAATTGTCGTATTCATTTCTCTCTCTCTCTCTCTCTCTCTCTCTCTCTCTCTCTCTCTCTCCCCCTCTCTCTCTCTCTCTCTCTCTCTCTCTCTCTCTGTGTTTATAATTTAAAGCCAATTGTTATCAGGCTATCAATGAAATCTGGTCAAAAATTGGATTATATTCGTGATTCATTTAGGCTCATATAATATGGATAGTATGCACTTGGCAAAAAAGCTCATAACATTGTCATCCGGACCAACACACAAAACTATGTGTCACCATGAACTTTTATAGTCTGGTTAATACAGTTTAGTGAGAATCACTCAGAAACGCGGATGGCAAAATACAATAACAAAGGCTTGAGTGATGTCATCTTCGTTCTATCTATATATATTTATATATATATATATTTATATATATATATAATATACAGTAGAATTACTTTAAACCGAAATTTTCGGGACCTTCTAAACCATTTCGGTTTAAAGACATTTTGGTTTAAAGCAAGTTGCCGTTTTGCGATGTTTTTCAAGTGTAGTAACTATTTAATAAATTTGCTCATTTAATCGTATCATGGGTTTCCCTTTAAAAGTAGTTGTTGAATAAATGCCGTCTTCGTAACCATTACATTTTTAAAATTATTATTATAATTTTTTTTTTTTTTTTTGTGTGTTTTAAAAATATTTTTGGGGGTTTTCGTTTTCAATTCAAAATTGTTGAAAGAGTTGAGTTCGGGATGCCGTGTATTTTACATATCTCCGTCTTGATCAACTTTTTTTTCATCGACTTCACATAGTATTTTGATTTTAAACTCCAATGTGTATCACAGTGCTTTCTTTTAGTAAAATGTAAAGCTAAAATAAGATCGAAAGTTCTTGTGTGATAATTGATAATGAATGATAGCAGCTACTCAGAGGTGAAGTGAAATGGAAATGAAAAGGCGTGTCAATGCTAAGTTGTTTAACTACACATCTCTCTTTTGTTGAAAAGCCATTAGGTTCAAAGGCCTAATTACATAGAAACCCCCCCCCCCCCCTTCCTCTCACACACACATTCAATCAAAGTGGAAATGAAATGGCATGTCAAAGTCAAAGGTAAGTTGTCTACCACCCCCCTCCTTATTGTCGTGTTGAAAATCCAGTCAGTTCCAAAGCATCAACACACGAGCGAGAACATCTCGCTTGCGTGATTCTACACCCCAACTCCCCCTCTTTCCTCATTTTTCGCCTGCCAGTCACCCGTTGTCTTCCTTTCCCAGTCTGCGATCGTGGTGCTGGCCAAACCCAAGTGCAGTGATTGAAGTGTTTGCCTACCCCCCACCCCTCACCCTCATCTTATACTTACGCTCTTTGTTTTAATATCACCGGGCATTATTATGTGGGGCCACCTTCCCGAATTTTTGAAGAAAAATAGAGAGAGAAAAGGGGAAGGTGCTCTCAAGTTGTTTCGGTTTAAAGAAAGTCATTCTTAGAAGTATTTCGGTTCATCGTAAGAATTAGGACAAAGATAATGAAGAAACTAGTACAATTTATTAAATTCTTTGCGGTTTAAGGTATTTTTCGGTTTAGCTTCTTTCGGTTTAAAGTAATTTTACTGTATATATATATATATATATATATATATATATATATATATATATATATATATATATATATATATATATTAGCGGGTTTTAAAAACGCATAAAAACGCCACGACCATGAGTACTTTTCAGTGTGAAGTTGTTATTATGTGACCCACTTCCATTGGTTGCAAGATTTATCTTTGTGCTTTGAAATTTTCGATTTATGAACAGTTCATACTTGCACATGCAGCATGTGTGCTGATGCAACTTTTGTCATTTTTACACTATAAAAGCTTCGATTGAAATGAAAATGTTGTCAATTTATTTTCTGACGTCTTACAAGAAAGAAAACAGCGTGAAACACTTTAATTTTTTATCAAGCAAGATGCCCCGGTTGTTTGAAGAAAATCGCCAACAGGCAATTGGAATGCTAAGAACTTCAAGACAAGTGGTGACGGTCTTCAATTGCCATACTCAACCATAGTGCGCCTCCATATGAGATTCCAAGATCTTGGAACGGTGAATGAGAGCCCTAGACCTGGTCAACCAAGAGTTACCACCCCTCAACAGGATCGAATCGTCGTGCTCCAGCATATTCGAAATCGCTTAATTTCTGCAACTCAAATAGTTGGAAGAACAATGGGATCACGTGGAATAGTAAATCAAAGAACAATCAGGCGGCATCTTCACGAAGCGGTGTGAGAAGCAGATGCGCTTTGATCGCAGGGGCCATATCCGCAGAAAAGAATCAACAGGTTAAACTGGACTCGACACCACATCCATTGGGCCAGTCGTGACTGGAGATCTCTTGTCTTTTCCGACGAAAGCCGATTCAACGTGACTTTTGCAGATCGGAGATGTCGAGCATAGGGGCTCCAAGGAGAAAGATTTTCACCAGTCTGTGTTGTTCAGTATAACTGTTATGGTAACGTCTGGGGTGTGATTACATATGACGATCGAACCCCACTTCATGTATTCAGAAGAAACGTCACACCAGCTGTCTACATTGAAGAAATATTGGACAATCTGATCGTGTCCTGTTTTGAAGAACACGAGGAAATATCCACTTTTCAACACGACAACGCAATGCCCCACACAGCAATCCGACGAGGAACTTCTTGCAGGACCAAACCTTCGATGTCTTGGAATGGCCTGCCAATTCCCTTGATCTCAATCCAAAATATGCTTGGGATGAGCTCGGAACAGTTATGAACATTACAGAATGAGATCACGTTGCCAAGCGGTTATGAATGCAAATGAAAACAACACTCGCTATTAGAGTATTGACAAAACCAATACGGTCTTTTTCGAGACCACCACAAAAGAATTTTATTCACAAATTAGCCATGCATTCAGGTTTGATGATCGCGTCCACCATTCAAGGGAATTAAAGACAAAAATTTTGAATTCTTAAATTGACCCAACTTACAAAAATAGCCCTCCAAGTGCCGAACGTTCCTCATAAAGCACCGTGATATGTGGAAATGTTCTCGAATGGACAAATAACAAGAACAAAATAATTGAAACGATTTATTTATATTTGGGCCCACTATCTTGATTCAAAACGCTGATGCGTTTTTAAAGTCCGCTAGTATACATGATATGAAAACACATTTGAGGTATAATGTGGTAACTTTTTAATGCAAAAATAAAAAGGCAGGTCATAATGAATTACAAAAGGTACATGGGTATTTTATCAAAGTAGCCATTGATGGCCTAGGCGACTTGGAAAGAACATCTCTTTACATGATAATAACCTTAATAAGCCCCAAACGTCTCAGGTTGAAAATAAGATTATAATATACGTTTGACCAAAAACATTGTTCCGTTAAAAGAGGTCTCAGGTCTGAAAATATTTGACGTTGAAACTCATTTTAATCTATCGATAATGAAGTCTCTGGTTTGAGATTTTTTTGACAAGTTGAGAGTCAGGTCAATCAATCGATATTGGGAGTATACGGTTCCTTACCAAATTGATGAAAATGTTATTGTAAGACTAATTTTATAACAGTGTTATCTTTTACACGTTAAGGTGAAAGTGTCATGTCAAAGACTATTGTATTGAGGAGCGTCGAACTCTCCCACTCGAATATTAAAAGTATGCTAATGTCTTGTCTCAAAATTTCTTTACCCAGAATGTTCCACAAATGCAAGGATGAGCCAAGATCCGGACCCTTAATAGATCACAACATAGCTGAGAGAAGGAAATTCAATTCTAACAGTTAGCCAATATTAGGAAAGACCTTTCGGGCATTTGTCTTCTGGAAATAGAATTGGGCAAGTAAAGGGCAATATGGTCAATACTATAATGTTGTGATGCCAGCAAGTAGAATGAGTTATTATGTCTTATGGTCTCTGTTTTCCATATTCTAAAATAAAATACGGATATACATTAAAATGTAATAATACAATATACATTCAATACAATATTTATTTTTGCATTAGCGGAAATGGATTTTTGGTAATCTTCCGCTGTGAAAAAAATATGCCTACATGTCTACCTGATAAAATGATGACAAAAAAAGTGAAAAACATCTCTAACGCAATATAAGGACATTCATCAAGTCGTTTTGTTAAAGTAAAATCAATTTTCAGGGTATTATTTCTTCCAAGCTTTAAAATGGATGGGATGGGTTGCTGTGACCCAATGAATAAGTGAAACAGAGAAAAACAAAAAGATTTCCCTTCAACTTGTAAAAGGCAAAAACAGACTGATGTTGAGTAGGTAGAACTACGAATGTGTCACATGTTTGTTACTTCGTCACCGGGCAATGTAGCGCCAAGAATAGAATAGTATGCTGATGACTCCTCGGATCACGGGGCACATCACATTGAATAAGTAAATAGATAGGTGTCAGAGAACTACAATTAAGTATTCTAATAGATAATGCATATTTTATTGTTTATTTCGATCTGCGTCTCAAAGTTATGGACGATTCAGCGATTGCTCAGTATTATTTCTTCTCTTCTGTCTATTTTATTTTCATTGTTTAAGATGAATCCCAGCCACTGAGGTGGGGGGGGGGGGGGGGGGGTTGAATATAAAAATGGAAATGCCCAAAAGGTTACAAACTTTTGTTCATTTAAATGTAAGACACATCATAAGCATTCAATATTTATGATTAGAGTAGAAAGGAAAGGGAAGAAAAAAGAAACAGTATGAAGATTCATAGAGAGGAGCAAGACAGATTTGGATTGAAAAAGCTGGAGATGTTTGTGGCATGGATACTGTAAATGACCATTAATTATACAAGTGTATGTAACTTAGTTGGAGCCCACAAAATAAGGAACAAGAAAGAAGGAAAAACCGAGGAAATATTGAGCTTGAAGGGGGAAATTGGTACACTGGGAAGGTCTACAAAGTTATAAAACTAAACAAGCTTTTAACTGTGAGCCTCAGACTTCATACATTTTCTCACCGTCTTGTAGAAGATCTGTTTTTTAAAAGATACTATGAAATCGCTGCCTTTGAATGTATTTAAGCGGGACAAAACATTAAAATATATTTCTAGAGCTATTGATTTCTTTTTTTTAAAAAGGGAGAAAACTTGACAATATTGGAGGAAAGTTTAAAATCAAGAGGGTTATTATGCAGTATTCTGACAGAGAACTTTTTTTTCACTTTGGCATGGAAACATTTTATTTCAAATATTGATCAATTAAAATGATCCTCAACTTCTCAAAAAGTCTGAAAATGAAACTTGACAACTTTTAGGATTGTTGGTGTGAAGAATAACAAAAGTTGGGGGACATTTTAATTGATTGATATGAAATGAAGTATATTTCTTTTCTGGCCAAAATAAAAAATGGCGTTTTGTCAGTGTACGGCAGAATTGTTTTGATTGGTAGACAGCACAATGTGGACATTATATTTTGTCCATTGCATATCCTTGTCACAGTTAGTCACAATTTCCACAGGACCAACGACAGTATACTGTCTTTATAATCACGTTATCATCACAGAATCCTCGTCTGACCCAAATTCGGCATGTTCTGATGTGGTATTGGTCGTCATGACAAAGGTCATTTTCACCTGAAAAGAAAACAGATTTAAGAAATGACTGCTTCTTATTGGACCTTAAAAGACGGGTTGTAGTTTACTCTAATCTGATCAAACAATAATTGCTTCCATCTTTTTTTTTCTCTGAATGTTATATCCATTTTATATCCGTGATTATCTGGATGATTATTTGTTTTGTTATTATCTATTCAAGTTTGATTCTCCGCTGTGAAGTAATGTTTGTTTCTACTTGATTGATGAGTAACATTCAAGAGTCAATGTCCCTCTTTTTAAAAAATTAGAAGAAATAAAGTGAGTGGTGGATAGCTCATACGGTAGAGTCACGCTCTCCCCGGCCAGGCGGATTTGCGTACCAGTAAGGTCGCGGTTCGAGCCCCCATCGCCGCCGCGAAATTTTTATTCTCTATTGTCTTCTGGCACTTTCCTATTCACTTCATCTCTTGTTATTGTCAACATAAGGGCCTACTCCACTCACTGTTCTAAAAAATTACAGAACGTTATACAATTTTAATCAGCTTGTCAAAAGAAAAAAATACTCATGCATCATTACCTGCGCTCTCATTAATTATTTGGACAAAAGAGTAAAGTATAACATTACCGTATCAAAGAGAATGGGCGGTGACTGACTCCACAACAATTTTAATCACCGGGCCTATACACTTATTGAAAACACATTCAGTCTTCTTCATCTCATTAAAGAAATTTATATTTTTGATAAATTGAAAAGAAAAAAAATTCTTACGTTTCCTGAAAGCCTACAATCATTCCAATTAACCGACATGCGTTTCATTTAACCAATAGAAATTATACAGAAAAATTCTGTCACAGACAGGTCGTTCCAATTAAGCGGCTTCTCCGATAAGCCGGCATCAAATACCGGATTTGACTGCTTAGGTCAAATATTGTTCAAACTGGTAAGCTACAGAAGTTAACCGATAATAACAATAATTTTGTATGATACATTCTAAAAAAATATTGAACAGCAATAAAATTAATACCTTGTCTGTATCTTCTCCTCCTTCCTTTTCTCCTTCGTTTTGTTTTACGCTCTTTACTGGTTCGAGATTTTGATCGTCGTTTTCCCAACTTTTCTAGTGCTTGGTCTCCAGATGCTCCTTGCTTATTTGGGTGAAGAGTCAACGCTTGTGGTCGTATCACTCTGTCCGGATAATGTATATTTATAATGTATTGATATGTCACAGACGTCTATATAATGTTTCAACTCGTTTGATAACCCCTATATTTGAAACTTTGCAATATCTTATAGATACTACGAACAAAAGATACACCATACATGACACTATATTATATGACACTATATGAGCGGAATACTTAACACTGTACGGTTTGGGGGCTCACAGACTTTTTTCAACCAACAGTAAAAAAAACCCCAGTAATGACGATATAAATTTACATTTAATCAATAAAGACGGTGATTTATCTATATTTATTATTTTTTGGAGGCTCATTATGTTACAGGAGGTATTTGGCATATAGACACGGTTAAAGATTCTAGTCCAGTTAATTTATTATGAATATAACGCTGTTCATAACAATAAGCGGATTGGAAATGATGGGGAAAAATTAAGAGGCAAGTACTAGGGTATATAATATATATTTTAAAAACGTTAAATATGATGTATAGTCAGGCAAAGAAAATCATAGAGGATGATAAATTAAAAAAGACCCAAATGCCTTCCTGAACTGGAGATCGAAATTTATTTTAATTTCAGGACAGATGTGCCACTAACACCCAAGAGGTTATCGAACAATAAGGACAGCCAAAATTAAATCGTAGTGGAAAGGAACCTAACCACGCCCTTGATGTGTGTCCGAACTGACTTTGAGGGTGTGTCACAAAACTGTGTTTAGACTGGTTAATTGTTTGCAAGCCAAGAAGAAATTGAGGTATAAATTAAGAGGAGAAGATGGAAATGGTGGCCACACGCTAGTAATATCTGGAGAAGGGCGTCAATAGAGGATCTAATGTTGTTTTTGTTTTTAAGGGTTTTACGGCGCTTGCAACACATTTAGGTTATATCAGCGCCAGTAAAAAGGAAGAAAATGAGATAGTAAAAAGTTCTAGAATTACAATTAAAGCACCCAAGAAAAAGTAAGACATAGGGGAACTGGGAACAAATAGGGATCAGATGTAGATTCCAAGAGCATACCACCAATGTACTTAGTTTGAAATCACCTATAAGCCTCATCCGAATACAAGCACAAAATCCAACAAAGAGGAATACACTAAAATGCTTTCATTATACATTCAAAATAACAAATATAATATTACATAACAGAGATATGATTCTAGACCTGTAAATGAGCTCTATAAAAATTGACTGAAACTGAAACTCTTCGTAATTCGTCGTAGCGGTAAAATCCAAAGAATCAAAATGAAAGGTAAACAGCAAGCTCACTTGAGCAAAGCAATGGCAGAAAACTAAATTGCGAGGGAATTAATTAGGCTACTTACCATTGTTCCTTGTAATTAGGTACCCAATCAGTGAAGAAACTTAGAAACGGTCAACCAGTTTGTTTACAACATGAGGTAATCGAGATGTGCTTGTAGCAATCATTTAACTTTCGATTTGAAGGTGTCTACATAACGAACTTCCGGTGTTTCGAATTTTTCTTTCTCATACTTTTCCTGTCCTTCAAGTAAATGTGGTCAATTTTGGCTTAGACGCAAGGAATTTACCCGTACGGTGCTCTTATTGGCTAACCAACCAGAGGCCTCGATGAGAAAAATATCCGCCATTTTGATGTTGGCTGGGAATCGCGTTACTATAGTAAACAAGCGCTGATCGGCCGTTCATGAAAACAAGTTGCTGCTCGCTCGTTTAACTCAAAATTATTCAAAACGATCACTCTAAAATGATATAAATGTGACTTCTTAAGGTTTTCTTCACGGTCAAAACCACACAACATTCTATTAATGATTACGTCCGAGGCAAAAAGGAATATTGACAGGTCGACCGAGAGTTGAACTCGTGAGACGACAAACATCAATGCGAAGTGTAGCGAGAATCAAGCTATTGTTTGCCTTGTCCTATTCTATATAGAGAAAAGGATAAATAGTATAGCCTCGTGTGTGAGTGGTTGCGTGTCATAGTCTTGTTTTTAAATTGTTTCTGTTGTTTATGTGTGTAGTGATGACTCTCTCACACTCAATTTCAATGCCGAAAGAGGAATTCCCGCACACAAGAAAGGGGAATTGGGGTGGTATTTGGCATACATATTGTATAGTATCTAGTTCTAAATAGATAACTGATTAGAATTATATTATGAATATATAAACACAATGCCAAATACAATTTCGAAGTTTCCTTATTTCAAATGAAGTAAAGCTCCAAGAAATGACTGCTTCTTTTTGGATCCTTAAAAGAACTGGTTGTAGTTTAATTCCTCTGCGGAACAAACAATAATTGCTTCCATCTTTTTTTTCCTGATGTTTATAACCATATTAGTACCGTGAATATCTGATGATTATTTGTTTTGTTTATTGATCTATTCAACTTGATTCGTCTCGCTGTTTGAAGTAATGTTTGTTTCTCCTACTTTTGATTGTATGAGTAACATTCAAAAAGTCCAATGGTCCCTCTTTTAGAAAAATTAGGAATAAATAATAAGTGAGGAGGTGGATAGCTCATTTTGGAAACATTTTTTTTCAAATATTGACCCAATTAAAATAAACCCAACTCTAAAAAAATCCGGGAAAAAATAAAAATTGCAACTTTTAGGATTTTTGGTTTTGTGAAGAATAACAAAAGTTGGGGGGACTTTTTAAAATTATTAAATATGAATGAATTAATTTTTTTCTGGCCAAAATAAAAAAAGGGGGGTTTTGTCAGTGTAAGCCGAATTGTTTTGATTGGTAGAAGCACAATGGGGAATTTTTTTTTGGCCATTGCATACCCTTTGTCCATTTAGTCACAATTTCACAGGACCAACGACAGTATACGTCTTTAAATCACTTACCCTACAGAACCCTCGTCGACCCAAATTCGGAAAAGTTCTGATGTGGTATTGGTCGTATGAAAAAGGTCTTTTTCCCCTGAAAAGAAAACAGTTTTAAAGAAATGACTGTTCTTATTGGACCTTAAAAGAGGGGGAAGTTTAATCTGATAAAACAAAAATTTGTTTCCATTTTTTTTTTTTTCTGAATGTTTTTACCATTTTATATCCGTGATTATTGGATGTTTATTTTTTTTTGTTATTATTATTCAACTTTGATTCTCCGCGAAGTAAATGTTTGTTTTATTTGATTGATGAGTAACTTTAAGATCAATGCCTCTTTTTAAAAAATTAGAAAAAAATAAAGTGAGTGGGGATAGCTATACGGGAGTCACGCCCCCCCGGGCCAGGGGTTTTGGTACCAGTAAGGTCGGGTTCGAGCCCATCGCCGCCGCGAAATTTTATTTCTATTGTCTTCTGGCACTTTCCTATTCACTTATCTCTTGTTATTGTCAACATAGGGCCTACTCCACTCACTGTTCTAAAAAATTACAGAACGTTATACAATTTTAATCAGCTTGTCAAAAGAAAAAATACTCATGCATCATTACCTGCGCTCTCATTAATTATTTGGACAAAAGAGTAAAGTATAACATTACCGTATCAAAGAGAATGGGCGTGACTGACTCGCACAACAATTTTAATCACCGGGCCTATACACTTATTGAAAACACATTCAGTCTTCTTCATCTCATTAAAGAAATTTATATTTTGATAAATTGAAAAGAAAAAAAATTCTTACGTTTCCTGAAAGCCTACAATCATTCCAATAACCGACATGCGTTTCATTTAACCAATAGAAATTATACAGAAAAATTCTGTCACAGACAGGTCGTTCCATTAAGCGGCTTCTCCGATAAAGCCGCATCAAATACCGGATTTGACTGCTTAGGTCAAATATTGTTCAAACTGGTAAGCTACAGAAGTTAACCGATAATAACAATAATTTTGTATGATACATTCTAAAAAATATGAACGCAATAAATTAATACCTTGTCTGTATCTTCTGCTCCTTCCTTTTCTCCTTCGTTTTGTTTTACGCTCTTTACGGGTCGAGATTTTGATCGTCGTTTTCCCAACTTTCTATGCTTGGTCTCCAGATGCTCCTTGCTTATTTGGGCGAAGAGTCAACGCTTGTGGTCGTATCACTCTGTCCGGATAATGTATATTTATAATGTATTGATATGTCACAGACGTCTATATAATGTTTCAACTCGTTTGATAACCCCTATATTTGAAACTTTGCAATATCTTATAGATACTACGAACAAAAGATACACCATACATGACACTATATTATATGACACTATATGAGCGGAATACTTAACACTGTACGGTTTGGGGGCTCACAGACTTTTTTCAACCAACAGTAAAAAAAACCCCCAGTAATGACGATATAAATTTACATTTAATCAATAAAGACGGTGATTTATCTATATTTATTATTTTTTGGAGGCTCATTATGTTACAGGAGGTATTTGGCATATAGACACGTTAAAGATTCTAGTCAGTTAATTTATTATGAATATAACGCTGTTCATAACAATAAGCGGATTGGAAATGATGGGGAAAAATTAAAGAGGCAAGTACTAGGGTATATAATATATATTTTAAAAACGTTAAATATGATGTATAGTCAGGCAAAGAAAATCATAGAGGATGATAAATTAAAAAAGACCCAAATGCCTTCCTGAACTGGAGATCGAAATTTATTTTAATTTCAGGACAGATGTGCCACTAACACCCAAGAGGTTATCGAACAATAAGGACAGCCAAAATTAAATCGTAGTGGAAAGGAACCTAACCACGCCCTTGATGTGTGTCCGAACTGACTTTGAGGGTGTGTCACAAACCTGTGTTTAGACTGGTTAATTGTTTGCAAGCCAAGAAGAAATTGAGGTATAAATTAAGAGGAGAAGATGGAAATGGTGGCCACACGCTAGTAATATCTGGAGAAGGGCGTCAATAGAGGATCTAATGTTGTTTTGTTTTTAAGGGTTTTACGGCGCTTGCAACACATTTAGGTTATATCAGCGCCAGTAAAAAGGAAGAAAATGAGATAGTAAAAAGTTCTAGAATTACAATTAAAGCACCCAAGAAAAAGTAAGACATAGGGGAACTGGGAACAAATAGGGATCAGATGTAGATTCCAAGAGCATACCACCAATGTACTTAGTTTGAAATCACCCCAAAAAGCCTCATCCGAATACAAGCACAAAATCCAACAAAGAGGAATACACTAAAATGCTTTCATTATACATTCAAAAAACAAATATAATATTACATAACAGAGATTATGATTCTAGACCTGTAAATGAGCTCTATAAAAATTGACTGAAACTGAAACTCTTCGTAATTCGTCGTAGCGGTAAAATCCAAAGAATCAAAATGAAAGGTAAACAGCAAGCTCACTTGAGCAAAGCAATGGGAGAAAACTAATTGCGAGGGAATTAATTAGGCTACTTACCATTGTTCCTTGTAATTAGGTACCCAATCAGTGAAGAAACTTAGAAACGGTCAACCATTTTGTTTACAACATGAGGTAATCGAGATGTGCTTGTAGCAATCATTTAACTTTCGATTTGAAGGTGTCTACATAACGAACTTCCGGTGTTTCGAATTTTTCTTTCTCATACTTTTCCTGTCCTTCAAGTAAATGTGGTCAATTTTGGCTTAGACGCAAGGAATTTACCCGTACGGTGCTCTTATTGGCTAACCAACCAGAGGCCTCGATGAGAAAAATATCCGCCATTTTGATGTTGGCTGGGAATCGCGTTACTATAGTAAACAAGCGCTGATCGGCCGTTCATGAAAACAAGTTGCTGCTCGCTCGTTTAACTCAAAATTATTCAAAACGATCACTCTAAAATGATATAAATGTGACTTCTTAAGGTTTTCTTCACGGTCAAAACCACACAACATTCTATTAATGATTACGTCCGAGGCAAAAAGGAATATTGACAGGTCGACCGAGAGTTGAACTCGTGAGACGACAAACATCAATGCGAAGTGTAGCGAGAATCAAGCTATTGTTTGCCTTGTCCTATTCTATATAGAGAAAAGGATAAATAGTATAGCCTCGTGTGTGAGTGGTTGCGTGTCATAGTCTTGTTTTTAAATTGTTTCTGTTGTTTATGTGTGTAGTGATGACTCTCTCACACTCAATTTCAATGCCGAAAGAGGAATTCCCGCACACAAGAAAGGGGAATTGGGGTGGTATTTGGCATACATATTGTATAGTATCTAGTTCTAAATAGATAACTGATTAGAATTATATTATGATATATAAACACAATGCCAAATACAATTTCGAAGTTTCCTTATTTCAAATGAAGTAAAGCTCCAAAACCTGATGGTAGTGCTTGTAGTACTGTGTTAGTGAGGTGATGTGGTGTTGGTGGTGGTTGTAGTTGTAGTAGTAATAGTGATGATGATGTGGTGGTGGTGATGATTGTAGTTGTAGTAGTAGTGGTAGTGATGATGATGTGGTGGTGGTTGTAGTAGTAGTGGTAATGGTAATGATATGGTGGTGGTGGTGGTTGTAGTAGTAGTAGTGGTCGTGATGATGATGTGGTGGTGGTGTTTGTAGTAGTAGTGGTAATGATGCGGCTATGTGGTCTAGTAGTATGACACTCGCTTCCGGATCGGAAGGTCCTGGGTTCGAGCCTCGCGCTCGGCGCATAGTTGAGTCCTTGGAAAAGGCTCTTTACTCACATTCTCTCACCGTACTCAGGTGTAAAATGAGTACCTGGCCGTTAACAGAGTTGTCTTTGTCCGAAAAATTGTAATATCGCCTAACAGGCGTCATGTCCCGTCCTACATGTTAAATGTTGACCAGGGACCCCTTGTAAAGCGCTTTGAGCACATTTAGTAGATATTGCACTATATAAAGCTCAATTTAAAAAAAATATTTCAATGATAATGATATGGTGGTGGTGGTTGCAGTAGTAGTAGTGGTAGTGATGATAATGTGGTGGTGGTTGTAGTTGTAGTAGTAGTGATAGTGATGATGATGTGGTGGTGGTTGTAGTAGTAGTGGTAGTGATGATGATGTGGTTGTGGTGGTTGTAGTAGTAGTTGTAATGGTGATGATATGGTGGTAGTAGTGGTAGTGATAATGATGTGGGGCTGGTGGTTGTAGTAGTAGTGTTAGTGATGATATTGTGGTGGTGGTTGTAGTAGTAGATGATGTGGTGGTTGGAAAACACATTACAGGTTATTATAATACATGATTAAACACATTCTCTAACTTCATTTTTTGACAGCTTCGTTGTGCCATAAATATACGCAACAGTTCTGAAACATTTTATTGTGGATTTTGATATTGTTTGTTGTTTTTCTTGTGTCGTTATGTTGACATAGATACCGAATGAATGGTAATTACTACATTCTCAGCCAACAACAAAATGGCGCTGAATGCTTTCATTGGTGGACACTTTTTAGGCTTCGTACGTATTCTCATTCGTTTAATTCTATGCTTAGACGAAACCATAGAATTAAACGAATGAGAATACGTACGAAGCCTAAAAAGTGTCCACCAATGAAAGCATTCAGCGCCATTTTGTTGTTGGCTGAGAATGTAGTAATTACCATTCATTCGGTATCTATGTCAACATAACGACACAAGAAAAACAACAAACAATATCAAAATCCACAATAAAATGTTTCAGAACTGTTGCGTATATTTATGGCACAACGAAGCTGTCAAAAAATGAAGTTAGAGAATGTGTGTAATCATGTATTATAATAACCTGTAATGTGTTTTCCAACCACCACATCATCTACTACTACAACCACCACCACAATATCATCACTAACACTACTACTACAACCACCAGCCCCACATCATTATCACTACCACTACTATTACACCACCACCAGCACATCATCATCACTACCACTACTACAATCACCACAACCACATCGTCATCACTACCACTACTACTGCAACCACCACCACCATATCATCATCATTACCACTACTACCACAACCACCACCACCACTACTACTACAACCACCACCACATCACTACCTCAACTACTACAACCACCACCACAATAGCATCACTACCACTACTACTACAACCACCACAACCACATCGTCATCACGACCACTACTACTACAACCACCACCATATCATTACCATTACCACTACTACTACAACCACCACTACCACCATATCATTACCATTACCACTACTACTACAACCACCACAACCACATCGTCATCACTACCACTACTACTGCAACCACCACTACCACCATATCATCACCATTACAACTACTACTACAACCACCACAACCACATCATCATCACTACCACTACTACTACAACCACCACCACATCATCATCACTATCACTACTACTACAACTACAACCACCACCACATTATCATCACTACCACTACTACTACTGCAACCACCACCACCATATCATCATCATTGAAATTTTTTTTTTTTAATTGAGCTTTATATAGTGCAATATCTACTAAATGTGCTCAAAGCGCTTTACAAGGGGTCCCTGGTCAACATTTAACATGTAGGACGGGACATGACGCCTGTTAGGCAATATTACAAATTTTCGGACAAAGACAACTCTGTTAACGGCCAGGTACTCATTTTACACCTGAGTACGGTGAGAGAATGTGAGTAAAGAGCCTTTTCCAATGACTCAACTATGCGCCGAGCGCGAGGCTCGAACCCAGGACCTTCCGATCCGGAAGCGAGTGTCATACTACTAGACCACATAGCCGCATCATTACCACTACTACTACAAACACCACCACCACATCATCATCACGACCACTACTACTACAACCACCACCACCACCATATCATTACCATTACCACTACTCTACAACCACCACCACATCATCATCACTACCACTACTACTACAACTACAATCATCACCACCACCACATCATCATCACTATTACTACTACAACTACAACCACCATCAACGCCACATCACCTCACTAACACTCAGTACTACAATCACTACCATTAGGTTTTGGAGCTTTACTTCATTTGAAATAAGGAAACTTCGGAATTGTATTTGGCATTGTGTTTATATATCATAATATAATTCTAATCAGTTATCTATTTAGAACTAGATACTATACAATATGTATGCCAAATACCACCCCAATTCCCCTTTCTTGTGTGCGGGAATTCCTCTTTCGGCATTGAAATTGAGTGTGAGAGAGTCATCACTACACACATAAACAACAGAAACAATTTAAAAACAAGACTATGACACGCAACCACTCACACACGAGGCTATACTATTTATCCTTTTCTCTATATAGAATAGGACAAGACAAACAATAGCTTGACTCTCGCTACACTTCGCATTGATGTTTGTCGTCTCACGAGTTCAACTCTCGGTCGACCTGTCAATATTCCTTTTTGCCTCAGACGTAATCATTAATAGAATGTTGTGTGGTTTTGACCGTGAAGAAAACCTTAAGAAGTCACATTTATATCATTTTAGAGTGATCGTTTTGAATAATTTTGAGTTAAACGAGCGAGCAGCAACTTGTTTTCATGAACGGCCGATCAGCGCTTGTTTACTATAGTAACGCGATTCCCAGCCAACATCAAAATGGCGGATATTTTTCTCATCGAGGCCGCTGGTTGGTTAGCCAATAAGAGCACCGTACGGTTTCCATTGGGTAAATTCCTTGGACGAAACAGTGAAATTTATCGCTCGGCGGCTCAGTTAAAATTGGCTACGACAGGTTTCGAAAGTGAAAAAATAATTTCACGAAGGCTGTGTGAAAATACACTGGGGTGTGTTCAGACACGGCAATTCTAAAAAGCGTCGCTTAGCCTTGGCAATATATATCCATCATTAATATAAACGGCCCATGAGCTATGCGTGGGGCTGTGGAACATTCCTAGTTAACTTTACAGTCAATCGACTACGATTCATGAATTCTTTCTTTATTCATTTCTTTCTTCCCTTTTTAAAAATATTTGAATTTGACGAATTGACTGATTTCAGTTAATTGACTGAGAATTTACAGGTCTATTATGATTTACAAGGAAAAAAATATCATCTCCCAAAACAATAACTATGCATTTGACTGTTTCCCTCCCAGCTAGGCTGCCCACTATGGAAGGTCAGGAATCCCACCCAGATAGAGGATCTAAAAAACTGAAGGCTTAACATGGAGAGAAGATGGTACCAAGTGCAAAGCTGGACAAGATGGAGGGGATTCGCCTATGACTTATGCTCCAGCCGGAGTGGAGGGCTTAAGTAAGTAATCGTTTGAAACAGAACATTCTTTTCTTCTGATCCAATATTTGATCAAACTACTCAATCAGTGATAGATAAACAAAGGGGAGGGGAAGAAAAAAAACCTCTAAAGTCAATAAAATCGAGAGATTGAACATCAGAATATTCTATGTACCCTTTCAAAAGATCTTTCTTTTTTTTTTTATCAGAAAACTTTGATTTCGTATATCAATATATTATGACGATCCCAGTTGGCAAAAAGTCACCAGATGTAATTAAGTTTGGGTTTATTTGATGAGTTACGAATCATCTAAGCATCATACTTACTCATTGGAACGCCATTTTTTCTTCTTTCTATGGCGTCTTTTGTGGACTTCATTTCCATATTCTCTTTTAGAAAACAGAGAGCTGTCGTGGACATAGCCGTCACGTAATAAGGTGCTAATGTCAACGTGTTGTCCACATTTACCGCATGACAATGGGCATGCTAGAGTAACAACCGCACTCGTGTCGCACTTGGCAACCCACATATTGCATCTGAAAAATATAATAGCGATATATTGTATTCAATGATTTTTCTGGTATTGATTTAATGATGCTCGGCTGTCAATTTCATTCAGTCCTTTTGACAGAAGTCGAAATATAGTCACTTAGCCGGGGACACGGATAAATGTGTTATTTAAGTGGTGTCTGTGCTATTAAGCGAACACATATTTTGAACTGAAGATGATACTCTCGGTGGGTTTTAAAGATATGTGGTCAGAAATGGTTTTTCTAAATTAATGTAAAAAAAAAACCCCAACAAAACGTGAGATTTCATATAGCGCGATTTCCACTCAACGTGCCCAAAGCGCTTTACAAAATGTCCTTGATCAACAGCAATGGGTGACACGTAGAACGAGGCATGACGCCTGTTAGGCGATATTACAATTTTTTTCGGAGAAAGACAAAGCTGTTAAGGGCCAGGTACTCATTTTACATCTGAGTACGATGAGAGAATATGAGTAAAGAGCCTTTTTCAAGGATTCAACTATGCGCCGGGCGAGGCTCGAAACCCAGGACCCTCCGATCCGAAAGCGAGTGTCATACCACAAGAACACATAGCCGTAAAGAGTAAAGAGTGTTTTAAAATAAAATCGATGTGATCCAGAGGGTAAAATTTTCGAATTAACATCTCGAGTATAAAACTTGTTGAATTAATGGTGAATAGACCAAAAAAATATAAAAAAAATTCCACATAGCAAGACTTCCTTTGATGGAAAATTAGTATTGATAGTGTGCGGTAAAGTAAAATGTTCCACCAACTTTTCCTGCCCATAATAATAATAATAATAATAATAATAATAATAATAATAATAATAATAATAATAATAATAATAATAATAATAATAATAATAATAATAATAATAATAATAATAATAATAATAATAATAATAATAATAATAATAATAATAATAATAATAATAATATAATAATAAATAATAATAATAATAATAATAATAATAATAATAATAATAGACCGTCTAATAATAATATAATAATAATACTAAATAATAATAATAATAAATAATAATAATAAAATAATAATAATAAATAATAATAATAATAATAATAATAGCCAATAGAAACATAATGCGTTACTTTAACATCCATTGCACGTTAGAGACGTGAGAACTAACGACTACCTCGTTATCTAAAAGGGCAGGATTTGAGTGATGGACTGTAAAGTTACATTCTATAGACGCTCATTCACATTGATACGACTGTCTACTTACATGGGCAATCGGTCAACGCATCTTTTCCCATTGCGATCAAATGCAAACTTGTCTCTGTGTGGGTGTCGCTTCTTCTTCATTCTAGCCATCATTCTCTTGTGTACCCGGCGACGTCTTCGATCTGCACGCCTTATCGCCTTCATTGACATCTTATATCGTAATTTGTTCTTTTTGAACTTTTTGGGTACCGCGTAATTAACACTTTCATTTGACCCAGTATTGATATAATTGCTAGACTTTGGCTTTCCAGCCTCCATTGTGTTGTTATCAGTTGTCAAAGATATTTTCTTGATACTATTGTCAAAAGGATTGGACGAACTTTTCGAATCTTCATGTTCATCTTTTGTCCTTGGTATGACTTTCACAATCGTTGCAACAAATCCTGACCCGACATTCTGTTGATGAGAACCGGAGTTAACGCGATGATTATTAAGATGGGACACATATGTATTTTGATTGTTATAAGATGGAAGGGTATGAGAAGGTGATTTATCAGTGTGCTTATGACTTGAGGCTGATGGTAATGTTGAGTCCGATGTTGTAGTCGACTGATTTTCTTCTCCTGAAAAACTTGTCTTTCCCGTTGACTTCTTTGAATTTTCTAAATACGATATTGATGCCACAATTGGGGTCATAGTAGATGATGTTTCTTTTGAGAGTATGGTATGATTTGCCTTTAAAGGTTGATAAGAACTTGCAGAATTTATAATTGAATGTGAAACACTTGTTTCTGTCGTTTTTTCTGTATTGGAATGAAGATGTTGCCAATAGAGATTATGATGCGGCTTGTGACTCGAGACACGGCGAGATGACTGCGTTACAGGTATAATAATATTATGGTTTTGATTATTACCTTGCGTTGTGTGGTTTGGCACACTTTGTGATACGCTGTTGTCAATCGTGTCGTATTGTTCATGTCGCTCCTGTTCTTCGTGCGTATAATATGGTTTATTCCTAATCATATTATTATTATTCTGTAGTTGGTTCTGCCCATGTGGCTTATTAATAGAATTACTATGAATATATACCTTCTTTCGCTTCTCATGATCAACTTTACTAAGTCCTCGTGTATTAGGATCTAAAAGGTTTGATATCCTCCTCTCTGCATGTTCTTTTTCAAGGCGTTCATTTTCTCTACGCTCCATTTCTAGGCGCTCTTTTTCTTTCCGTTCCAGTTCTAAGCGTTCCATTTCTAACCGTTTATTTTTCCGACGCATTATTTCTAGACGTTCTTGTTTTTGTCGTTCCATTTCTAGGCGTTCTTTTTCTCGACGTTCTCTATCTAGCCGTGTTATCTCACGTATTTTTGCCACAAACTCATTTTCTTTACGTTCTTTTTCTTTCCGTTCAAGTTCAATACGTTCATTTTCTCTACGCTCCATTTCTAGACGGTCATTTTCTCCATGCTCCATTTCTTGACGTAATTTTTCTCTACGCTCCACTTCTAGACGTTCTTTTACTATCTTTTCATTTTTTCGGCGTTCCATTTCAAGACGCTCTTTTTCTTTCAGTTCCATTTCAAGGCGTTCATTTTCTAGGCGCTCTTTTTCTTTCCGTTCCATTTCTAAACGTTCCATTTCTAAACGTTTATTTTTCCGACGCATTATTTCTAGACGCTCTTGTTTTTGTCGTTCCATTTCTAGGCGTTCTTTTTCTTGACGTTCTTTTTCTCGGCGTTCTAATTCTAGTCGTTCTTTTTCTCGACGCTCTTCTTCCAATCGCTCTTGTTTCCGAAGCTCTGATTCTAGACGTTCTATTTCTTCACGTTCTTTTTCCAATCGATCTTTTTCTCGTTGCTCCAGTTTCAATCGTTCGTTCTCAAGACGTTCTAGATCACGACGTTCTTGTGCCTGGCGCTCTCTTTCTCTTAATTCTCTTTCCTCGTGCAATCTTCTCTGAATTTCTTGTTCCCTCTGATTCCTTATTCTCATGGCTTCTTTTTTCCTCAAAGCTATAAGCCTCACTGCCTCATGATGCCGTTTCTCCGCTAATCTGCGAGCCTTTTCCTCGCGTCTTCTTTGCTCTAGACGTTCCTTCTCCTCGTGCCGAGAGGAGATCGTTTTCTCTTCTCCCCCTGTGTAATCATGAGTGAATCTCTTTTTCGACGGCACAATTTGTGGATCATGATCGGTGATTATGTTATGTTTGGGTTGCAATAACGGCTGAGGTAGAGGTTTAAATGTTCGAACGATTTTAACCCTGTCGGATTCACCGAGGCGGCTAATATGGTGCTGATGTCGTTGATGCTGGTAATGATGGGAATGTTGACGATGGAAGCCAGTATTTGCAGCGCTTGTGTGATACTGGCTGCTGGCATATGAATGTAGGAGAGTTTTGAAATCTGACAAAAATTTGATGGGTTGGTGTGGCGAAAAAGGCTTATTCGGCCGTAAATTTTTGATGAAATCTGAAAAGAAATGATAAATTTCGTTCAAGTCTTAATCTATGGCAGTCCATAAATCTTTGCTGGAATAATGTTGACTCCTTGTCTTCCTCCTGCCAAATTCTTTCTCTCTCTCTCTCTCTCTCTCTCTCTCTCTCTCTCTCTCTCTCTCTCTCTCAAACACACACACATACACACACACACACACACATATATATATATATATATATATATATATGTGTGTGTGTGTGTGTGTGTGTGTATATATCACTCTCTCTCTCTCTCTCTCTCTCTCTCTCTCTCTCTGTGTGTGTGTGTTTGTGTGTGTGTTTGTGTGTGTGTGTGTGTGTGTCTGTCTGTCTTTCACTCTCACTCTCTCATTCATTGGCTAAATTGACAGAGCGGTAAAGTAGTAAGCAACGACTCTTCCCTCCTTGTAGAGCGCTCTTCTAACATACAATTGATCTGATATCTATCCAAGTTTGTTTCGATGTTATGCTATTTTCTTCTGATCTCTTTGACCACTGAGCAGGGATAAAATTACACACGATCTTTCAGTTTTGGCCGAATGTACTTTGCAATAGACAAGCGCCCTATTAAAAAAGTAGTAATCAATTGTTAATATCCGTTTAATGCTATCGAACCAGGAATGAACTCCGGTTATATGGGCTTCATGGGTCAAGATGACAATTGCGTTTAAGGGAAAATTCCATTCATTTTCGTTATCTTGATAAATCACTTCGGTTAGAGTATCGTGAGAATTACTCAGGGACCACATCGTGTTTAAAAACAAGAAAAAGAAATTCGGTATTCACAAAGGCAAAGATAGATATATCCATAGATAGAGAGAAAAATAGTTATATTATTCTGACCATCTTAAAATACTGACAAAGCATTTTTGTTCATTTTAGCCAGAAAACGTTTCCCATATAAATCACTCCCGGCCGTCCCATTCCCTCACCGCCCCCCCCCCCTCCTCAACACACACACACACACACACACACACACACACACAAATTGCCAAAAGGTCACGAACCTGAGATTTCAAAGAAGTCTCGGTTTTAAGATTGTTGACAAGATAAGAGTCATCTTGATCTATCGTTATGTGAATTATTCTTTTTCCTAGTCCATCCATAACATTTGATTTGTCAGTGTAAGTGTGTTGTAATGGTCTTTGAAATTAACCAAACCTACTACCCGTATAATATAACATTGTGATAAGGAATGCAATATGAAGATTCCAGACATAAATGTACTTAAGTCACATTTTCCTCATTTTTAGCTAATCAGTGATAAACTTAAAAGCATAATCACCTCGGTTGACTCACCAATTATGTTCTTAATAAACATAATCTAAGTCCTTAATCTCAATACTACAATTTTATTTTTTATATCCTATATAAAGCCTTATTCTAATTTCAACCTCCATTTTCTAAAAACTAACGTCCTGTGATTTAAGTAAATTTAGCACTCAGGCGCTTCATGTACTGATATGAAAATGGATCCTACCAACATACCGTTAATGGTACTATAATGAAAATAGACAAGTGGACAGCTAGTTTTGTTGTTTTTTAAAAATGTTTTACGGGGTAATACTAGATTCTAAACAATTATATAGCGAATACATACGATAGATAATGTTTCAACTTTGACAATAATGGAAAACAAATATTGATTAGATGATAAGAGATACGAAGACAACCAGATATCCCGTGAATGGGTGAGGAGAAAGGTAGTATGGACGGAGCTTTTGTCTGATTGTAATCCACAATAACATGATGGCAGCCAGGAAAGTGTCCTTTACGTTGTTAGGGAACAAAATACGAGTGAACGAAAATATAATGGTTGTAGAGTGTTTGACATAGCTTGAAGGCATGAGTGGGTAAAGTAGACATTATAGATGGTGGACTGGATCAACATTATACTAGGCTGGGCTGAAAAGTCTTTGCGCCCTTTGAATATTTCCGATTTTATTGGACTCACCCTATACATCAAAATGTGCGTTATTTACTCTTCTATTGGGTCACCAAATTTTGTTTTGCTGCTATTACCTACCTGATTTTAATTCATCTTATTTGAAAGAACCCCCACCCCAACATGCCGGTCAAAGAAATCACAAAATCAACGCAATAAACAGAGTGCTGTGACTAAGTACCTTATTGCAGAGAAGTCTACCCGTAAACATTCATAAGCTGTTTGTGGTGACTCGTGTGTTGGTGTTCGAACAGCAAATGCGGGTAAAGTTCTTTACTGGTACTGATTCTGTCTCCATCATCATTAATGACAAAATTTGTAGTGGTCGTCCACAAACTGCATCGAGCGAAGCAAATCAATGGAACAATTTGACAAACTAGGCCAAAACCGAGCCACTTGTCGGATAATACAATCTGACATTTTGCAAAGGCTTGGATTTTCATAGGGAATCTTTGGATATATCGTTAAAGAAATCCTGGGTTACAGAAAGGTATGTGTCCGTTAGATACAGAGAACTCTCATACAAACGCATGATCACAATGATGAGTAAGTTTTCGGGAAGTCACAGCGAGGCCTCATATGATCATACACGTAACATTTTTACCGGTGACTGGGCTGGTCTAGGCCGGTATAAACCGATCCGTGAGTTAGACGAACAAGATTTTTGCCAACATACGTGAGGTATTAAGACCCATACATGTGGTGATTTCTACCGGTGACGATCTGGGGACAGGCACGGCTGAAGCAAATCGTAGTGAAATCGCAACGTGTATACCAAATAACTAGGCGACAAGCGCAGGTATGGCCGGTCGCTCGCAAATCCCGCCGTGCTTAATATTTTTTCAAAGCGATCTGCCATGGGGGGAGATGGAGGGGGCTGGCAGTATAAAACAGTGGACAATTTTTTAAAGGATTTTAGCTGTTTTGATTTCAGATTCTTGATCAGCGTCAAATTTACAAAATGTTTGATGCCAAGAACTATGTGTTTACTCCAAAAATTGTTGAAATTAGAAAGAAATTTTAATTAATAGTGAGGCTATGTCGTCGACAGACCTGTGCCCCTCCCTGTTCTGTGATGGGGTCTAGTGATATGACTCTCGCTTTCGGATAGGAAGGTCCAGGTTTAAAGAACCCGCTCTGAGCGGCGCATAGTTGAGTCCTTGGAAAAGGCTATTTACTTACATTCTCTCGCCGTACTCATGTGTAAAATTGTTGTCTCTGTCGGGAAAAAATTGTAATATCGCCTGACAGGCGTCATGTCTTGTCCTTCATATATAATGTTGCTGGTGGCTTGGGATCTCTTGTAAAGCACTTAGCGCATGTCTAGTGGAAATTGCGCTAAATAAATGCTGTATTATTTTTTTTTAAATAATATTTTTTTTATAAATATTGGGTCAGGGAGTGGTAGATGAAGAAAAGGTTTCGTTTTTCTTCAATTTTATTTTTTATCAACGTAAAATTTATAATACGTTTCATACAAAATTTTTAAAAAGTGTCTTTGATAAATCAATCCCTCAAAGAAGAAATAGTTTTCCAATTCTCGTAATTTACATTGTAATAACATGATATGCCAGTTTTTGTTTTTGTTTTTTCTCCGCAACAATGATGATGATGATGGGTTGTTCTATGCGGGAAATCACCGAGGACTGTCCGCTTAACCTGCAAGAGGAGCGCTTCGATATATTTTATAAATAATAATAATGATAATAATAATAATAATAATAATAATAATAATAATAATAATAATAATAATAATAATAATAATAATAATAATAATAATAATAATAATAATAATAATAATAATAATAATAATAATAATAATAATAAATATCTACGGAAATACGGAAAATTTTCCGTGGTTTACATTGTATTGATGTTAAGCGTTTTGGGATATAACATAGGGCTACTAACACACAAAACTAATGTAACCTCGAACGTTTATAGTCATTATAGTTTGATTGATATAATTTAGTGAGAAGTTAAATATAAAAATGGCTGTCTAAAAACAATAACAACAGGCTTCAATTGATGCTATGTGTTCAAGTGAAATACTAACAAATTCCCCCAGCCATAACTCACGCTCCAGTCCATAAATCTATGTGTAGCCTTGAACTTTTCTAGTCTGATTGATTTAGTTATTTTTATTTCTCTCTCTCTCTCTCTCTCTCTCTCTCTCTCTCTCTCTCTCTCTCTCTCTCTCTCTCTCTCTTTCTTTCTTTCTTTCTTTCTTTCTCTCTCTCATTCTCTCTCTCTCTCTCTCACTATCTATCTCTCTCTCTCTCTCTCTCTCTCTCTCTCTCTCTCCCTCTCTCTCTCTCCTTCTCTCTCTGGACATGTTACATTATTATAGCGCTTGAATTGTTATTGATGTTTGAGTTTAGGTAACATACTCACAACATCCGCCAGCCTAAATAACGTACCAACACACAAAACGAGTAACCTTGAACGTTTAGTCTGATTGATATAATTTAGTGAGAACTAATCACCAAAATGGCTGTCTTAAAACAAAAATAAAGAGCTGAGTGACGTCACTTTCATGCCTTCCATAATCTGATTGATATGATTTAGTGAAAAGTAATCATTATTGTGAGCAAGACGAAAAATAGAATAGAGAGGCAGTGTCTTGGACCGGTGACGGTCGGTTTGTATTACATGAAAATAAAATCTGCCAAATATCTGCCAAACTGCCAAACCGATTTTTCTCTGCCAGACGACTTCAAATTCGGCCAAAAAAAGGACATTTGGCAGAAAATCTGCCAAATTGGCAACCCTGGTTTGTAATACAACACGTGTGTAGCCTAGGCAAACATCATGTGCGACTGACGAACGGATCGGGTCACATCGACCTAGACGAGTTACTTCACCGGTAGAAAACGCCATATGTATGGGGCCTCTGCGAGCGACCGGCCGTCTGCCTGCTTGTCGCCCAGTTATTTGGCCATACACGTTTCCATTTCACTACGATTTGCTTCAGCCGTGCCTGTCCCCCGATGGTCACTAGTAGAAATCGCCACGTGTATTGGGCCTTTAATACAGTTCCAATTTAGCTCCTATTGACTATTTCCTTTTCTTAAAACTTAAGAGACAACTCAAAGGAGCAAATTTTGGCAGTGGTGACCAGGTTCAGGCGAAGGTGACCAGGTGGTGTCGAAGTTTGCCACGTGAATTCCTCTCCGACGCGGTGCAATAACTGGACAGGGTTGCCAACTTGGCAGATTATCTGTCCTTTTTTTGGCAGAATTTGAAGTCGTCTGGCAGAGAAAAATCGGTTTGGCAGTTTGGCAGATATTTGGCAGATTTTATTTTCCGAGGCCTAGGGATGAATGTATAGGTCTACTCCACGTTTTCCATGGCAATTTTTATGTATTAGTGATTTTTTAAACTTGGGAAATGAAAAAAAAAAATTATGACATCGGCCTTGAGAATTTTTTGTTTAACAAAACTGATGAGTTTTCACAGGGGGTACTATAAATAGTACGGTTTGGCAGATTTTTGTGGTATTTGGCAGATTTTTTTTATCCAGTTGGCAGAATGCCTGAAATTAATCTGGCAACCCTGTAACTGGAGCGTCGTTGGCGACTCCGTATGGATAAGAACGGTGACTGAGCTGAAATTTAAAATGATAAACGGAAAGAACAGAAACTAAGCTTTGTTTGACACTATTGTCAATTTCGTTTCTATTATAGTTTTGGAAAAATAAGAGCAGCGTCAAAACTTTTCAGTTTACCTTGTATTGAGATTCAAGGACGATTTATGTAATAGGAAAATGCCACTTCGATAATATCGGGTAGAGCATAAGAAAATCGTGATGAATTGTTTAAATATCTGCAAACAACCTTTATTTTTTTTATCGAAGCTTAAGTTTTCATGTTCTAGGGCGCTAAGTTTGACCCCCACCAAATTCATATGTAGGGTGCTTCACAATGTATGATTTACTCGTATGATTTAGGCTTCTGAGCTACCGAAAGGTCGAGGGTTCGAATCTCCAAATGGGTAGCACAAACTGAGCACTTGGAAAACACTTTACTCACATTCTCTCACCAAATTCTGGTATAAAATGAGTGCATAGCGGGAACAACATTGTTTCTGTCAAAAATATTTATATTTGTAACTCCTTACGGACGGCATGTCTCATTCTAAATGTTCAGGATATATGTTAGCTTGTAAAGCGCATCGGGCACTGTAATTGGATAATACAATACATAAATTATCACAACTCGAAAGTTGCCGTGCTTTCTACGAGTTTTTATTTCTATTACCTAGATTTATGGATATTTCTATATTCGTCGAATGAGTTCTCCTTCGGATATTGAGAGCCAATACATTTCCGTTACAAATTGATTTGTTATTTTAATCTCAGCTCCTAGTACATATGAGATTGTCCAACAATTACTTGATACTAATTTTGAGGTTGCGAAGATGATGGTGAAACTGGCAATGATGAGAAGATGCTAATTCTTCTGCTGTTAATGGAGATAATGATGATGACGACGACAATGATGATGATGATGATGATGATGAAGATGATGATGATGATGATGATGATGATGATGATGATGATGATGCTGATGATGATGATGATGATGATGATGATGATGATGATGATGATGATGATGATGATGAAGGTGGTGTTGGTGATGGTGGTGTATTGATGGTGGTATGGTGGTGATGATGTGGTGGTGGTGAGAGTGGTAATAGTAGTGTAAATGTCTGAGATGGTGATGGTATTGTGTGTCAGATGACTTTTATTCTCCACATACCAGGAGCTGTCTTTGATTCTTGACTGGATGTGACACAAAGTTGGTTGGAGCACGTATCTCCTTCACCGCACTTGGAGCATGGCGCACCCGGCAAAAATGGGAAATTGCCTACAAAATTACCCCTGAAAACGAAACAGATATCAAAATCCTAACAACACATTTTGAGACAGATAATCATACATTAGCAATCTAGCAAACTTTATAAATACATCACACATTATGTACATCTAACACTCGATGGACTTTATATTGCAAGGGTACACATTTGCTATACACTGACAAAACACATTTTTATCATTTTGGCTCTCAGGTTTGAGACTTTTTGACAAGTTCTAATTGATCGATGTATGAAGTAAACGTTCTCTAGCCAAAATATAAAAAACAGTGTTTTGCTAGAATGCGATATGCACGTTCCACCAATTCAAAGTTCTATGCTATAATGTAAACATTGCCCATTTTTTTTGTAAATAACTCTTCCTGTGTTGGAACTACTTAAAAGATGGGATTTTTTTTTACTCATTACACACTACGCTATCGGTAGCGATTGGGTAGCTGTGATTAGGCAGACAGCAATTTGCGATATATTAGCATCCAGTCCAAAGAGTTGCAAGCTGACCTACTGATCACTTGGCAGAGCCCTCTCCTCATTACCAAAGGTGTTTTCTAGAGCTGAGTGAGAAATTACTTTGCGATAGACTATGTTCTCATCAATATATATAATTTATATCATTTTATATTTTCCAATCCAAAAAAAAAAAGACAAGAAAATGGTGTTCCAATCACCGGATAAAATATTTTTGACTTTGACTTTGACGAATCAGTAAAAGTCACCAACTCATTTACATATTATGGAAGTAGAATCAACTTAGACGAAAAGGCGTGAGAAGATCAAGATCCGTTTAGGAAAAGCAAATGCCGCTTTTGAACAAACGGCAACTATGATGAAATCAAAACATCTGAACTTAGATTTAAAATTGAAAATTCATATTATGTAACCGCACAACTGTACAAGTTTTACCATATGGATGTGAAACATGGTAATTCCAAAGATAGCAAAAAAAAAATTAGATTTTTACCACTGAAAGTGCCTTTGAAGAATTTTGCGCATGATGAAATTAGTAACGAATAATTGGTGAAATATTCTGGAATAAGAGATTTATCTAAGATGATCTAGAAGAGAAGGCTCAAGTATTTAGTAAGAACGAATACTGAAAGATTTCAAAGCAGAGCATTCGGCGTCGTACATTTAATAAAGTAAAACATACAAACTACCCCATTCAACTCAGGTGTGAAGGAGTGCCTGACTATTGGCAGTGACGGATAATGTGAGAGTGTATATAATTTTTCAAAAAGCCAAACAGGCGACTTGAGATCGTTTGAATTAAAATATGGTTCGATATGGCCTGCTGTTGGAGTGAATAAAGCAATGTGAAAAGTATTAAGTAAGATAGACTAGTGTGAATGCGCTACATGGACGTTATCTGAAGCCACACAAAGGGTTTTAAAATATTGTTACCTAGGGAGCATAATATGAATGCAACAATAATGTGTAATCTTAACCTAGGGTAGTAGTAGCAAACCAAGAGCATAGCATTCTGGAAGGATTGAGTACCAAGTCGTAGAGAAGGACAGATGTTGGCTGAACAGCCCATTGTTGTTGTATAGCCGGTCACCATCTGGAAATAGAAAAAAAACCCCAACTATTATACGATCTCTAGACATATTTCAGGAAAGTTGAATTGAATACATTACTGTCGCCCGTCGCGAGGAGGATGAGGTGAGAATGCAGACATTAATCTCGAAAATTTCTGATGAGAAGAGTACGGGTTCGAGCCCCGATGTTGGCACTTGAAAAAAGAATAAAAAGGTACCACGGAGTTATGACCCTGGTGTGATCCAGCCCCCATATAGATTAAAAAGGCAAGGACCATAACTCTGAAAACTTTGTGCTAAAACTCCACAAGAGTTTCTAGCTACGTGAAAGGGACATATCTAGTCTTAAAATAAAAAATAAAAAAGAGAATAGCGTTAAACAGGAGGGTAAGCAAAGTATTCATGGGGCTTTAATATCATTATATGCCAAAGATTATGAAACTCCTAAATGTCAGTACAAAAATATTGGGTCCAAATTACGTTAATCCATTTGTTGGACTATTCTACATTAAGAATATTATCACCTTCTGAGGATAAGTTGTGTAAAGGGATATAATGTGAATAGGTGCAACAAACAAACAATTTCTGTTCTTTTAGCACTAGACCTCATTGATGTCTTGTACAAATATCAACAAAAATATATGTGCAAATCTGATTTTTCAGACAACATCTTTTCCAGTTTTGCACAAGCGTTAGACGAATATCTGATGAGTCAACGACGCCAGACTGTCAATAGAATAAATTTCAAGGCAAAAATCTTTACCTGTGTGTAATGGCAAGTCGTGATACAGGCATCCGACGAATACCTCCAATCCTTCTTCTCATCGTGCCACATCTTCAGTCCGCGGAGGAATACACCATTCTCGTGGTCAGTGTCAAAAAATAAGTTCTCCCCAACGTCAAGGTTTCGTTCGTGTTTGAATTGACATCGTTGTGCCCATCCGTCTGCTCTTTCTTGAAGGGTCATATTCCAATGCTGCGGAAAAGAAGGAAGTTATTCTCAATAATATTTCATACATTGTAAAAGGATATCAAAACTTTTCGGATTGCTGGCGTGGTGATGGAGAGCAAAAAGAAAGAAGTGGCTGTGTTAAGGAAGTCTCCGATTTTCTCGAAATAAAAATTGCAACATGTAAACAGTGATACCTCACTCACATACTGTATATAAACGACTTTGGGATAAAAAATTGTCCATTTCTTCAGACAAATTTTGGTTATTACCGGGCTTTCCTGAAAAGTCTTGACACCTATTCAATATCTCCGATTGTGTTAAACTCACCAGTATATACTATAAATGTGCGTAATTTATTCTTCTATTAGGTACCAAATCTCGTTTAGCTGCTATTTCTAGATTTTAATCTATCTTATTTGAAAGAACCCCTACTCCAACATGTAGGTCGAAGAAATCACATACAAAATATTATGCAATAAACTGCGTGCTATGACTGAGTTCTTTACTGCAGAGAGATGTGCACCCATAAATATTCATAAACTTCTGAAACGTGTTTATGGTGACTCGTGAGTATTTGAACAATTCAAGGTGGGTTATATGCTTTTCTGAAACTGATTCTGTCTCCACCAACATTAATGAGCAGACTCGCAGTTGTCATTCACAAAATGCATCAACCACACCAAATCAACCAAAGATCCAGTCTTAATTTGACTTTTGACATCAAATCTTAATCTGCTCGAACCCAATGGCTTAACCAGTTAGTCGGCTATGTGGTCTAGTGGTATGACACTCGCTTTCGGATAGGAAGGTCCTGGGTTCGAGCCTCGCGCTCGGCGCATAGTTGAGACCATGGAAAAGGCTCTTTACTCACATTCTCTCACCGTACTCAGGTGTAAAATTAGTACCTGGCCGTTAACAGCGTTGTCTTTGTCCGAAAAATTGTATATCGCCGATCAGGCGGTATGTCCCGTCCTACATGTTAAATGTTGCCTATGATCAGGGACCCCTTGTAAAGCGCTTTGAGCACATTTAGTGGATATTGCGCTATATAAAGCTCTATATTTTTTTAGTCAGAGTCTGGTTACGAAGTCAAAGATAATTCCATCGATTGGACTGTGGCAGCCATGTTGACTTGCACAATCTCTTCAGCAGAAAAGTGAGACGACAAAGAATGACACACACATACTATGGTGTCCTGTCGATGTTGCTATTGACTATAAAAATTGTTTTAAAATTACAGATCGTCGACAGTACCCATGTTTTTATGTGGAAGCTTTTTTTAAAAGCCCGAGTAGAAGCATGTTAGCTTTGAATTGGGAAAAAGTAACTATTGAGAAAGTATAATGGAGCCAAGAGATATTTTACAGGTATTGTGACTGACTGACATAGTGTTAAAATTGTGTGGTTCATCTGATACACACACGTTGTTTTGTTTTGTTTCTTGCTTGTTTGTTTTTTCTTTGTTGTTGTTGTTTTTTTATTTTTTTTGGTTGTTTGTTTTTGGTTTGTTTTTATATTTTTGGGGCTTAATTTGTGCGTGTTTGTGTGGGTTGACCGACGTACACCTAGGGGTTGACAGATCAAGATATCAATTAACTCTTTTGCGTTTAAAAGTATGAAAACTGATTTATTACCAATACAAAGTTAACCTACATCCACGCCCACCTGGGCTAGATCTAATAGAGGCAGAGGTGTCAATTGCTCCGTTCAGGCTCAAGACTTGAAAGGTATTTAATAGGCTAGTAAAGAACTAAATTCAGCAACTTTTCATAAGAACAGGGCCAGACATAAAACAGGAACGGTTGAAGACAAAACAACCTCAATAAAACATAATATATTACGCAATATTGGCGAATGATCCTTCAAACTTTTGGCCTCTTCCCACCCTACTCATTTCTGTAACTCCTCCCCCCCCCCCCCCCCCCCCCCCCCCCCCCCCCGCCATACACACATTAGCATTTTAATTTTCTCAGAAGATTATGATTTTGTATTCAAATTTATATTCTGAGGTTATAAACGTCAATCCAATATTTTTATCATTATCTATATTTACCTTTTTCTTACATATCAAATTCAAATTATAAAAGCAAGTCGTCTTAACGTTCTCATAGAATCAACAGAAACCGAAAAGGAACAAAGATATAACTTGGGAGGTAATAGAAATATTTACAAGAATTCGTAGAATTTATTCTTGCTACTTGCTATTGCCAGCGATAGCAATCTTCTTTTCGTCCTCTAAGAGGAAAACATTGAAAACAAGTTTTTAAATATTTTCAGATTAAAGTAGAGACCATTTGTTACTTAGCATCAAAATCTGAAGGTGCCTAAATGAGTCAATAAAAAGTATAGTAAAATAAAGAGAGTAAAAATAACTCATCTTTTACAACTCAAAGTAAACAGTTTACTATGTGTTGTATCTTTTACATGAGTCATTTTTACTCCCTTTATTTTACTATAAAACTTAACATCAACTTTACGCTATCTTGTAAGGTTTCCATCAGGCTAGTTGTTTTTTTTAACGTAATGTGTCCTAGTATTTTGGACATGTTTATTAAATCTGGTACTGTTTGATGTTAATATCCATCCGCATAAATTTATGATTCCACGGTTGTACCATTATTTATTGTTAAAGTTCATGTTGTTGGAACTTCATTGTTTTTAAAGATGACGATATGAAAGTTGTTATTATTGTGCTTTAGATACTCCACCAACACAATAATTGTGTTGAAAAAAAATATGATTCGGTTTGACATCTAGAAATCATTGAAATAAAAAGAAAAACACTTCTTAAATAAGTGCTCGTATAACACAGATCGTCCAAAAAATAAATGTTTTTATTTTCTTTCTTTTTTTTTTTTTCTTTACGATATTGCTTATTATAGCTGTCAGCCATTTAAGATTATGACCGGTGTCACTTGTAAAGATGGTGTATCAGATGTTCTAAAATTGCCATATTGAATACATTACACATGACAAAATCCCAATTATTGTTTTTTTTTTTTTTTTTTAATGATATCGTGATATCTCATCATTTATACAGCTTATTGCTGCGCTTACCTTTTGATTATGCGAACTCGTCTGGATTTCAGGATGTTCATCCCACAGTTAATGATGCGAATTCCCACTTTCGTTTGTAAAATAGCATTATAAAATATTTTGGAATTTGTACTTTTATTTTCTTTGAGCAACCCATAGAATTAAACGAATGAGAATACGTACGAAGCCTAAAAAGTGTCCACCAATGAAAGCATTCAGCGCCATTATATCTTGGGCTGGGAGTGTAAGCATTACCATTCATTCGGTCTCTATGTCAACATAACGACACAAGAAAAACAACAAACAATATCAAAATCCACAATAGAATTGTTCAGAACTGTTGCGTATATTTATGGCACAATGAAGCTGTCAAAAAATGAAGTTAGAGAATGTGTGTAATCATGTATTATAATAACCTATAATGTGTTTTTTCAACCACCACATCATCACTGTCACTACTACTACAACCACCACCACAATATCATCACTAACACTACTACTACAACCACCAGCACCACATCATTATCACTACAACTACTACTACACCACCACCAGCACATCATCATCACTACCACTACTACTACAATCACCACAACCACATCGTTATCACTACCACTACTACCGTAACCACCACCACCATATCATCATCATTACCACTACTACTACAACCACCACCACCACTACTACTACAACCACCACCAGATCATCATCACTACCTCAACTACTATAACCACCACCACAATATCACTACCACTACTACCACAACCACCAGCACCACATCATTATCACTACCACTACTGCACCACCACCAGCACATCATCATCACTACCACTACTACTACAACCACCACAACCACATCGTCATCACGACCACTACTACTACAACCACCACCACCACCACCACCACCATATCATTACCATTACCACTACTACAACCACCACAACCACATCGTCATCACTACCACTACTACTACAACCACCACCACATCATCACCACTACCACTACTACTACAACTACAACCACCACCACATTATCATCACTACCACTACTACTGCAACCATCACCACCATATCATCATCATTGAAATATTTTTAAAAATATAATTGAGCTTTATATAGTGCAATATCTACTAAATGTGCTCAAAGCGCTTTACATGGGGTCCCTGGTCAACATTTCACATGTAGGACGGGACATGACGCTTGTTAGGCGATATTACAATTTTTCGGACAAAGACAACTCTGTTAATGGCCAGGTACTCATTTTACACCTGAGTACGGTGAGAGAATGTGAGTAAAGAGCCTTTTCCAAAGACTCAACTATGCGCCGAGCGCGAGGCTCGAACCCAGGACCTTCCGATCCGAAAGCGAGTGTCATACTAGACCACATAGCCGCATCATTACCACTACTACTACAACCACCACCACCACATCATCATCACGACCACTACTACTACAACCACCACCACCACCATATCATTACCATTACTACTACAACTACAACCACCACATCATCACTACACACATAAACAACAGAAACAATTTAAAAACATGACTATGACACGCAACAACTCACAACGAGGCTATACTATTTATCCTTTTCTCTATAATATAGAACAGGACAAGACAAACAAGAGCTCGACTCTCTCTACACTTCGCATTGATGTTTGTCGTCTGACGATTTCAACTCTCGGTCGACCTGTCAATATTCCTTTTTGCCTAGGACGTAATCATTAATAGAATGTTGTGTGGTTTTCACCGTGAAGAAAACCTTAAGACGTCACATTTATATCATTTTAGAGACATCGTTTTGAATAATTTTGAGTTAAACGAGCGATCAGGATAGATTTCATGAACGGTCGATCAGCGCTTGTAGTAACGCGATTCCCAGCCAATGTCTCAATGGCGGATATAATTTTTCTCATCGAGGCCGCTGGTTGGTTAGCCAATAAGAGCACCGTACGGTTTCCATTGGGTAAATTCCTTGGAGCAACCTGAACTATTGCATTTCTCTCTCTCCCCCCCCCCCCCTTTCTCTCTCTCTCTCTCTCTCTCTCTCTCTCTCTCTCTCTCTCTCTCTCTCTCTCTCTCTCTCTCTCTCTTTCTCTCTCTCTCTCTCTCTCTCTCTCTGTTTGTTTATCTATCAATCTATCTATCTACCTATCCATCTATCTTGTTTATCTATCAATTTATCCATCTCTCTACCTATCTATCTATCTTTCTATCTATCTATCTCTGTCTGTCTCTCTGTCTGTTTGTCTATCTATCTATATATTTTATCTATCTCTCTGTCCATCCATCCATCAATATACAGTTTTGGCCTAAAATATACAATTACTTATGTCTATATTATTCCAGAACCAATTGCCAGTTAACACGTGTTTGTTTTTGAGTTGTGGAGGTAATCAATTTGAGACCAAATTTGATTTAATTTGAAATTTTAAGATGACTTCGAAATGCCATGGGGACAGCTAGCAATGTTGTCGTCTATAGTATATAAAGTTCTTGAATTCACAGCTTGTGTTGTCTTAGAAGACTCTTTTTTTTATTTTAAATCAACGATTTCCTAACCGCGAATTATCCGATGTCTGTCTATTTGCTGATGATACTTTATTATACAGACATATTCGTACTGCCAAAGATTGCAAAAGCCCTTGGCAACGATTGTCAAAACTACTAGATGTTGAATGGAATTTAATGTAGCCAAACCTCATACGATGTCCATAACTAACAAAAGAGAGACAATAACCTTCTACTATAACCTCCATCAACAGACAATCAAGACACTTGAATGGGCAAAATATCTTGGAGTGGAAATAATTCACATATATCCTCATATTTTACAAACGTTAAGAGCTGTCATGTCCACCTGTTGTATATTTTGTATATACGCCGGATGCCGGCCTAGAATTTGGTGCGGTGCGATGCAGCTAATGTTTTTACACCGATTCAAACCCTCCCCAACTGATGTACTATGCTTTTTAAAAATTTAAAACAAATCCATAGCATAAACTCAAAATCAAAGAGAAATGTCTAGACAAAATCTACCCCCCCCCCCCACTCCCCAAAACGAAAAAATCCGTCACGCTTTTGTTATTTTTGTCCAACGGGTCCCATTTTTTCCATGTTTTGATGACAACGTGGTCCGTTCCGTGCCGTCAAACACGTTCTATGGTGCGACGTTTCCCGCGTTAATGGGTCCAATAATATTAACATAATCTTATGATGGCAGCCCATAAATAATTTCTCGCCTCCTTTGTTACATTGAAAAAAAAACTATTCTATGCGCATGATATCAAACTTTGTATTAAATCCAACACTCAAGGTGGAAACTGGCGATTAATCATTTTATAGAATGTTATTCTCAAATCTAGCTATGCACCTGAATCATTCAACCTTTTGTAAATTACAGCAAACATTATCTTTTACCAGCTCTTCTCAAGAACTAATTAGTTTGAAGTTAATCTCTTGAGAGTCCAAAATTTAGGTTACAAGAGACAAAAATATAAACTGTTTTTCTCGTTTTTCGGTATGAAAGATGGAAGTAAGATAATCCTGAGGGTTGACGATAAAGTAGCAATTTGCGGTCGGCCGTTATACAGACAAGGATATTTTGGGATTTGTCACATGGTGAAGTTCCTACAATGCCATCTATTTTCTCAGCTCATTCCACTTTTGAAATATTTTAACCTTTTATACATATATTGAAAGTAGACGCTATATGTCACTCAAAATAGCTATTCACAATGTAAGAAAAATATCCTGAAATTAGTTTAAAATTAAAATTGTACACTGACTTGACCCTGAGGTTAATGTGTATCAAACGATGAAAAGTCTCCGGTTTATCTCATTTGCAATTCGAAAATGACCTTCCGATCAATGACGAATGATTCATCACTCACCACGTTATCAATCTTATCTCCTCCTGGTTCATTCATGAGCTTTTTCTCATCGCAGCATTTCATCTTTTTTCCCCAGGTTCATTTCTTTGTACACATATTTAAAAATATGGAATAAACGGCATGAAATGAAACCTTCCTCTTACTGATTTCAGATAAGCCAATGCCATTACCGACGTATTATCATTGTAATGAATATGGGAATAAACAAGGCTCAATTGTGATAAAAGAAACAAACAAAAGACAAACATCTCAGATGTCTGGGAATTATTCCTACTCATTCACTGCTAGCTGACAATGGACCAGCCTTCTTGTAGCTTCGTACTTACAGTTACAGAAAAGTACGACGGTGGCTTGAGACTTCACTATCTGATATAGGGGCAGTGCTTGGAGCCAGTAGTTTATTTTGGTAACAATCTCGAGACTGTCGAGAGAGAGAGAGAGAGAGAGAGAGAGAGAGAGGGGGGGGGAGAGAGGGAGAGAGAGAGAGAGGAGAGCGAGAGAGAGAAGAGAGAGAGAGAGAGAGAGAGAGAGAGAGAGAGAGAGAGAGAGTATTGGCCCTCTAAATATCAATGCAAGTGTATCGGAAACTTATAATTTTTACCCCGTCATGGATTGTTGTTCAAATTTCCAAGCAAATCTTTCAACTAATAATAACAAAGGTGATGATGATAAGGATGATGATAACAATGATAATAATAATAATAATAATAATAATAATAATAATAATAATAATAATAATAATAATAATAATAATAATAATAATAAAATAATAATAATAATAATAATAATAATAATAATAATAATAATAATTCAATGAAGTAAAATGTCTTAAGACTAAATTTTACAATGTTTATTTTTTGTAAGTGCACGGCAGTACAACATCAGTGTGATAGAATGTTTTGACTGATACGCCCGCTTTGACACTTGTTTATTATTCCTAAGAATTATTTAGAAGTTTAAGATCAAAAGATTCTTTGATGAAAGCTTAATAGAGTATTTATCACGTGCTCAATCTCGACCGTGCATTTGAATAATATTTGAAAAGACTCGAATAAAATTAAAATCCGGGTTAAGACAGGTTATCTCTCGCTAGTCATCTGGTGCATGTTCCAAGAGAAATTTTACAGTTTTTTAATACACATAGAATAATAATTGTTTTTTTTTTTTAATGCGGCTATGTGGTCTACTGGTATGACACTCCCTTTCGGATCGGAAGGTCCTGGGTTCGAGCCTCGCTCGGCGCATAGTTGAGTCCTTGGAAAAGACTCTTTACTCACATTCTCTCACCGTACTCAGGTGTAAAATGAGTACCTGGCCGTTAACAGCGTTGTCTTTGTCCGAAAAATTGTAATATCGCCTAACAGGCGCCATGTCTCGTCCTACATGTTAAATGTTGCTGTTGACCAGGGACCCCTGAAGCGCATTGAGTACGTTAAGTGATATTGCGCTATATAAATGCTCAATTTAAAATTTAAATATATATATATATATATATATATATATATATATATATATATATATATATATATATATATATATATTCATTCTAACCGGAAGGGCGGTTCTCTATTTTTTTTCATAACGCCGAATATTTTAAATTATGCACCATTTAATTCGTTAGCCAGCAATTCCATGAGTTCCCATAGATCAATAAAATCAAAGTATTCAATCCGTATGTAATCAGATCTATTTTGAATCATCTTGATATGCCTACCCAGACCTGGGTCTGTTGGATTGGGCGGAAAGTAACTTTGAGACAGATTGGTATTTTATTCAAAAAATATTAACCAAATTATCCGCTCAGTAATACTGAAAATGGGATTACCCCCCCCCCCCCCCTCCCATTTTTTTTCATTTATTTACTTTTAATTCTAGTCTATGTCAAATGGGAAGGAAATTCCATTCCACAAACTGCTTGAGGCTCTGTACAGTCTTGATGCATCGACTCTGTTACAATGAAGTTCATTGCAAAAGACAGAACTATGTTCTTTAATCATGGAAACGTGATCCGACATATTATGACACAAAGCTAAGAGAAAAAAAAATGAATATGCATTCAATGTTATCAAGTCTATTATTGGTCACGTTCTGTTAGGCTAGCCCTTCAATGAAGAAAAAGTATTGTGAGCCCTAAACAGGATCCCACAACCTGAGAACAAACAAGGCATAATTATATTATAATTCAACTTTTATCCAACTAAGTTTCCGGTTGTCGGGAAAGAAGTTTTGTTTGAAAGATTAAAAAATTTTTTGGAGAATTTTCAATCTATCAATACTATAGATAGAACGAAGTTGACGTCACTCGGGTATTTTCTTATTGCATTTTGCCATCCGTGCTTATGAGGAATTCTCACTAAACTGTATATTAACTAGATTATAAAAGTTCATGATTACACATAGTTTTGTGTGTTGGTCCGTTCTACTTCCGGACGTGTCAAAACGTAAAAATCGACTTGTAAGTGCAAAGCAATGAATTGAGAAACCTTTAACCAGTTAACTGCTGCAGAGTGGAGAAAACTCGAATTGATAAATTTGGCCAGAAAACTCGTGTAAATCCCAGGTTTGAGAGAGTTTGCTAAGATGAGAGTCATTTAAATCGATCGATTTTGAAGGACGAGTTTTCTGTCCAAATTAAAAAATAATATGAGTTTTTCCGCAATACTGCATTTAACTGGTTAACCTCCTAGTACAATTCAAAACAAAACTCATGGGTGTGTGATGTAATAATAGCCGCGGGTTTGCAGGATGTTTGAGCCATTCTATTATTTTATGCTGCCTTGTTTATTTATTCGTTATAAACCCGATCTATTTTCATCTCATTGCCCCTCTTACATTTACCACGAAATTTCTCACTCGTAAACAATGGGACCCTTCTGGTAAACACGCCATCCTGTTTATTGAGATTGTAAACTTACATGTATCTCATGAAATTATCTGGCAACTGGTATTTAACGGGTTTGTTTGGGTTTGTTTGTTTTTTTTTCTTATTTTTATGGGGGGGGGGGGGGGGGAGGAGGCGAAGTTGAGTTGTTTTTTTTGTTGTTATTTTTTGATTTGTTTTGTTTATGTTTTTTTGTTTTTCACTTTTAAAATGTGGCATGGTGGTATGACTCTCGGCTTCGGACTGGAAGATCTAGGGTTCGAGACTCGCTCTGAGCGGTGCATACTTGAGTCTTTGGAAAAGGCTTTTTACTCAAATTCTTTCATCGTACTCAAGGTGCAAAATGAGTAAGTGGCCGTAAACCGCGTTGTTTCTGTCGAAACAATTTTAATATCGCGTCATATTTCGTCCTACATGATATACGTTACTATTGGCTCTGTAGGGACCTCTGGTTAAGGCTTTGAGCACGTCTGGTTGATTTTACGATATATATAATATATTATATATATATTATAATATATATATATATATATATATATATATATTATATAATATATATATTGATTTTTTTTTTTTTTTAAGTTGACCCTCAAACGATGGAACATTCAACTCAAAAGCAAAGTAAGAATCCATCAACGTTCCGTTAAATTGGATTTTTCCTTCCCCTCTATATGCTTGATAAATATTGTAGGAAAGAAAGTTGCTGTATAGAAGACGTCATATTCAAGGGCGATAAACAATTAATTGTTACAAACAGTCTTAGGCTTCTTTAGTATCACTTTAAGGACAACAAAGATATCTATTGTCATAATTCTTTGGGTTTCTTTTTATTTTTTATTATCTTTCGTCGTTGTTTTGTCATTTATTCAAAATAATTTCCCCCACACAATCATCATTCACATCAGTAGAATAAATACTTGCTCTTCAACAATTGGCCGTTTCATATACACGCCGCATTGTTTATTGAGACGTAAACAAACCTACGCCTCATGCGACAAAGAGACGGAATAGGTAGAGGCTAGACAACTGGAGAAGGAGTTGATCAATTTAGTGGAAGTAGTCTTTCAATGCCATGTCTAGGCCCATGGGCCGGAGTTTTATCCCGGGGTTTTTATAGCGTGAAACGGACAATGGCAAATGCTAACTACCCTTTGGATAGGACGTTTGTCCATCGTAAAGTACTCTCCGCAAGACCTACCAGACTTAGCTACCCAATTAGTGCTTGGGGGGGGGGAGGGGGGGGGGGGGGGGGGGGGAGGGGGGCGTCCCGATCGGCTTTTTTTTCTGATCCCCTGGACCATCAAATTAAGTGGAAGAGTGAATATAAATATAAATGAAAAGGAATACCTAAACTGATAAACTAAAAAAGGCCGACGTTGTCGCGAATAGAATTTCTCGAGCTTTAATAGAATCTAAAATTGAGCTTGGTTTTGGAAACTTTTTCTTACTTCTCTCTGTGAGTATTTCAAATATTAGATGTTCTATGGAGCATTTCCCTCCTGGGGTTTTGGTCACGGTCCCCGCCAAGAGTCCAACTATTCAAATCAGTGCCGTTCTGATCTTATTCCTGATTTCAATGTATAACACAAAGAGATGAACACATACATGATCAAACAGATTTGGATTGAAGGTGGGGGAAAAGAGGGGGGAGGGGGTAGACTGATCAATACAGTTGACGTAGGATCAAGGTCAAAATTTGAGGACTTATGAGCCTGAGAATGAACAAGGCAATCAATTAACGTTTCGTCCTTGGCCCTCGTCAAAACATTATTTTAGATAACTTCCTTCAAAAATGATATTTTTAAAATACAAATTACAATTGTATCAACTTTCCGAGTATCCATCAGATTAAAGAAAAATAAATAAATAACCGTCATAAGTGTATGGAAACCGGGATGATTGTCAGTATTTGAAATTGTGAAGAATCCAGCCGTTCATGGCTCGTAATATCTCAAGACATATAGTGGAGTATTCTTAGAAAACAAACCAAGCGTGGGAATAGCCCTAAGGTACAGAAATGTAAACACGAAAAATGTAGTTTAATATCGTATAGAAGAACTCTTCAGATCGGAGATTATAGAATTGTTTGTTCGTACTTTGGAGGAACAATGACATGAATGGAGTTATACCGCCAGATGTGCCGAAAACTATCATAATATTCAGCATGGCATCTGGTATGGAGATAAAATAAGATTGCGCAATGTTGAAATTGTTATTTTGTTATCTAACGTTTCATGCACAATTTATTTATATCAAAGTAAAGCATAGGCGTGGTTTTATAAGCGTGGGTTTACCGGGCAAAACCGGAACTGCCATTAACCCTTTGCCCGCGGTAGAGGTCTTGTGTTATGCACCAGGCTTATGGCCTGAAGGTCACTGATTCGAGTCCCGTCGTGAGCTGCACAAAATCGTTCATTACTCACATTTTCTTATCATACTCATGTCGTGTAAAATCAGTGCCTGACCGATAACAGTTTTGTCTTATTTGAAAACAAAATTCTATCACTTACAGGCACGTCTTGGTTTACACGTGTAAATAAAGGTGCGCTTTCTTAAATGATTTCAAAGCAGTCCTGGCCCAACAACAACACACCATGTAACATGAGACATTATGACGCCTGTAAGGTGCTATTACATTTTTTTTTCGACAAAGACAACACTATTAGCGGCCAGGTAAAACTTTTATATAAGAGCACGATGAGAGAGGGAATGTGAATATAAAGTCTTTAAAGTGCTTTATCGACGTGTGACCGTGATATTAACTTTACACCTTGATTCCAGACAGATATTATAGTACTTCAACACGATTCCCTCTATAAATTCCCATCCTGAATACAAAGGGGTAACGACGATTTGTTTGTGATAGGTCAGGTAGTGAAGGTTTTTACCCCTCGTTATCTCCATCATCACTCGCTATTCCCCGACTCATAATACGTCCGTATGTACTCTGAAAAAAAAGTCTTTGAAGATTTTGGCCAGAAAACTCGTTCCTCAAATATCGATCGATTAAAATGCCCCTCAACTTGTCATGAACTCTCAAACATGGAACTTCCGAAAGTCCCAGGTTTAGGAGTTTTTGACAAGATGATGGTGATTTTAACTGATCGATATTTGTAGGAAGAGTTTTATATTCGAAATTTTTAAAATAAGTTAGTTTGTTTTTCTGAGTAAAGCAGAATAAAGACGTTACGGTATGAATGGATGGATGAATGAATCAATGGATGAGTGAGGGGAACCCGAGCTATTTGATAATGAAAACATTAAGTGTTTGTCTTTGTTGGTGCCAAAATGGAAGTGCGAGTCGATGTTGACGTTCACAGGCCGTAAAGACTTAAGATACAACTTTATCAACTCGATCAAGACTGATGAGAATATAAACAAGACCTAATACTAATACAAGTTATTATCATCAAACGTGACCGGGAAGGGTACAAAGATAGATGATAGGATGATATTTTTAGTCGCTGTAAGTGTTAAAACCATTAGTAACAAAAGAACAGAATTCTTGTACAATTGAGAATGGAATTCGGAACTTTGAATTCATTTATTCCCATTGTATTGCGACATTGATGGGAGGAGATATTCTTTACATTGTCAGATCCATAAAACCCGATTCTCGTCAGCTCACCCATTTTCTGAGCTCACATCTGCTTTAGATTATTTTTATCGTCATAATTGATTTGAAGGAACATTTTAAAAATGTACAGAATCATTCAGAATTGAAGAAAAGTATTTGATTTGTCCTAAATTGTTCACGTGGTAATATATCACTGTGAAAATATGTATTTGATTTGGGTTTTTTTAAATTGTTTTTTGTTTGTTTCTTTATTTTTGTGTGTGTGTGTGTGTGTGTGTGTGTGTGTTTTGTTGTTGTTGTTGTTGTTTTTTCCGTAAAAGAGCGCAATATCCGCTTATAATAAAAACAATCCTGATTGTTCCAGGGTCAATTTTTGTTCGGTTATAGCTCTGTTTATACCTTGTATATTGACATAAAAAAGGAGCACACACACACACACACACACACACACAAACACACACAGACACATTGAACACACATAAATTATCTCTCTCTCTCTCTCTCTCTCTCTCTCTCTCTCTCTCTCTCTCTCTCAAGAGTCCGAAGACAACAGCAACAATTAAAATGTGGGATGAGACATGACGCCTGTAAAGCGCCATTAAATTTTTTCTTTCTGACGGAGACAAAATGGTGGCCAGCCAGGTATGCATTTCACACTGAGTGCAGAGTGAGAATGTGAATTCAGAGTCTTTTCCAAGAAATCAACACGCCGTCCATGGAGTCTCACCGGGTCCGAAGGCGAGTTATGAACTCTAAAAGCAACAATGCAAGAAACCTTTTATTGTCTCCAAGAAAACGATAAACCAGTGTGTCAAAGATAAATAAAGTATTATTCTCAATGGTATACTCTATAACTTGGTGCGGTGATCTTGTGGTCTGACACTCGCCTTCGGATCGGAAGGTCCAGGGATCGAGTCCCGCTCTGAGTGGCGCATAGTTGAATCCTTGGAAAATGCTCTTTAATCACATTCTCTCACCGTACCCAGGTGTAAACTGGCTGTTTACAAGGTCATCTCTGTCGGAAACAATTGTAAATTTGCCTAACAGGCGTCACATGTTAAGTGTTGCTGTTGCCTAGGGACCCCTTGTAAAGCGCTTTGAGCACCATTTAGTGGATATTGCGCTATATGAATACTCAAAATGCTCAAGTATAATTGACAAGAGCCCTGTCTTTTGTCATCAATTTCCACATTTTCGACAAAGCAATAACATGCTTGCAAGGGTGTATAGGAAAGGGAGTGAATGCATTGTTTTTGATACGTTTCATCGGCTAGTCTCTATTGCTTTTGAAAATACCAGCCTATAGAATATCACGAAGCAAGACAGGGTGGCATGAAAATACGAGTGTTCTCCATGTGTAGAATATAAACATTTAATGTCAATGTTATCGGAATTATTATGTTCTAAATCAACAATTCCTTGTAGGTCTGTTGTCGAGATATGTCATATCACGAAGCAACTAACCACCGTACCGTTTACCAAAAGAATTTTTTTTAAAAGGTTAAAAGTTTACATTCTATACCCTTATTCCCAAAAAATTCCTGTCGTCAGTCTTCTTTGGACCTTATGCAACCTCAAACACTGACAAATTTCCTTTACCCTCTCCATACCAACAAGAGGAAAATAGTTTCATTCGAATAACCAGCATTTTTTTTTCTAAACAAATAAACAAAATTTTACATTATGCTTGCCCATTTCTCTTAGAATTGTTGTATTTATTTTTAGGAGGGGGGGGGGTGGGGGGGGGGAGTTGTTATTTGGATAGGAATTTTATGGAAAACCCATGAAAATGGCGGGTAAAGAGAGAGAGAGAGAGAGAGCATTCTTATTCCCTATATTAAGCCAACCAGAGTATATGCTCGTGCCAGGTCTTTTTATTGTCCATCTCCAAGAGCCAGATAGTCGAATCTTCCCAATGAGACCGTCTATCTTAATGCTAAGCTAGAAAGCAGTTTTTGTTCGTTGGAAAAAAAAGCAACCAATTTTAGTCAATTTAAAACAGGTAATAAATAAATGACTAAAATAGATACAATAACAAATAAATGCATAAATAAATAAAATAAAATACATAAAATTTCCTTTATTCAAAACTTCATAGTCTATATGACATGTCTCAAAACATTTTTGTGCAGGGATAAACCTAGTGATGAAAATTTGACATTAAGCTTACCTCTTAAAAATTCACGTAAAATAGTATCACCAATCATTGAGAGAAAAGTGCTATTTACATCTACAAATTCTTATCATTTTGACTTAAAAACTCAAATTTACTCCATCTATTTCACCGCTACATATCACCGATTGAGGAAGAAACGTTTTTATTCCATAACCTCAGATTTATTATTGATTCTAAATTAACAACCTGTCCCTGATGCTTGCTGCTCAACTTCAGACTCCACATGTCTTTTAAAAGACATTTGGAATAATTGCTTCTTTCCCTTGATCTTGGAATGGTAAATAAATATGAAGGTCCACATATTTATGATTTTGCATGCCAGGATCTTGTTTATTGTTATAAGAGGTTCCAAGATGCGAGCAAAAAAATTTATAGAAAATTATATGCCTTATCTATTAGATTATTAGGTTAACGCCCATCTCCTAGTTGTTTGTTGTTAAATTTGAGATATCCAGAGATGTCATCAGGTGTTTACAATGAATGTTGACTAGTTCTTCTTTACGTTAATTTTAAGGTTCTCATAAAATTCTCTTTTAACGGTTATTTTGTCGTACTCTTAAAAAACAAATATTTAAAATTTTGGCCAGAAAACTCGTACTTCAAATATCGATTGATTAAAATGACCCTCATCTTATCAAAACCCCACAAACCTGGGACTTCGGCGATCATCATTTCATCACCATATCCATCCTCACCACTACCGCCACCCTTAGAAAAAATATAGTCTAGATTACTAAAATAAAAGAAACATCATACATCTCACACGGTGTAGAGTTCTGTGGGACTATATATTCCTATTTAATTTGTCATATTGAATTCACACGGATATTAAGATAAGACAATAAAGAATAGAATATATATTTCTTTGAAAGATAATCCCGCCATTGAAAGCCATAGAGACAAACCATAGTTTCTCATACCTTCCATAGTTTCTCATGCCTTCCATAGTTTCTCATACCTTCCATAGTTTCCCATACCTTCCACCAATCTAACATTCCAGACAAGTCGTAAACCAGGTTAATATTTTCATCGCCAATTCATTCTAAATCAAACATCTAGTAAAGTGTCATGAAACAACGATTACATTTCCTTGAAAAGTGAGCTAGAGTACTGCTCTACCATACATTGACAAATCGACTTTTTATATTTTGACCAGGAAATATTTACCCTCCATACAGCAATTCTGCTGTACTCTGGACACATGTTCCAGAAAACTAGTTCTTCAAATATCGATTGTAAAAAATCGAATGTCTATAAATACAGACGTCTTATTAGTTGTTTTTTTTTCTTTTGTTTTTGTTTTTGGTTTGTTTGTTGTTGTTGTTTTTGTTTTTTTTTTTGGGGGGGTTTTTTGTTGTTTTTTCTTGTTTTTTGTTTTGTTTTGGTTTTTTTTTTCAGTTCGTGCTACCCAAATTTGGTATTTTTTAATCCGTGCCAAACTAATGATTCAAATTTACTGTCTCCCACAATTTGATATCGAATTAAAGAGTGGTGCTCAAAGGTAACGATTAGGGTTGCACATCACGTGCACACATTTCACCAAAATAAGCAATTCTACCAGTAATTATGAGATGCCCCTTGCATCAAGAAGAGATATCTTGTCCAGGTCGTCTGATTTGAAACTGATATTAATTTCATTTTAAAATTAGGTGAAATATACTTGACTTCTACACGCAGAAGTTTGGAGATTGAACGACCATGATAATCTCATTTTGTTTTGATCATGGACCTACTAAAATATCACTAAAAAGACAGGAAGAAAGTCCGCTTTAGAACACAATATTGTTATCTAATAAATGTAATTTGTTTACTCATATTTGCCTAAAAGTAATGAAGTATTGTTGGGTTTTAATACATTTTGTAAAATATGGATACAAATATGCTTCAAAAGTCGTGACGTCACTTCCCTCGTAATGACGCATGGTAACTTAGTAACTGGCTCTAAACTATCGGAACAATAGTGGCATGGACGCTCTTATGAAATATTTCTGCGACGAGCATAAAAGCGTATCCAGAGAGAAAAAAATCATTATAAATCTGATCATGTTTTGACTTTTACACATTCTGATCACAAGACATATGAAAAGTTCTAGCCAGCATGAAGAATAAAAAGTACCGATTTTCTTTGTTTAGAACCACGATGGCTGCCGTTGCTGGGCGACGTGACATCAGACTATTGAATCCAATTAAAATATGAAAAAAATATCTACTAGGAAAAATAACAGTTGAACTGAGGTGCATAGATTGAGCACTTGTGCTACTATGAAAATGTGCGTAAACGATATATTCTCACGAATGCAAAAGCCTTTTTACATAACAACACACACACACATACACACACACACACACACACACGCACACATTCATTGTTTATTCTTTTTGGTCGCAATGTTGTGAAAATTGGGTAAAGATTCCGATACAGATGAAAGGTCTCTAAAAATATTATTCACAAAATAGTTTTTATATCACAAACCACAAATGCAGAATTGTGACACTCTATGAATAAACTGTATAAATAAACAAACTTATTTTATGATGATAAAGCTAAAATTCTTCCTTTGCAAAAAATAGGTGAGATCTGAGCGAGTTGTTTTCTGAAAACGTTGATTAAAGATATCCAAGTGATTTGTAATCGTTTTATTTATGTATTTATTTATTTATTATTTATTTATTTATTTATTTAATTGTTTGCTTATTTCAAGAGTTGAACTCTACAAACGTATACTTATTTGCATGTTTGATAACCAAAATGTTTATGGTCTCATTGTTGTAATGGAAATACTCTCAAACCACTACAAAGTATTGTCCCTTACAACAATGTTAAATGAAACCCATAATTGCGTTCTGTTATCAGACCTGCAAACATGCACGTCGACCCATACTCATACTATTAACATCTATCGGATTAACGTCAGTGAGTCATTCTTTAATTTGATTTTTGCTAAATAAACAAGAGAATGAACTTTCATTGAGGGAGTGGGTAACGCTGTGTTGAATCACTGAAAAGATTAATTAAACTCAAATATCAGATGGAATTAATAACTAATTCTTTTATATTTTTTTTTCTTTGTGGGGTGGGGGTTTACTATTTAGGATACTCGTCAAGGACAAAGGCCGTTGGTAATCTGTAAATAGAAATGAAGATCTGAGCAAGTGTGTATGAAAGGTGCCAGAGCAAGAAAGAAAAATACAAGAAAAAAAAACATCCCAAAAATCAGTCTACCTCGACTGAGGATCGAACCTCAGAACTTCTGATTACCGGTCAGGCGTCTTCCATTATATTATCCACAGAGACTCCCGATACCCTAGTTGGGACAAGTTTTACGCTGTGAACCCTTGCTTGCATCAAATAACACATTATTGGAACACGAGAGGACGAGGACGAAGATATTTGAGATGCTCCAATTTTATTTTTGAAAATATCAAATTAAGAACCTAGGGAGCATGCACCGGTGTACGATAAAGATCTGAACAAGTGTGTAGATATACAAGGTGCAAGACAAACCAAGAAAGAAAAATACATGGAAAAAACATCCCCAAAAATCATTCTACCTCGACTACCGCGTACCCTTGTGAAAAATTTAGGTATTAAAATTATCTAAACTATCGGGGGGCTCTCTGGTGTAATGGTAGCACATCTGACCGGTAATTAGGTCTAAGGTTCAATCCCCAGTCGAGGTAGTTATCTCCAGCTGGTGTGCATGTTATAAATTTGTGTTTTATCCAATGGCAGACATTATATGTCCTCGTCAACGAAAATGAACGGAAAATAAAAGAGATTTATAATTCTTATTTTGGGTGTGACAGAACTTTTGGAACACCGTATGGATACTACATCACAGCACACACAGGAGAGATGAGAGCATGAACACAATCCTCTCATCTTTCATTCGTTTTAGTATCTCGTTCATCGTATTTGGTTTACAAAAGGGAGACCCGAAACGTCCACATTATCCTGATTTGTGAATTGAATTGATGTTTCTGTTCCATGTTATGATTGTTATTTGTTTCTTAGAGCTTCAAACAACAAGCTTTGCTTTATAATTATAAACATGTGTCTGCACTTCTTGAAGTTAAATCACGAAAGCCCAAAAAATATTCGATGAACCAGACTTCAAAATTTGCTCTTTCATTTTCCAACTTCAAACTCATTTTCATCCCACAGCTCCAGCCAGCCTGTTTTTATGTCAAGATAAAATCTGAACATCGAGATTAAAAACCAAGAAAATAATAAAATTTGATTTGAATGTATTTGTGCCTTTAAGAAGAATGATTATAGGTTTTTATAATGCTTAAA
>NC_088360.1:92979533-92992033 GCF_034508935.2 Berghia stephanieae | reverse complement strand
TTATATTGCTTTCTATAAAATAAAGGCTATAAAATAAGGATTTCAGGGATATTCAGACGAATGCATGGACCTGCCCAGATGGTAAAACTAAAAAGAAGTCAGTGATACCGAAATTAACACATGCCTACAAAAAAATAGAAGCCATCACTGCTAAATTTAATAACAAGAATTTGATATTGCAAGTGACCGCAAACTATTGATGTTATACAACGACGTGCGAATATCAGAAAAAATATTGACGTATCTTAGCAGTCAGGGGAAAGACGAAAAAAAAACAACTTTGGACTTCATCAGACTAGTTAATTTTTCTTTTTCTTTTTTTCTTCTCTCTCTCTCTCTCTCACTCTCTATCTCTCTCTCTCTCTCTCTATCTATATATCTATCAATCTATCTATACCTTTCTCTCTCTCCCCCCCCCCTCTCTCTCTCTCTCTCTCTTTCTCTCTCTCTTTCTCTCTCTTTCTCTCTCTCTCCCTTTCTTTCTTTCTTTCTTTCTCTCTCTACCCTCTCTCTCTCTCTCTCTCTCTCTCTCTCGTTCTCTCTTTCTCTCTCTCCCTTTCTTTCTTTCTCTCTCTCTACCCTCTCTCTCTCTCTCTCTCTCTCTCTCTCTCTCTCTCTCTCTCTCTCATTTTCTTTTTCTTCGCCTGAAAAAAGAAATCTTAGCCATGAACTATCTTCCTTCAGAATGGAGTTGGTAATAAATCAAATAAAAAAGTAAAACAGGAAATCAATTAAAATGCATAAACTTTATTTCATCTCTTTGGCATTAAATCATTCTTGATATTTATTCCATATTCTGTTTAATTTGAATAGCTTATAATGGGATGAATTTTAATGACTATTTCGAAACGGGATTCGTTTTAGCGTTATTGTTAATTTATGTGTAATTCGAGGATCGTATTATCATACCTGTTTTACTCTTTAAGAAATACAGCCGTACGTGGATAAAGCATTCTTTTCTTATTTTGACCAGAAAAAAAATTGATTCAAATATTGAAAGATGAAGGTAATCCGTATCTTACTATAAGTTGAGGATCTTAGCAGTCTCTGTTTCAAGACGTTTTGCAAAGTTGAGAGTTTGTTCAATTAATTGAAAAATGAAGAACATTTTTTTCTCTGGACAAAATGAGGAACAAAGGTTGTTTTTGTCAGTTTACTACAGAATAACCATGAAGATTTGTTAAGGATTTGTTAAGTGAAACAGATTTGAAGTTGGGGGATGCCTCCATTCAAATTGTTGACAAAGTGAAAAACCTTGGCACATTCTTAGACTCTGGACTGTCGATGGAGCATCGGGTTAATAATTTGGTTAGATCTCTCTTTTTCCAACTAAAAAAGATTGCTGCCATTAGACGGTTCATATCTGAGGATGTGACCAAACACCTGGCTGTGTCCCTCGTACTATCGAAATTGGATTATTGTAATGCTCTGTTGTTTGGTGTTTCGCAATACAATCTGAAACGTCTTCAGATTGTCCAAAACAGCGCTGCCAGACTAGTATTCATGGAGCGTAGGTGCGACTCTGCCGGACCTCTACTTCATGACCTGCATTGGCTGCCTGTTGAGAAAAGGATTAAATTCAAAGCTTGTGTTTTAGTGTATCGTTGTCTTGAAGGTACTGCCCCTTCCTACCTTTCAGAACTAATTGAAAGATATTCAAAACCCCGTCCCTTACGTTCGGCTAGTGATTCCACAAAACTAGTTGTCCCTCGAATTCGGAAAAATGCTGGAATGAGATCCTTTTCTCATTTCGGACCCTCTATTTGGAACGCCTTACCGCAGAGCATTCGTGAAAAAGAATCTTTGTCTATTTTTAAACGTTCGCTTAAAACATATTTGTTTCGATTTTAGTAGATGGTATGAGAAGCAAGATAGGTTTGGTTTGTGTTGTGTGTTGTGTTGTGTGTGTGTATGTGTGTGTATGTGTGTGTGTGTGTGTGCTTGTGTGTGTAAATGAGTATGTTTCAGCCAAAGTAATTTGTAATTTAAGCGCTTAGAGTCTGGTGTCTCGGAGTTATAGCGCTATATAAGTTTTCAGCATTATTATTATTATTATTATTATTATTATTATTATTATTATTATTATTATTATTATTATTATTATTATTATTATTATTATTATTATTATTATTATTATTAAGGATTTAGGACAGACTTCGTCTTATGTAAAAAAAATTTTTTAATGACAATAAAAAAGTAAAACAATCAGTTTTTAACAATATCTAGAAGGATGAACATCCCTTGTTTATATTGGGTTTTTTTTTTAATCTACAAAAATCCCATTTTCTGAGGATTTTATTCTTTTCATTACACACTGTAATGGATGATTTAGGAACAATTAATGACACATAGATATTATTCTAATTCTAAATCTCCGTGACGCGGGTGTTGATTTTTTATGCATGACACTATTCATTGTAGTCTTTGCATATAATATACGTAAACAAAACGGGGAATGAGAGACGTAAACTTCGAACCTTACAAATTGCATGAAGCCTCTCTCGCCATACACTGATAAAACACGTTTTAAAAAATATTTGCAGAAAACTTTTCAAATATCGATAAATTAAAATAACTCTTACTTTGGCCAAAAGTATTTTAACCAGTTAACTGTGGTACTCTTAAATAAAAAAAAACATATTAAAAATTTTGGCTCGAAAACTCGTCCAAATATCGATCGATTTAAATGACCCACTGCTTGAAAGGGACAGAAGCACTGCGGACATAGTATGGGCCCATCGATGGCTGAAAGCCAGAACGGAAAAATATAGGGAAGAATTTACCATACTTGGAATAGAAATAAGTTCAGCTTTCGACACTATATGTAGAATCAAGTTGTTACAATCATTGACTCAGTCTTGGACAAAGATATCGTGCAGCTTATAAGATACCTATTATCAAACACAACATTACGATATGAATCCGGCAGAGAATAAACAACAATATCAACCTCAATTGGATCCCCTCAAGGAGAGAGCTTGAGTCAAATTCTGTTCACGATATACCTCGAATCAGCTATGAAAGAACTGACCAAAATTACGAGTACCACCAACAAACAAGATAACACGTGAATTGATATACGTAGATGTTGCAGACATAATCTTTGAATCAGACAATCAGGCGAAAATATACACGCCAATAATATCAATTACTCTAGAAGCATGGAATCTAAAAGTGAATCAATCTAAAACAGAAAATACAAAAATAAACAGAAATCTAATTGAATGAAAAAGTGTACGAAAACTAGGCAATGTGATTAACTTATTATTAATTTGATTAAAAATGAAGCCTTGTTTTGTTAAATACATTTTTAAAAATTCACAGCTTCTAGCGGCTTGGTATTCACCTTTTCTGGCCTTCTACAAATGTTTACAATGAAATTAACAAACCGAGGTCTAGGTCTATGTTCTTTAATAAGAGAGCTTGGAGAAAAAAGAGAATAATAAAATAAGCGAGAAATGTAACCCATAGTTTGGTGTTGAAATAAAGCATATTATGATAATAAATAATACTGTTGAATGTAGACATATTTGGAGCAAAGAAAACCTAGTTAAACCAGCTGTTTTGTCTTAAGACGGGGTAATTGCTGTTTGTTGACGGATTATCTTGATAATATAATAAAGAGGAATTCGATATGGCAGACTCAACATTGAGATATTTTTGCGTCAGATTTGAGAGGGCTTAGAGGAGAACGAGTTGTTTATCGTTCATCTGTATCAGAAACGTTGCTCACTTTCCGGGAAAAAATATATTTGGTAGTTTATAGATATCAGTTATCTTTAGACCCGAAGCTTGATAACGGCATAAAGTAGAATAACAGAAACATTAACATATTTCCGAACGTTATTAACTACTGTTGTACTATGACAAAACCCATTTTATAAAAATAGGGGCAGAAAAAAATTCTTTAAAGATTTCGATAGATTAAATGACTCTAAAGTTGTCAAAACACTCTCATCACTGCAAATTGCATTGAAGTCTTGGATTTGAGAATGTAGCAAACAGAAGTCTCAGGTTTTAAACTTGTTGACACGTTGAGGATTTTTTAAATCGATTGTTATTTGAAATAAATGTTTTCTGGCCAGAATGAAAATGGTTTGCTCCGATTATTAAGACATATTACATCAATCCCTTACCATGAGATACATATTAGCAGCCGACTCCTCACGTCTATATTCGTTGTGTTTGTCCAGTATTGCCTTGGCGTCTTCCGGGGTCATTGGCTGACTTGACACCAGGGTGAAGGTTATGGTTAGATATCCAAATAGTAATATCAAGACTGGTGTGCTTTCCCAGGGAGTCCAAAGACTGAAAAGAAAGTAAGAATACTACTTTACTCAGGTAAAAAACAAAAACACGTATTTATATTTTTGGCCAGAAAATTTGTCTTCGATTTAAATGACCTTCGTCTTGGCAAAAACTCTTAAACATCGGACTTTGCGAAGGTGAAATCCCAGGTTTGAGACGCAAAGTCCCAGGTTTGAGAGTTTTTGCCATGATGAGGGTTGATTTAATCGATCGATATTTGAAGGACAAGTCTTCTGGCCAACATTTTAAATACGTGTTTTTCCAGAGGACGGCAAAAAAAAAAAGCTTACATAGGCCAGTGAAGTCAGAGAAGTCATGACGTCACACCTTCCTCTCTTCCGGTTCAAAACTCATTGGAAGTCCTCCAGAGGACTAACATGAAACAGGTTGCATATTGAATCACACTGGAGCGCAATACTCCACGGAGGAATAGTATAGTACCAGGGTGAACGTCCTCAGGAGCGCTTGACTAGCACCCCAATTTGATCCCACCAGCTTCCTCAAAAGACTGTTGCATTTCTCTATCTTCCGGGCAACTCCTTCGAGATGCACTCGATAGGTAAGCTGCGGTCCAGGGTAACCCCCAGGTATTTTGGATTCGGCTCGTATGGGAGAAGCTGGTCCCCGACGAGGACATTCAGTTTACGGGTGTGCCAGCCACTGCATAGGTGGAATGCAGACGAGCGTCCTATCCAAAGGGTCGCAAGCAATTGCTGTTGTCCGTTTCACGCTACAGAAACCGGGATAAACTTCGTCTCTATGGGCTTATAACTTTGAAGGACTCTTTTTTATTCACTATCAGGGTGTTGTCATTAGCGGAAAGTAGGTGGGGAAAATGAGTAACGATGATTGTCGTCATTAGATGGAAGAATATTGAAAATTTGGTACCCCGATTGGTTCGTTGGTATCCTATTCGACTTCATTTGTTATTGTTGGTATTGATCTACTGTCTATAAGACCATTTAATCGTCAGAGTTGTTATTTTAGCGCCATTCCGTACTTCATAATGAGGTTGAGATAACCATCCTAATCGTTTAATGTGCGCACCTGTTATACCATTGTCCTTGAATTGTATGGAAACGAAATTTAACTCCGCGTTGCCTGTTGATGAGTTAAAATTAGTATACTGAACCGTATTAATAGTATACTTATAGAAATAGTGGATTTGTGTATTTGGATGTGTATATTGTATATTGTGTAACTAATACTGAAAGTGGGGACCCCGATAGATCAGTTGGTAGAGCTCTCGCTACACACTCAGAGGGACCATGTTCGATTCTATTTGCAGTCCAAAGGGTAGCAAGCAATTGCTATTGTCCGTTTCACGCTATTGAAACCAAGATAAACTCCGGCATCATGGGCCTCATGGACTGAAGGAAAGGATAATGGAAGCGGTGTGTCTTTTTTACGAAACCCGCCGAAACCCGACAAAGTTATGGGAAGTAGGTGGCAGTGGGGAGTGAACCTAGAACTCAGGGAAGTGTACACCATTGGGAAGTGAACCTGGGACTGGGTTTCGGCGGGTTTCGTAAAAAAGAACTAGTGCTTTTTTACGAAACCCGCCGAAACCCGCCGAAACCCGACAATAGCCAGCAAAGTTATGGGAAGTAGACAACTGTGGGGAGTGAACCCGAGACTTAGGGAAGTGTACACCAGTCGGGAGTGAACCTGAGAGTAAGCTTATCGGCCGGTTTCGGCGGGTTTCGTAAAAAAGAATTAGTGCTTTATTACGAAACCCGCCGAAACCCGACAATATCCGGCAAAGTTAAGGGAGTTTGGCAACAGTGGGGGGTGATCCTGGGAATCAGGGCGGTGTACACCAGTGGGGAGTGAACCTGGGACTATGTAAAAAGGATATCAGTGGGAAATAAACCTGGGACTAAAGGGAGATGGATACCATTGAAAGTTGAAGCCGGATATGGGAGTTGAATACCAGAGGAGAATGAACCTGACACTATAGTAGATGGGCGCCAGTGTGGAGTGAACCTGGGACTCAGGGAAGTGCACACCAATTTGGAGTTAACCTGGGACTGTGGGAGATGGATAACTGTGGGTATCCGAGCCGAACTATAGGAGTTGGGTACCAGAGGAGAACGAACCTGACACTATAGAAAGTGGGCGCCAGTGGGGAGTGAATCTGGGACTCAGTGGGAAGTTAACCTGGGACTGTGTAAAAAGGATATCAGTGGGAAATAAACCTCGGACTAAAGGGAGATGGATACCATTGAAAGTTGAAGCCGGATATGGGAGTCGGGTACCAGAGGAGAATGAACCTGACACTATAGGGGGTGGGCGCCAGTGGGGAGTGAACCTGGAACTATGTAAAAAGGATATCAGTAGGAAATAAATCTGGGGCTAAAGGGAGATGTATACCATTGGGAGTTGAAGCCGGATTTGGGAGTTGGGTACCTTCTATAGTGTCAGGTTCATTCTCCTCTTGTACCCAACTCCTATAGTTCGGCTCGAATACCCACAGTTATCCATCTCCCACAGTCCCAGGTTAACTCCCAATTGGTGTGCACTTCCCTGAGTCCCAGGTTCACTCCAAACTGGCGCCCATCTCCTATAGTGTCAGGTTCATTCTCCTCTGGTACCCAACTCTCATATCCGGCTTCTACTTTCAATGGTATCCATCTCCCTTTAGTCCCAGGTTTATTTCCCACTGATATCCTTTTTACACAGTACCAGGTTAACTCCCCACTGGTGTGCAATTACCTGAGTCCCAGGTTCACTCCCCACTGGCGCCCACCTTCTATAGTGTCAGGTTCATTCTCCTCTGGTACCCAACTCCTATAGTTCGGATCGGATACCCACAGTTATCCATCTCCCACAGTCCCAGGTTAACTCCAAATTGGTGTGCACTTCCCTGAGTCCCAGGTTCACTCCACACTGGCGCCCATCTCCTATAGTGTCAGGTTCATTCTCCTCTGGTACTCAACTCCCATATCCGGCTTCAACTTTCAATGGTATCCATCTCCCTTTAGTCCCAGGTTTATTTCCCACTGAAATCCTTTTTACACAGTCCCAGGTTCACTCTCCACTGGTGTACACCGCCCTGATTCCCAGGATCACCCCCCCACTGTTGCCAAACTCCCATAACTTTGCCGGATATTGTCGGGTTTTGGCGGGTTTCGGCGGGTTTCGTAATAAAGCACTAATTCTTTTTTACGAAACCCGCCGAAACCGGCCGATAAGCTTACTCTCAGGTTCACTCCCGACTGGTGTACACTTCCCTGAGTCTCGGGTTCACTCCCCACAGTTGTCTACTTCCCATAACTTTGCTGGATATTGTCGGATTTCGGCGGGTTTCGGCGGGTTTCGTAAAAAAGACACACCCTAATGGAAGTGGGTTCTGGGTTATCGTAGTAACGGTAGTGGCGTGGAAAAGAGTGATGGAAATACATATCCACAGGTCATTTATGTAAGAAACATCACAAAAAAGGATTGTATTTATCTATCGTTTATCCACGGTATAAACTGACGTGTACATATGTGCAGGTCTGACATCCGATTCCAATTTGGGGCTAGTTTAACATGGTTGTAAGGGGCAATATTTTGCGTCATTTTTTGAGATTCCCATTACAACAATGAGCCCATAATGAATTGGGTTATCAGACCTATCTACAAATAAGTGCGCGTCGGTATAAACCAATTCTTTACAATCGCGTTTCATATTTTATAAATTCCCAATGATAGAACGGTGTGCATTTAACACACATGAAGAGATTACAACTTGTAAGGCGCTAATAATATACTTTTCGGAGAAAAGTAGAGGTGATTTACATCGATAGGGCTTGGAAAATGTGTGCAAAATGCCTTTCCTAAAGGCATATCGTAGTGGTGTCTAACAGCCGGATCTAACCTTACAACATTTGAACCTATTCAGATCGTGTTGTGAACGCAAGAATGTTCCTCTACATCACAGCGATACAAAGCTCTCGAATTATGTGTGGCGAGGCCTTTTCGTGTCGGGTTGTCTCAATGTTTTTTTCTTTATTTTTCCACCCCTCTCATTGGAAAACCCTATCATTTCTTGGTAAATACGCAATCGTTGAATAATGCTTTGAACGCGTTGAATAAAGTCTCAAATACAGAAGAATTAGGGGAGACTTAATTCAGCTCTACAAGATAATACATAATATAAATGATATAAATCCATCAATTTTGTTTACATTTTCATAGATTACGCATAACAAACAGAGTCGACAAATATAAATTATATATTCTAAGATTTCAGACCAAAATAAGTCAGAACTCATTTATTATACATATAGTGAAAACATGGAATAGTCTCTGTTTTAACACACACAAAATGCATGTTCTTTGAATCAGTTTAAAATCTTAGTTGATAGGGATTTAAAGTCTCTGAAATTTAAGTATGACTAATATATTTTTTCTATTTTACTAAAAAAAAAATTAAATAATGATAATAAATTATTTAATTGATTAATTTCTGAATTCAATTTGATCTTGTTAATTTTTATTTATTTATTTATCTATTCATTCTTTGTTTGTTTGTTTATCCATTTATTAATTTATCTTTTAAACTTTAAATTGTCATGTGGATATAATTGTTTCCATTAAATTCGTGATTTTTTAGACTGGTTTGTAAATGTTCACAAGTAAAATTCATGACATCTGAAACAGTGTAAAATCATAAGAAAGAATCGCATATTATACTAGGGGAGAACCCGCAATATTTGCGTGAAATAAAAGGTTTTTGTTATTATACGACTGCACTGTGGAAATCAACATAGATTGAGACGAATCTTTTGAGCCATCAACGATCAAAATCGGTCGGTATTAAAGTATGTAGGTGCGCACAAATGAATCTGGCAACAAGGCGGCCAGATGCCGATTCCCAAAATCAAAGGACCGATCATCATGCCCTAGAATGATTACCTGGCTACAGGTAGGGAATAATGTTATAAGTAAGATAGCAAAGATCTCATATCATGTTCTTTATACTTTTTATAAAAATGTCGTTTCTAATTAATGCTCTAAAGGAATATTTTGCACTTCCTGTTTTGTGTTCAAATTCACTTTTGTCTGATTGATCATAAAAGATTTGACGTTATAACTTCTGGTTTTAGGAGAAAAAAAAACTGGTTTGTTTTCTTATGGGTTGTTTTCTCGTTTCTTTAATTGATTCTTTAAAATGATTGTTACTTTAGATTGAAACGCATTAAAAGCATCTACATGTTAAAGTGCTTTTCTGGTAAATTTGCTTTTGGCAAAATAATACATTACAGTGCGATCTATACATAAAGAAAAAAGGCGATTTGTTTTCTATCAGTTACGCATTTTGATATCCTAATAAGGTTTTAGACCCACTAAATTGGGTCCGAGGTTTGAGCTGGCGATTAGGGACCTCGACGGTATGTTCTTGGAAATTACATTTGCGCACACTTTCCCTGTCCACCCAGCAGTGAATGGCTTGCTGGATCCTTTAGACCTCCCAAAAAGCACTTTAAGATAGTCTAGCGTATTATTCAAAGAATACCAAGAAGTTGTTACCCGTCGCCTAACGCTACAAAAACAGGTACAAAATGTGGTTCCATGGTTTTATTTTTTTTAAAGACTTTTTTGCAATTTCATTTACTTTGTGCAAACAAACAGTTTAGTCGTTCATAATTGTCTCATAAAATAGACATAATAATAATATGATCTAATCCTTTTACGATTTCCAGCGAACCAACAGATATTATCTCCTGATAATTCTTTTCGTGCGACATTTTAAAATGGTAAACAAAGTTCAGCAAGTCAATTCGTTATTAGTTTTCCGCTCCCATTCTATTCCCAACAAATTGTTCTCGGGTTAATATAAATGTCAAAGAAGAAAGTAAGGGGGGGGGGGGGGGGGGGGGGGGGGGGGGGGGGGGGAGGAAAGGGGGTGAGAGGAAGTTGAAAAGAAAAATAAATGAAAAAAAAATTACTAGAAAGAAAAGAAAAGGTGAGAAGAATTTTGTTGCTATGACAACAGTTGTAAATTGTTGTACCCCGAAATGTAATGTCAGATTCTTAGGATAAACGAGGACAAGAAGGCAACAGCATGAGACTGTAAATAAGGTCTAAAATGAAGTGTATAAAAGGGAATGAACAAAAATGATATAACAGCTTTAAAAAGAACAATATACTGAACACGGAACGTTTCGGGCTCAAAGCCCTTCCTCCGCCAATAACTACATCAGTTCTACTTCAAAATAAATTCAATTCATCTAGTCGGGATGATGAATAATGGCGGAAAGTAAGCAATGTTTAACAACTTGTGTTTTTCTCCTGTTATAGTCCATACATTCTGGCAGTTTGGTATTAAAAATACAGAAAGTTGTTTTTTGTTGAAGACAGTTCCCTAGAAGCTTACATTTCCAGAATCAATCAGTCTATAACCTAACCTATTGATTAGATTTGATTATTTGTTATCATTTGTTTTTTTTTCAATTATCAGCTCTTTTCATCTTTTTTCTAGTTTCTGAATGATAATAATGACAGTATTAATAATAATAATAATAATAATAATAATAATAATAATAATAATAATAATAATAATAATGAATGATGATGATGATGATGATGATGATGATGATGATGATGATGATAATAATAATAATAATAATAATAATTTATAATAATAATAATAATATGATAAATGATGATGATGATGATGATATGATGATGATGATGATGATGATGATGATGATGATGATGATGATGATGATGATGATGATGATGATGATGACGATGATCATGATGACGATGATCATGATGATGATGACGATGCAGGTTTACAATTATTTACTTTAGTTTATCTGTGGGCATATCCAGTTCTTCTTAGGGCATGACATAATATGAAATTTAAAAGTCATAATGATGTTTATAACTCCATACATGACACTCTGACCAGGCTGCTAAAGGAGCCCATAGTAGCGAGTTCGATCCCCTAGTGGAAGTTGAAATTGTACACCGCGTTGACAGAGGATTAAGAAGTTTTGTAACAGATTAAGACTTGAGATCTAAAGGATTTACCAGTTAGCTGTCGTACTCTGGAAAAACACGTATTTAAAAAGTTGACAGGAAAACTCATCCTTCATAAATCGATTGATTTAAATGACCCTCGTCTAGGCAAAAACTCTCAAACCTTGGACTTTGTAAAGTTGCAAGTTTGAGAGTTTTTGCCAAGATGAGGGTTATGATATTTGAAGGACGAGTTTTCTAGCCAAATTTTTCAATACGCGTCTATCCAAAGTAAAGGGAGTTACTAGTTGATGTTAAAAGCTCATCCAATTGATATGGTATCCCAGGTTCATCGTTATCATAGCAACGAACATATGTGACCTGTAGACCGAAAATAAAATTTTAAGTCTGAAATGGTCCGTAATGATTGTAATGCTTTTGTTTTTCTTTTTTCTTTGTTTTTTTTTTTTTTTTTTTTGTTTTGTTTTGTTTTGTGTTGTTTGTTTGTTCTTTTATTTATTTTTTTTTGGTTGTTAATTTTTTTTTAAATGTCCTTTTCCTTCATTATATTTTTGTTTTCTGATGTTTTTTTTTTTTCAATGAACTCATTAATTCATCTATTTATTTAAATTTTTTTGGTTAGCTTCACGAAATTGTCGGTATTTATTATGCCGATATCTTCATCTATTTATATATTTACCTTAAAAAAAGAACTAAAAGATCAGAATTATAATCATTTCATTATTTTCACTTTAGACTTAATTTTCTACTATGTACCACCCCCTGTATTTGATACAGAGCTGATAACCCAAAGTATTATCGGCCCATTGTTGTCATGGAAATACTCTCAAACCAACGCAAACTATTTTCTATTAAAACAATGTTAAATCAAGCCTATTAATTGTGTTCGAGTATCAGACCCGATAATAATCTGCATGTTAATACGATTCGGATATTCCCAAATCGGTTAATTCGATGTAACTGTTATTTCAAATAGCTGAGCTGTTCCAACTCAATTTGAATTAATCGAATTCAAATGTAGTATAAGGTTATTAAAATACTTTTTGCTGGATATGACCTTGATGTGAGGTCCCTTTGTTCAAGCCCCTATCTCAGGCTTGTGTTTTTTGTTCTTTTTTTATGTTGATTTTTTCTATTTTGTTTTGTTTTGTTTTTTTGCTGAGTTTTTTTTGGTTGATTTTTTGGTATGGTTTGTTTGTTTGTTTATTGTTTTCTTT
>NC_088360.1:92969533-92977033 GCF_034508935.2 Berghia stephanieae | reverse complement strand
TTTGGGGGGGGGGGGGCATTTCCATTACAACAATTAACCTATAAGGACTCGGGTTATCAGACCTGAAAGTAAGTGCACGTCAATTTATATATATATATATATATAGACATACATATATATACATATATATGTATATATATATATATTAGCAATGACTATGAAAAATGTTTTTTTCTCTTTTTGAGGAAAATTTTTGTTTAAAATCAAAGCCCTATCTCCGCTGAGTAAAAATGTTTTTGAATTTTGAAAATCCATTCATAAATAAACAAGTTATGCTCTTTCAAAGGTGTAATTTATTTGGATGACCCGCAAAGAGGAAAAAAACGAGAAAATATGGGACGCTTTTTCGGCATTTTTTTCGACCTTTGGTTGTATCTTGCGTAATAAGTGAATTAAAAGATTGAAACTTGAAGAGCAAATTAGGATGGTGTTTTGTAAAATACGGGAAAAGTACTCGTCGTATTCATATGAAATTTTACAACCAAAAAGAAATGTTGATGTATAACCTTGTCAGCGACAAAACCTCCACGCCCGGTAGTTTTAGAAATATTTTACTCCAAAGAGTGAAAATATATTTTTAACGGTCTTCTGGTAATCGCACGAGTTTTGTCGCTTGACATAATGTACGAGGGCTCTTTCATAATTAACCGAAAAATGCCTGTAAAATCCGCGTTTTTTATGCTATCAACAAAATTCTTGCACGTGTTCATACCTTGACTCGTCCTTCATTTTTCTACGTAACAGCCAAGTCTGTCGACACACTTCTGCCAACGCCGCACCATGGAATAGATACCCTCTCGGAAGAAATTTCCGTCAAGGTTTTGTAGCCATTTCCGCACATGGTCAACAAGCTCTTCATCGACATCAAAGCGCTTTCCTGCCAGCTCACGTTTCAGTGGCCCAAAGAGGTGATAATCAGATGGTGCGAGGTCTGGACTGTGGGGTGGGTGTGGCAAAATCTCCATCCATATTTCTCTAGCCAACCTTGCGTCACTCGTGCTGTGTGGGGTGTAGCGTTGTCGTGTTGCAAAATGACCCCGTTGGTCAACTGCCCTGGGCGCTTTCTGCGAATGGCCTCCCTAAGCTTGTCAAGAGTTTGGCAGTACCTTGCAGCATTAATTGTTTCTCCAGGTTGTAAGGTTTCGAACAGAATAACACCACGACTGTCCCAGAACACAGTTCCCATTATTTTCTTTGCTGACCGCATGACTTTAAATTTCTTCGCGACAGGTGAGGATGGATGTTTCCATTTCATTGAATCTTGCTTTGTTTCTGGGGTGCAATGGTGCAACCAAGTCTCATCACCGGTGACTATGCTGTCAAGAAAAGTCACATCGTACCCTAGAAAGTCTCCGCCGGCGTTGGCAGTATGCCCGTGAAACCTGCGTGAGCTCTTGCTTCTTCTCAAAAGTTCCTGCAGATGTCCAATCTTTGTTCTTTATGATTGTCTGTCAATTGCTTAGGAACCCATCTTGCGCTGACTTTTCTGTAGTCAAGTTCATCAAATACAATTCTATGGGCAGAAGTTTCCGAAATTTCAAGACTGCTTGCGATTTCATGAAGTTTCAACCTCCTGTCTAGACGAATAAGCTCATCAACTCGCTTCACATTGTCTTCTGGCGTCGCAGTTATCGAACGCCCTCTCCCTTCCCTGTCTGTCAAGTCGGAATGGCCGGCTTCAAACAAATTACACCAGTGATAGACTTGTGTACGGCTTATAACATGCTCATCATATACACTCTGAAGTTCTTTATGAATTTCGGTAGGATTCAGACTTTTGGCGTTCAAAAAACGTTATGACAGCTCTGATTTCCTCCTTTGACCAAGTTTCAAGGTGGGCCGCCATCTTTAAAATCGTCTAGAAATTCATTGTGCAAAATGATGCACTTTATAATTTTTGGGAATATCCGTAAGGAAATAAGGAATATCATGTCGTTTACAGAATTAAAAAATCTCCACTGGTTGCTGAGCAATGGGCATTTTTCGGTTATTTCTGAAAGAGCCCTCGTAAAATGACCTTTTTTCTAACTGTGTGCCAACTTTCAGACATATTCATCGATAAACAGCGTCGTAATTAATTTTTAAAAATAGCATATACGAAAAGGCTTCGTCCCATATTTTGACGCGAATTCGGGCACTTCGTAAGTGAAAAAGAGGCCCAAAGATTTGTGCGGGATAGTCATTGCTATATATATATATATATATATATATATATATATATATATATATATATATATATATATATATATATATATGTATGTATATATTATACTATAATATATATATATATATATATATATATATATGTATATATATATGTATGTATATATATATATATATATATATATATATATATATATATATATATATAACGACGTGCACTTACTTTCAGGTCTGATAACCCGATTCCTAATAGGTTAATTGAACAATGAAATAAGGTGATCACATGCAATGTTACATAATGATAATGTACCTGAAAATTCTCCAATTCATGGATGTCTCCAGTTCGACTTTATCCTTAGCTGTTTAGATTTTTTCCTCTTTCCTACGGTTATAGTATATATATATATATATATATATATATATATATATATATATATATATATATATATATATATATATAACCGTAGGAAAGAGGAAAATATCTAAACAGCTAAGGATAAAGTCGAACTGGAGACATCCATGAATTGGAGAATTTTCAGGTAGATTATCATTATGTATCATTGCATGTGATCACCTTATTTCATTATTATTGTAAATGAATATGTTGATGTTGACGACAAAATAAAGTTATTTCAGTATTGTTCCTTCTTGGATGTTTATTTCTATTCTATTGTTACATCTCGAGGAGATCACTTCCCGGGTATTTTTATATCTACCTTATCCAAATGTACTGGAAGTGTTTCCTCGTGCCTGCCGTTCTCTGAAAAACATGAACCAAAATTTTTGGTCAGAAAACTCGACCTTCAAATATCGATCAGTTAAAATGACCCTTATTTTGGCTAAAACTCTCAAAACTGGAATTTAACGATAGTCCAAGGTTTGAGAGTTCTTGCCAAGATGGGGGTCATTTTACCAATCTATGTTTATTGAAGGTCGAGTTTTCTGGCCAAAATTTTGAATACGTGTTTTTTTCCGAATACAGTGGGGATTGAAAAGGGTGGACTCGACTTGAAGTGTAAAAGGATACTTTGATCAATTATATTTTGATGATTTAAGCCAATGTAGATCTGGTTGCCTAAACATTTTTTTTAAAGTGTGCATTGTAAGAAGGACTGCCAGCTTGTCATTTTCAACGTCAAAGTAATAAAAAATGGCATTTTGTGATGAAGCAGCTATGACGGGCTTGTGGTTTTTTTTCCTTTTTTTTATTCTTATTATTTGTTTGGTAGGTTGGTCTGTCGACACTAGTTTTTAAAGTTCCATTACATATGATCTGATGTGGATGATGTTTGTACACTGTCTTGTTTACAAATGCTCTACATAATAATAATAATGATGTTGGGTGATCCTTGCAATAAACATGTTTAAAGTGACAAAAACAAAAACAAACAAAAAATAAAGAAACATCTTTGTCGACAATTCCAATCAATGTATTATTTCATAAACATTTGGCTTTATTCAGATTTCAAGATGTATAAATATTCATGAAAGACTTGCTTAGAATTGCAAAATCGACCAAAATATCCATGTGCATTTTTAAAAAGGATGCAAAGAGTTCAGTGACGCCGAATAATACAACAGGCAAAGAGAACGCTTTAAATCTAGAGTTTTTTGAGTGTATCATTTGCTAGAATAATGTAAAACTAAATATAGATACAGAAATAAATATCCCATCTCACGGGCAGTTGCTGTACTAGGAATTCCAAGAAAGCAAAAGCCAACAAAAATCACCAATTCGATGGAAGTGGACAGATTGTGGGATAATTATCATGTCCAAACAAAGAAGAAGAAGTAAGAGAGAAAAAGGAAATGTCAAAACACGGGACCTATAGATGGCATGCGCTTAGCTAAGAAGCTCACAACATTGCCATCCGGAAGTAAAACGGACGAACACACAAAACTATGTGTAACCTTAAACGTTTATAGTCTGTTTAATACAGCTTAGTGAGAATTACTCATAAACACAGATGGCAAAAAACAATGACAAAGATATGAGTGACGTCAATTTCGATCTGTCTATACAATTGGGGCCGCCAAGGATACACTGTCATCCGCCTTCTGGACAGATACATGATTAAGATACACACATTAAAGTGAATTGTGAATAAACAGCGTATTCTTCAAAGCTTTTAATGTGCATTGATCGCTTGATGGCAGTCAGTTTAACCAGTGGCCATTTGTTGTTGTTGTTGTTGTTGTTGTTGTTGTGGTTGTGGTTGTTTATGTTGTTGCTGTTGTGGTTGTTGTTGTTTATGTTGTTGCTGTTGCTGCTGGTAGTGGTGGTGGTGGAGGTATGAAAACAAATTTCCACTGAGGACATGTATTGTTGGTCGTGTAAATTGAAAATGTGGATAAAAGAAAACACATTCTCCCTACCGTTTCCAATGCTGCAAAATTTCTGTAGCTGTTAACTAGTGTGAGTAATAACATCAACAAGACATCCTCCCATCCACATTGCTGAGCGGTACTCTGAAAAAAACACTTTTTAATAATTTTGGTCACACAATTCGTTCTTCAAATGTTGATGATTAAAATGACCCTCCCCTTGTCAAAAACTCTCAAACCCTGAACTCCCCTGAAGTCCCGGGTTTGAGATTTTTTTCAAAGTGAGGGTCATTTTGATCAATCTATATTTGAGGGACAAGTTTTCTGGCCAAAATTTTTTAATGTATTTTTTCAAGGCACGGCAGTTGCTTGGTTTTATTGAAAGTAATGTAAGCCATCTTTTCTCTCCACTCAGCCACCACAACCAATCAGAAATCTAAATATTATCATTCTCGTTTTAAGATTTATTTTGGTCTTCGTGTGAAATTCTCGCATCATCTAAAATAGAATCCTGCCCTCTTCATTTCATTTCTCACCACAACAAACCTCTGGTTTTACTCATGGCGTTGAGCAGCATAATCAAGCATGCGTAATGAATGTGTTTATAATCTTACTATTTCATCCTTTGACATTATTTTAAACTGTTTATCATTTCCTACTGCGTTTATTTCATTTTATTTTATTTATTTTTTTTGGTATGAAGCCACAAGCTCTTTTTAATTTCGATTCGCCTCAACCACAATCGAATCGTTATTGTATTATGTTTCCGATTATTTTATTTTCAAGTAGGATTTTTTTAAAAAGAAGAAGAAGGAAAGACATGAGGAAGGGGGAGAAAAACAGCGTAAAAGAAAGATTTATAATTCTATATTGACTACTTGATAAAGTCTAGAAAGAGGGTTGGGATTCGGTGGATGGGGGGCGGGGTATAGAATGACGTCACTCAGTTCTTTGTTATTATTTTTAGACAACCTGTTAGTGATAAGTTCATTCACTCTTTCTTATTGTTTTTAGGAGGCTGTTGTGTGTATTTTACCTAAACGCATAACATCAATATTAAAACATGGTTAAAACTGAAAAGTGAAAAGATGAATGCAGGTACAATCTCATTATAATCGCTTCCTCAAAGGCCACCGGGACGTTTGAAAAGAAATTTTAAGCGTTGTGATTTGATCTTTGTTCATGGAAGACAGCGTGTTGTCTGTCTGTCAGATATCATCTGCTCGCCGTTGTCGTAATCTCAAGTCTGACTCAATTGTGGCTTTCTTGGGTAGATTTTTATCGTTCTCCAATTATTGTATTTTCCATTAATCCATTGCCATTTTATCATAGTTGTAAAAGCCTGTCATGCTTTTTATAGGGGAGCTGGAAGGTTGAGTGGGGGAGTTAAGAATGCGATTTAATCTCTCTTTTATTTTCCAAATTAAACTCTATCACTTCCATGGAAATTTTTCTTAAGCGATCTTTTTATTATGAGGAAGACCACAATGATGCAGCACAGAAAATATGTAAAGTAGTTAAGATAATAGTCTAGGCCAAGTGTAAGAAAATTACCAATAGCGAAACTTCAGGCCGCTAGTTCCCAATTTTGCACTGGCTTATCCCCATCGGTACCCTTCCCCAGCGTTTCAATCGGAGAGTACCTGACCCTGGAAGATTTTACTTTTAGAATTGCAACACAATGTGTATGAAGAAGTATCAAGTGAAAACAGAATAAAAATATCATGGCGTCTGAGAGCCAAACCCGTGATCCAATTGAAACAACACCCACGGGCTGGCTCTGAGAGAGAGAGAGAGAGAGAGAGAGAGAGAGAGAGAGAGAGAGAGAGAGAGAGAGAGAGAGAGTGAGGTCGGCGAGCAGTCGCACTAGCCACTGAGCTACCAGCCATACAAACACACAAACAAAAAGAGTTTCAAACGGACTGATTGTCTAACTCATTTCCTCTACATTCTACATAAAAGCCATCTTTCAACTACTGAGGGGATCACAGTGGAACTGGCTTTTAGAGAGCTTTTTTGTCTCCTCCTCCTCATCATCATCATCATTATCATCATCCTCCTCTTCTTCCTCCTCCTCCTGCTCCTCCGTCATCTCATCTTCTTATTCTTCTTCCTCCTCCTCCTCCTCCTCCTCCTCCTCCTCTTCCTCCTCCTCCTCCTCCTCCTCCTCACATTCTTCTTCTTCTTCTTCATCTCCTCCTCCTCTTCCTTCTTCTTCCTCTTCTTCTTATTCGTCTTCTTCTTCATTATCATCATCCTCTTCTAGTTCTTCTTCTTCTTCTTCTTCTTCTTCTTCTTCTTCTTCTTCTTCTTCTTCTTCTTCTTCTTCTTCTTCTTCTTCTTCTCTACTACTACTACTACTACTACTACTACTACTACTACTACTACTACTACTACTACTACTACTACTACTACCACTACTACTACTACTACTACTACTACTACTACTACTACTACTACTACTGCTACTACTACTACTACTGTTGTTGTAATTATGGTTATTATTATGATTAATATTATCATCATCATCATCATTATTTTTTTGAAGAGGGAACAAATATTATATCATCACAGTGCTGAAAACAATAGCCGATTATATTAAGTCAATTATTTATCAATCATTCCAAACTGGCAGAAATGGTTGTCTAACTCATTTCCCCTATATTCTACCTAAAAGCCATATGTACATTAGTATTATCTAGCACATAAAATTCCAATGTGTGCTCTTAGCTACATGATGATATATGCTTGTTTGCAAACAATGTATTGGAGATGGTTATACACGTGTATACGTATGTCACTAACACTCGTAAACTGGCAAAACACGTTTTTACATTTTGAGCAGGAAACTTTGAACACATTCAATGATCGTTTAAAATTAGCTCCAGTTTTTCAATAATTCTTAAATCCGAGACTTCAAATGAAGTATCACGTTTAGTGATGCTTGATGTTATTGTTTTATCAACCGATATAAAGTAAACCTTTTCTGACCAAAGTTGTTGTTGTTTTCTT
>NC_088360.1:92892033-92957033 GCF_034508935.2 Berghia stephanieae | reverse complement strand
AGTTCCTTATGGATACTGAATAGTGGCAAAGCACTATTCAGTATCTGATACTGAATAGCCACTTCCTAAATTTATTACAGTTCGCGCGATGTAAGTAAACGGGTACGCCAACGATTGCACTGTCGACACGCAGTTGGACTCGTAGAAAGATTGGTTCCACCTTTCCTACCTCCAACGAATCTTGCTCGTGTTTATGAATGGAAAAGAATGAGGAGGCTAAATGTTTATTTATGACAACCGTTTCAACGGTTTCAGCGGTAGTATTCAACGTTAAGACAACCTACTAAATTTTGTTGGGTTATTTTAGTTTGATTAAAATCGTGAGGGCCCATTAAGCGATCCATGTCACCCATCGGGTCAAATACCACGTTAGGATTCAACATAGAGGATGGGTTTTGTTTTACTACCCGATAAAGAATTGAAATATGTTAAAAACTAGAAATGAAAGAAACATCTAGTTTGTTTGGGGGGTTGTTTTTTTTTTTTTGTTTTTTTTTTTGCATAGTTTTTCATCACTATTCAAGATTTTTGTGGTGAAAACTTCAGGAATATGCTTCTGCAAGAAATGATTTGTAACACTGACATGACTCACAACAGCAAAAAATGCTTGGGCAACCATTAAGAAACTCAATGCTGAAACAAAGGCACAGACAAGAGTTGCAGCAGTGACGCCAAACGAAGTGGCAAACCAGTTGATCCAGAATAGAAAGCCAAAACACAAAACACGAGGTCAGGTGAAAGGAACAAAACGAGAGCTACCCAAAATTGCTTAAGACAACGAGGATCAAATAAAGCCATTAACCATCAAAGAACTTGAGTCATCCGTGTTCCATTTAAAACCAGGGAAAACAGCCGGGCTTGGCGGTATCAGCACAGAAATTATTCAACACTTTGGTACAGAAGCACGAAAATGGTTACTAGCCCTATTCAACAACTGCGCTGCATCATGCACAATCCCAATGCTGTGGAGACAAGCAAGGGTGTTTGTATTGTTAAAACCTGGTAAAGACCCAGAAAATAGAAAAAGGAGAGAAAAAAATAAAGTGAGTAGATGTGACTCATATATAAGGGAATAATTTTGTTCCCTTAAATATGAGTCACATCTGCTCACTTTATTTTTTTCTCTCCATTTTACTGGCTCATTTAGGCACCTCTAGCTTTGGTTTTATATAGAAAAAGCTACCGTCCAGTTTTTCCCCTTAGCATCCTATACAAATTATACGAACGATTAATGCTGGCTCGAATCACCACCACAATAGACCAACAGCTGTCACCCGATGAAGCTGGATTTCGATCAGAAAGAGTTTGCTGCGACCAACTACTCAACCTGGCTCAAATCATCGAAGACGGTTTTGAAAACAAACAAATCACTGGCACAGTGTTTGTAGATCTGACAGCAGCAAATGACACGGTCAACCATAGAAAGCTCCTCCTCGAAATGGCAAGAATAACACATAACTTAAAGATTGTAAAGATTATAGAATCCCTCTTGACCAAAAGAAGATTCTTTATAGAAATGGACGGGAGAAAAAGCAGATGCTGCTTTCAGAAGAATGGCCTTCCACAACGATCTGTCTGGCTCCAACTCTATTTAACATCTTTACAAATGACCAACCTGAATATTAAGGAGATTTCTCCATGCAGATAGCTTGTGCCTAGCAACCCAGTCCAGAAACTTCAAATCCATTGAAGACACTCTCTGCATCTATGAATTAACTCACAGAAGACTCTAAATGCGAACCCAAGTAAAACGAAGTATGTGCTTTTCATCTAAACAACGACAAAGCAAACTAGAAATTAAATATTTCCTGGAATGGAGTGGCACTGGAAAAAACACTTTCTCAGTCAATCTTAGTGTTACACTGGATCCTACACTATCCTTCAAACCAACATACAAAAAAGGCTAAAATAGCCTCAAGTACCATCCTACCGGAAACACTCGCAAACACTAAATGGGACCCAAAAAGCCAGCAATAGCAATAACAATAGCAATAGCGATCTGCTACTCCTCGGCTGTTTGGTCAAGATCAAGCCATGCCAAACATCTTGACGCTGAACTCAATAATACCTGTCGCATAATAACAGGGACACTGAAACCAACACCCTTACCAGCAGTGTATAGACTTTCAAGAATAGCACCACCACATATCAGGAGGGACGCCTACACTAAAATACAAACAAGAAAGTGACACCAGACACCCTTGCTATGACCATACCATCCCAATCAAAAGTAGTTTTATGTTATCTGAGAGCATCCATCCCGACCATGCAGTCTCGTACAGAGTTCATACTGGAGAGAGTGGGACAGCTACAATAATGACGCCATCCACAGCCTGACGGAAAGCCTCTCATGTGGAACAAAACTATCCAGAAGAGAGTGGGTGACAGTCAACCGGCAAGAAATAAAGTGAGAGAGACCGGACAGAACATAAAGTGGCGACTTTCCACGGATAGTCAGTGTTCATGTGGACACCCAATGCAGTCCATGGAACACATTCTCTTGGAATGTAACTTGGGACCGACGTGCACTGACAATGACTTAAGAACCTGCAGCCCAAAGGCTATGAAATGGATCCAGCACTGGTGTGAAACGATATTATAATGATGATGATGATTGTAATGATGATGATGATGATGATGATGATCATCATCATCATCATCATCATCATCATCATCATCATCATCATCATCATCATCATCATCATTATTATTATTATTTATTATCATCATCATCATCGTCATTATTATTATTATTATTATTATTATTATTATTATTATTTATTCATTATTATTATTATTATTATTATTATTATTATAATCATTATCATTATTGTTATCATTGATTATTTTTATTATTATCATCGTCATTATGATTATTATTTTATTATTATTATTATTATTATTATTATTATTATTATTATTATTATTATTTATTATTATCATTATTATTGTAATCATCATCACCATCATCATCACCATCATCACCGTCATCATCACCATTACCATCATCATCATCATCATCATGATCGTAATTCCTGATAATCAAGTTTAATCAAGTAATTAAGGACGAAAATGATAATGATAAGTGGCAAATTTACAAGAAAATGTCGAGTTTAGTTTATTTCTAAAACGTATTACATTACATGGTCATGTGAATAAGAATTAATTTTATAGAAGGCAGGTTTAATCTATTTTCAGATCAAAAGGACGCTTGATTACAAAAAAAAAAAAAAGAAATAAAAGAAAACAATTAAACTGCTTGTTATGGATTTAGTAAATTTTACATTCTTTGAATCAAGGATGGGACTTATGGGGAAGTTTTTTTTCAACAAATTCCGCCTCATTCATGTTGGTTTAAAAAAAAAAACAACAAAGAACATTATGAACATTTGCTTTTTTTTTTAAGATGATGTAAACAAATTTGTGTATCCTGTTGCTTTGAAGGTAACCTCTATTCACAGTTGTACTGCGAATAGTGGTTTCCTCTATTAGCAGTAGTACTTGCGAATAATGATTCCTCTCACAATAGTAATAGTCATAATTTCCTCTTGAATAGTAGACAGCGTTCGTTTTCGTTTTTCGCAGTAGTACTTCAAATAATAGATTATCATTCATTTCTGTTATTTGCAGTAGTACTGCAAATGCGGGTTCGTTCTGTATTTTCAGTAGTAGCCTTCGAGCCTAGAGCTTTATTGTATAGAGGATTGGGCGTAAAATATAAACAAACTACATTATTATTATATTATTATTATTATTATTATTATTATTATTATTATTATTATTATTATTATTATTATTATTTATTATTATTATTATATTATTATTATTATTATTATTATTATCAATATTATTATTATTTATATCATTATTATTATTATTATTATTATTATTATTATTATTATTATTATTATTATTATTATTATTTATTATTGTTATTATCATCATTATTTAAGTATTAGTATTTATTTTTTAAATACATTTTTTGTTATTATTACTACTATTATCATTTTGCGTTTCGTTGACGATGAAGATTTGTCTGTTGTTGTGTAGTGATGGTGGTGTTAGTGTGGCGGTTGTGATTGTAGTGGTGGTGTTGATGATGTATATATAATTAACGTCTACAACTCTTTATTATTGTTTTTAGCAAGCCATTTTTTTTAGTTGTTATCACTAAATTGCATTGATCAGACTACAGAAAGAACGAAATTGACGTCACTCAACTCATTCTTATATTTTTCCACAAGCCATCTATCTTATGAGAAGTTCTCACTAAATTGTATAAATCAGACTCTAAATGTTTACGGTTACACATAGTTTTGTGTTATGGTACGCTATATCCTGCTGGCAATTCTCTGAGTTGTTTTGTTTTGTTTGTTTTTTTAACTAAATGAAATGATTCAATAAACGTTTAAGGTTACACATAATTTTGTGTGTTGGTATAGATAACTAAAGATAGTTTTAATAGATAGAATGCGCTTGGCCAAGGAGTTCACAACATTGCCATCCGGAAGTATAACGGACCAACACACAAATTCTGTGTAATAATAATAATAAAGAATAATAATAGTAATGATAATAATAATAAAGAATAATAATAGTAATAATTATAAATAATAATATACTTTATTGCATCCCAAAAAGGAAATTTTTTGTACAGATGTGTTATAATTTACACAATAAGATAAAAATACAATGGAAATAAGATGTATATTATATTTAAAAAAGGAGCAGCTCTATAACCAGAGCTGCGCTTTATAATATGAATAATTTCAACACTGTAAAATAGTTCAAACTGTCACCATAAATTGAAAATTGAAAAGATTGCAAAACAAATAAATTAATAAATTAATATTTATATTTTTTAAAAGTAAAAATGAGAATAATTATATAAAATGATTATTGCTTGTTGTTATAATGCCTAATACTGGACGGCAGAAAAGATTTTCGGTGTCTCTCTGTTTTCGTTGAAATAGAGAAAGGGCGACCACTTCTTTCTGACATAATAACTGATGGTCTTAGTGGATGATACTGGTCATTTAATATTTTAGTTATTTTATTTATACAAAATTTCTCGTATAAAAGATCTACATCGTCAACATCATTTATATAGCGTTTAATGGATTTTTTAATATTTGAATATATTTTGTTCCTTTCCACTGCTAAGCAATTGCCTCCCCAAGCTGTTATACAAAATGACAAAACACTTTCGATTACTGCTCTATAAAATAATGTGCAGAGGGTTTTATCTATTCTAAACTGAGAGAGTTTTGATAAAAAATATGTACGTCTGCACATCTTATGCCTAATTATTTTCAAGTGTTCATCCCACTTGAGCCTGTCATCAATCGTTACACCAAGGTATTTGTAGTGAGGAACTCGCTGGACGAATTGGTCCTTTAATTTTAACGGTTCTATCGGTTCCTTCACTCTCCTAAAGTCAATCACTAGCTCCTTTGTCTTGCTTATGTTAAGCTCTAGGTGGTGGCATCACACCAAGACACAAATCTATCAATTTCTTGCCTATAAGCCACTTCGTTGCCATTTGTTATGAGGCCTTGAAGAGCGGTGTCATCTGCAAACTTTATTAAAGGTACACTCAGGTTTTGACTTCTACAGTCATTCGTGTATATTGTGAATAATACAGGGGACAATACACACCCTTGAGGAGCACCAGTATTTGTAGTTATACAGGAAGATTTGTTTTGTCCTAATTGAACATATTGTGCTCTCTCCGTAAGAAATTCGAGCACCCAAGCAATTATATACTTGTTTAAATTCAGACTAGTCAATTTTTGAACAACCAACTGAGGTTGCATTGTATTGAACGCTGAGGAAAAATCTGCGAAAAGCAATCTGCAATAGCTCCTAGCGTGATATAGATGCCTGTAGATGTTGTTTGTAAACAGCAAAATGGCATCCTCTACGCCACGTCCTGGTTTGTAAGCAAATTGATGACTATCACTCAATGGCATAAACTGATTCCTAATTTCAACAAGTACAAGTTTTTCTAAAGATTTCATGACTATTGAAGTCAGTGCAACAGGTCTGAGATCGTTCATAGTTTCAAGTTTTTCTTTTTTTGGAACAGGAATAATTTTTGAAGTTTTCCAAATTTCAGGGATCGAAAAGCATTGGAGGGACATGTTGAAAATATGTGTATAAATGGGGGAAAGCTGATGGGCACATTCTTTTAATAGTTTTCCTTTCAATCCATCCGGCCCAGCAGCCTTCCTCTCGTTTAGTTTCGAAAATACGAATCTCGTTTCCTCTTCACTGACCTCAATAGTCATTTCATCTTCCAAAGCCCTGTCTAATTTATGTTTTTCATTTTCAATATCAAATTTGTTTGCTGTGTCGAAACGTGAATAAAATTTATTTAAAGTTTCAATTTCGATATCTTCTGATATAATTGTGGGCTTTGGATTATAGTTAACAGCAGTTTTAAGCCCCCGCCACGTGTCCCGTATATCCCCAGAAGAAAAGCATTTTTCAATTTTATTTTTGTACTTGTCTCTACAACTAGATATTACTCTCTTTATCTCTTTTTGTTTTGTTTTCAGATCTTTTTTGTTTCTACTAGTAAAGAGAGTTTTCTTTTGGTTCAATAGAAGTTTTAGATCTTTTGTTATCCAAGGCTTGTTGTTAGGATAATATTTTATTTCTTTTTTTACACGACACTAGTTGTTCACAGAATTTTAAATACTCACTCACACAGTCATTGAGCTCATCCACACTATCACATGATTCGATAAAAACATTCCAGTCAGTGCATTCAAAACAACCACGCAAATCTTCACACACACTTCCGTTCCAGATCTGTACACTTTTCTTTACTGGTTTTACACGTTTAAAAACAGGGTGGTAGGTGGGGAGTAGCAGGAGCATGCAGTGGTCAGATAAACCTAATGGGGCACGGGGTAAACATTTATAACTATTTTTAACATTACACAGGAATAAATCTAATGTTTGTTTGTCCCTTGTCTCGCAGTCCACGTATTGATGAAGTCCCGGGAGAGTAAAAATCGTTACATTGGTTAAAATCGCCAGTGACCATCAATACGGCATCGGGTGACTTAATTTGAATGTCCTGTATTTCTTTCCTCAAAATATTTTTCGCTGTGAAACTTTTATAGTCTGGTTAATACAGTTTAGTGAGAACAACTCACAAACGCGGATGGCAAAAACAATAACAAAGGTCTGAGTGACGTCATCTGCATACTATCTATAAAATGAGTCTAATTTTTTAAAACCACAATATCTGAATGACAACAAAATATGGGGTTTTGAAGGCCAATGCATGGTCAGTATTACTATAGATAGTTCGAAGATGACGTCACTCAGGCCTTTGTTATTGTTTTTGCTATCCGCGTTTGTGAGTTGTTCTCACTAAACTGTATTAACCAGACTATAAAAATTCATGGTTACACAGAGTTTGTGTGTTGGCCCGTTATACTTCCGGATGGCAATGTTGTGAACTCCTTGGCCAAGCGCATTCTATCTATATGGCTGTGAAAACTGGACAATTACAGAAGACATTAGAAAGAAACTGGGGGCAGCAGAAATGTGGTTTCTTAGAAGGATGTTAAGAATCTCATGGACAGAGAAGAAAACTAATGAAGAAGTATTTGAGCAAGCTGAAACTAAAAGGTTATTAATTAGTACAATAAGAAAAAGACAAATGCAATTTTTAGGGCACCCAAATCGACATAAATGTATTGAACATCTTGCTCTCACAGGAAAGATAGAAGTTAAAAAGAGTAAAGGTAGACCAAGAAAAACATATTTGAATAGTTTGAACAGCTGGGTTACAAAGAAAGAGAAGAGTAATATTAGTTTTCTGGGATTATCTGATCAGAGAGATGAATGGCGTACCACGATCACCGATGTCTGGCATAGACTTGGTACTTGAAGCAGAAGAAGGTATGTTATATCCGGCTGGCAGATGTTGTGACTTTTTAAACTAAACGCAATGCATCAATAAGGGACCAATTACGACAAAATTCAAAAATGTTTAAAATCCCATATTATTTGACAGGGTAGTACTATTTCAAAGCACTGTTTACATTATCATTCATTTTGTAAGGACAGTGCAGTCACGGGAAGTTGTCGATAATCATAATTGAATTTCTGAATATATTTTGCCAAGATGATGGTCGTTTTAATCAATCGATATTTGAAGGACGAGTTTTCTTGCCAAAATTTAACTACGTATTCTTTCAGAGTACGACATATAAAGAAAATAACCAAATTAATTGTCTCACACATAATGTAGTACATTGATAAAACACCTTTTTAACATTTTGATGAGAAATTCTGTATTTCAAATACCCATTAAATTAAAGAGATCTTGTCCCAAAAAAACCCATTAAATTTGGCCTGGAGGTGTCAGTTTTAAGAATTTCTGACGAGTTGAGATCATCGATATTTATAATGAAAGATGAAAACCTGTGGAAGTAAATATATTCTAGAAACATCGATTAATGGCAGGTGTGTAGATATCCATTTTAGCCGTGGTTTTGATTGTAAATTCATAGTGTGTATATAAGTACAAACAAGTGATTAGTGGAACGCAATCTGGATGATTCAATAGATAGAAAAACATGACACACTTATAATGTATTTATGTTGTCAATAATTGGAGGACAGATTTAGACATCAAAGGCGGGCTATACGTTAAAGAATCAATTAATAATTTTAACTAAATAATTGAGGCGAGATAGAAATTATAGAGTAAAGGCATTAAAATGAAATAATTAATCATCCAATTAATTGTCCTCTTCCAGAAAATAATTGACCCGAAATGATTTGAAAGTCCCACAAACACTGTTGTCTGGGTGGGGTTTTCTGTACTCCCATAGTGGGCAGGGAGGCACTTACTGCGTCTTCTACCCCTCTTTATCTGTTTTCCTACTTGCTTTCTGGTTTGTCTTGGAATGAGATTACTGTTTTTGTCCTGGTCCTGGTGGGAATCCTTTGCTGAGAGGAGAAAAGTCAAATGTATATTGTGTAGTATTATTTTTGGGAGATTATATTATTTTCCCTGTAAACCATATCTCTGTTATGAAGTGTTAGTATTATTATTATTATTATTATTATTATTATTATTATTATTATTATTATTATATTATTATTATTATTATTATTATCATTATTATTATTATTATTATTATTATTATTATTATTATGTTGTTGTTGTTGTTGTGAATATCATGGTCTGTAAACTTGTATATTCCTCTTATTGGGATCCTGTGCTTTTGTCAGATGAACTTCCAGGCGATCTCAAACTAAGATTGTGTGCTTTATGAATTTACATCTGTTCCCTATTTGCACCTGTCCCATGTGCCTTACTTTTTCTCGTATGCTTTTAATTGTAAATCTAGAAATTTTTGACGTTCCCATTACTTTCTTTTTACTGGCGCTGAAATGACCTAAATTGCCACAAGCGCTGTTAAACCTTAAAAAACAAAAACAAATACTGTTGTGGTCTGCAAAAACTAATGAAAGTCGCCGCCCAGAGAGGGAATGAGGTTACCCTTCTCAAGCGCATAATTTACGGTTCCCCTGTTTCGACTTTGCTCAACTATGTACCGATCAGAGCGGGACTCGAATCCTGGACCTATCGGCCCGAAGGCGATTGTCATAAAACGAGCGACTAGTTTATTATCAGCGGGTTTCCTCATGTCGCAAGATAACATTGATGTAGGACCTAAAACAGATGGAAGCGGTCACCATTAAGGCCAATAAATTAAACATTAAGCCCTGAAATGACATGAATTTTGGTCGCAGGTTGTACCAGATGAGTGCATCGTAATAGAGACGTCGATGTGATATATTGATTTTAGGGTGATAACAGTATGATAAAAATAAATATTATAGTGACTGGTTCTAGTCCAGATCAAACATAATTTGCTGATCTCTTATGACCATACTCTCTCTCTCTCTCTCTCTCTCTCTCTCTCTCTCTCTCTCTCTCTCTAGACCGCTCTCTCTCTCTCTCTCTCTCTCTCTCTCTCTCTCTCTCTCTCTCTCTCTCTCTCTCTCTCTCTTTTCCTTCTATCGTCCAAGCAAGCACTAGTGCCTTTTTTTTAAATTCAGTTTCTACATCAAGAAATATCAGCAATACCAGTTTTTTTTCCTATTCATTCTCTAATCAAATGACACTTGTTTTGCTCGCTCCCGAAACATTAAAATCGCTTCGCTTTCCAACGCTCGGGATATGACATTGGGAGAGAAATTATCAGGACCCGAACTTCGATATATATATATATATTATATATATATATATATATATATATATATTACATATATATATATATATATATATATATATATATATATATATATATATATATATATATATAGTGGCGGTTCTAGCCTATTTATAGTGGTGGGGCAAAGATGATTCGGTCATATATATATATATATATATATATATATATATATATATATATATATATATATATTTTTTTTTTTTTTTTTTTTTTTTTTTTTGTTCACCTTTAAAAAAAATAAAATATTTCAACGACAAATAATCACATTCACAATGAAAGGACAATACCAGTAGATTTTAATTATTCCAAACGTAATCAAAAATGAATCACGAAAGAATACAACAAAAAAATAAAGCGAAGAGACATAATGCGACAACACCTTGACAATAGAAGTCCATTTCGTTCACTCGAAAAATTAAAGAGATGCTTTAATCCCTCAACGGCAAGATTAATATTTCTGTTACATTACTGGTTTTCAGTAGTACGTAGTAACTGTAAAGTTTTAATCGAGAAGCAACAACAGCGATATGACTCGAGTTTCATTCAGAGCTCAAATTGCATCATTTTTACTGCTCTCTTGGTGGTTAGAATGATTGTGCCGGTGGTGGAAGTGGTTGGAATAGTGGTAGCGGTGGTGGTGGTGGAGGAGGAGGAGGAAGAGGAGACGGTGAGGAGGATGTAATTATGGTAGTGGTTTTGGTGGTACTGTTGGTTAGAATGATAGTTGTGCAGACGATGACGGAAATTATATGATGATGTTGATATTGTTTTTATTGCTATTGTAGTACTTGTTGTTAATGTTGTTGTTATTGTTGTTGCTGTTAATAATGATTATGATGACAACGACGATGTCGTCGACAATGATGATTACTATACGATATTACAAAGTTTATTCAATCTTAGGCTTTTGCCAATAAATCATACAATTTGATGACAACATACATGAAAGTGGGAAAAAATGATAAATGGAACCAAACAATAAACTGATACCATTAATAACCACACAAAAAAATAAATAAAACAATCGTAATCCCACCAATACGTACAATAATAATAATAATAATAATAATAATAATAATAATAATAATAATAATAATAATAATAATAATAATAATAATAATAATAATAAATAATAATAATACCATCATCATTACTACCACCACCATCATTATTACGTTTGCAATCAGTTTTTCTCGTTTTTTTAAAATTTGATACCTATAATAGACGAAAATTCCGGTGATTTTTTTAAAGGGTAGTTAAAATATCTAGGATTTTCTTAATCCTGAAAACTACGATTTTTATTTTCCTATTTCAAAAGGGCAGGTCTGCTATGACAAGAATCAGTTCCGTAGTAAAAAAAAAAAAAGACAACAAAAACAAAATTTATTTAATCTTAGGCTGTCGCCAATAATTCATCCAATACAATTAAGACAAAACAATGCTACCAATCTCTCCTCATGCATTCGTTAGACTATGACAATAACGACCGTGTTATCTTTACTCCTTACCCAACCAACCCCTAGCTTCCCGCCTCTTCATCACGAACTATCTTATCCTATGTATTAGCTTCAGGACGGGCAAGTACGGAATCTGCCCACCCTTCCTTTTATTAAACGTATTTATTATTTCCTCTATAACTTAGAATTCAACTCTCTCTTTTCTCAGAAGAGTATTTCTCGTATACTAATTCAAGTGTTGAGAAAACCAAAATGGTGGTTGTATTTTATATATTTATTTAGTCTTGACTTTTGAATAAAAGTGTTTTGTTTTATTAGAGGAAATACAATAGAAAATCACATTGTTTTGCAAAAATATTTAGTCTGGCAATAAAAATACAGCGGTAATTACTTTAAGAATTGGAAAAAAAAGAACTAACAAATTAATTTGTTAAAGAAAAACAAACAAAAAAACACCAAAAAAAAAATCAAATAAGAAAACAATTTAAATAAATGAGTTTTGAGAAGCACTAAGGAAAACGAGAGAAAAAAAAAGAAATAATTTAAATGGATAAACAAATATATAAAAACAACACAAGTTAATACTAAATTGATATATTAGTAAATTAATAAATTAAATTCAATACCGAAACTTCCCCAATGTCATTACATCAATGGTACCAGCACAAGTAAGGCAATAAATAAGAAAAAGTACGTTTGCCAAAAACTCTATTTAATTTAGTGTTCACTGGTTTATAAGGGGCTCATTTGAATTAGCCCGACCTAGTACTAGAGAGGCCAGACAGCAAAATTGGAGTTCACTGTCAGGCGACAAGACGATGAGATGACGATGTGGGCGGAGTGGAGTGGTTTGAGGGGGGGGGGGGGGGTTGATAAAAAGAACAGGAGCGTATCCTGGTTTATGTATTACGGGGTGCATGGTGATTCTCAATCTATCAAAAATACACACAAATTGATTTCAGTACGAAGTATCAAGTTTAAGTACTAACTTTTGAAATTATCTAATTTAAATTAGATTATTTCGGACCTGGTAATACAGCTTATAACTTGAAAAAACAGGCTGGTATTTGCCCACCCTGCCCATTATTACCAGCCGTCCCTGGTACGTAGTAACTGTAAAGTTTTAATCGAGAAGCAACAACAGCGATATGACTCGAGTTTCATTCAGAGCTCAAATTGCATCATTTTTACTGCTCTCTTGGTGGTTAGAATGATTGTGCCGGTGGTGGAAGTGGTTGGAATAGTGGTAGCGGTGGTGGTGGTGGAGGAGGAGGAGGAGGAAGAGGAGACGGTGAGGGAGGATGTAATTATGGTAGTGGTTTTGGTGGTACTGTTGGTTAGAATGATAGTTGTGCAGACGATGACGGAAATTATATGATGATGTTGATATTGTTTTTATTGCTATTGTAGTACTTGTTGTTAATGTTGTTGTTATTGTTGTTGCTGTTAATAATGATTATGATGACAACGACGATGTCGTCGACAATGATGATTACTATACGATATTACAAAGTTTATTCAATCTTAGGCTTTTGCCAATAAATCATACAATTTGATGACAACATACATGAAAGTGGGAAAAAATGATAAATGGAACCAAACAATAAACTGATACCATTAATAACCACACAAAAAAATAAATAAAACAATCGTAATCCCACCAATACGTACAATAATAATAATAATAATAATAATAATAATAATAATAATAATAATAATAATAATAATAATAATAATAATAATAATAATAATAATAATAATAATAATAATACCATCATCATTACTACCACCACCATCATTATTACGTTTGCAATCAGTTTTTCTCGTTTTTTAAAATTTGATACCTATAATAGACGAAAATTCCGGTGATTTTTTTAAAGGGTAGTTAAAATATCTAGGATTTTCTTAATCCTGAAAACTACGATTTTTATTTTCCTATTTCAAGTAGACAGGTCTGCTATGACAAGAATCAGTTCCGTAGTAAAAAAAAAAAAGACAACAAAAACAAAATTTATTTAATCTTAGGCTGTCGCCAATAATTCATCCAATACAATTAAGACAAAACAATGCTACCAATCTCTCCTCATGCATTCGTTAGACTATGACAATAACGACCGTGTTATCTTTACTCCTTACCCAACCAACCCTAGCTTCCCGCCTCTTCATCACGAACTATCTTATCCTATGTATTAGCTTCAGGACGGGCAAGTACGGAATCTGCCCACCCTTCCTTTAATTAAATGTATTTATTATTTCCTCTATAACTTAGAATTCAACTCTCTTTTTCTCAGAAGAGTATTTCTCGTATACTAATTCAAGTGTTGAGAAAACCAAAATGGTGGTTGTATTTTATATATTTATTTAGTCTTGACTTTTGAATAAAAGTGTTTTGTTTTATTAGAGGAAATACAATAGAAAATCACATTGTTTTGCAAAAATATTTAGTCTGGCAATAAAAATACAGCGGTAATTACTTTAAGAATTGGAAAAAAAAGAACTAACAAATTAATTTGTTAAAGAAAAACACAAAAAAAACATTTAAAAAAATCAAATAAGAAAACAATTTAAATAAATGAGTTTTGAGAAGCACTAAGGAAAACGAGAGAAAAAAAAGAAATAATTTAAATGGATAAACAAATATATAAAAACAACACAAGTTAATACTAAATTGATATATTAGTAAATTAATGAATTAAATTCAATACCGAAACTTCCCCAATGTCATTACATCAATGGTACCAGCACAAGTAAGGCAATAAATAAGAAAAAGTACGTTTGCCAAAATCTCTATTAATTTAGTGTTCACTGGTTTATAAGGTGGGCTCATTTGAATTAGCCCGACCTAGTACTAGAGAGGCCAGACAGCAAAATCGGAATTCACTGTCAGGCGACAAGACGATGAGATGACGATGTGGGCGGAGTGGAGTGGTTTGGGGGGGGGGGGGGGGGGGGTTGATAAAAAGAACAGGAGCGTATCGTGGTTTATGTATTACGGGGTGCATGGTGATTCTCAATCTATCAAAAATACACACAAATTGATTTCAGTACGAAGTATCAAGTTTAAGTACTAACTTTTGAAATTATCTAATTTAAATTAGATTATTTCGGACCTGGTAATACAGCTTATAACTTGAAAAAACAGGCTGGTATTTGCCCACCCTGTCCATTATTACCAGCCGTCCCTGATTACGAGGGAAGTGACGTTACGACTGTTGATGCGTATTACCCTTTTTATGACAGATGCAACCCTGTTACCAGTTTGGTCTACTCATTTTACTCCCGAGTCGGTTGATCATGTGAGTAAAGAACCTTGTCCAGGCCTCAAGTTAGCGCCACCCACTCGAAACTTGGACCTAAAGGTTACACGCTGGGTTCCATGCAGAACACAAAACAAATTTGGCTGAAGAACGTGGGTCTCATTGGTAAGGTGGGGAGGGGGAGGCCTTTGTAAACTCATTGCCTAACACTGACCAAAAAGACGTCAGAATACAAGTCGATGATGTCCACACACACATACAAAAATTTTTTTTAAATAATAATAATAAGTAGTGAGTGTTATTCAATAGTTCAACTAATGGGGTCATTTGTTTCCTTGAGCACTTCTAACGACAACTCACTTATAGACGGAATAAAGTTGGCGTCACTCGGGTCTCATATCACGTTGCCCAGCAACGGCGGCCATCGTGGTTCTAAACAAAGAAAATCGGTACTTTTTATTCTTCATGCTGGCTAGAACTTTTCATGTCTTGTGATCAGAATGTGTAAAAGTCAAAATATGATCAGAATTTATAATGGATTTTTCCCCTCTGGATACTCTTTTATGCTCGTCGGAGAAATATTTCATAAGGGCGTCCGCCATTGTTCAGATAGTTTAGAGCCAGTTACTAAGTTATCATGCGTCATTACGAGGGAGCGACGTTGCGACTGTTGACGCGTATTGTGCTTCTGATACTAGGATAAATCAATGGTAATATTTAATCCAATATAACTTGTTTAAGAGGTAGCTATTGTAAAGTTAATATATTACCATTCCACCCTTCGGTTTTTCTTCTTTTTTTTTTTGTTTGCCCGGGGGGGGGGGGGGGGGGGGGGTTCTCATAGTTGTCGCAATTTTTTCTTAATATCGCGTGTTTTTTTGTGGGTTTTTTTTTTTTTTTTTTGTTTGTTTGTTTGTTTTATTCGATCTCATTGTTATACATTCAAATTGTGCACAACTGTTGTACAATGGTTGAAGATTGTGTTGTATAAAATTGGTTAAAATCAATTGTTTTATCTTAAACGGATATTATATTTTATCTGACACACAATCAGTATTCTTTCTGACATATGTCTTTGGCGGAGCTATTTAAAAAATCAGTGTTGGGCAGATTTTGAACCAAAAAACGCAGCGTTCTCAACGTCGGTTTAGTGTGACATTTGACCTTTTTGTTTTTAGATACAATGTCCCCCAATTATGCTATCCGTTTCATTTTACAACATAATAGGATCCAATTGAGGCGCGGCCAAGTCCCGTTTTGTTGGTTTATTGTTCGGTTTTTCTTTGTTGCCCATGACACAACGTGCACTTGTTTGCAGATCTGATAATAGAATTTATTATGGGCTCATCGTTGTAATGGAACTCTCAAAGAATGACGCAAAATATTGTCCAATACAACAATGTTAAAGTAGGCCCATAACTCCATTCGGGTGTCAGACCTGCATATATGTACACGTCGCCCTGACACCATCGTTTTCAACAACAACAAAAAAGAGTATACCGTTGTTAAATTGCCGTTGTAGATTAGTAACTTGATTTGACTGGGGTTAACTTAACAACCACTTAATGGACATGTGATAGTTCATCTGATAAGTTATTAGCAATTACTTACGAACTATACAAGAAACAGTGAGGTCATTATTTTATATATCATAATATGATATAAAATAATGGCTCCAATATTAAATTTGATGCACAATGACAAGTCACCTTTGTTATTTAGGCCAGGAAACGTTTACTTCATGTGTTGAAAGATTGAATTTACTTCCAATGCCAGATTTTCAATCATGGACTATTTGTTTCTTCCCCCCCCCCCCCCCTAACATAAAAAAGACCCAAAAAAAAAAAGAAGAAAATGAAAAGAAAAGAAAAGGAAAAAAAAAGAGAGAGAGAGAGAGAGAGAGAGAGAGAGAGAGAGAGAGAGAGAGAGAACGAGAGAGAGAAAGAGAGAGAGAGAAATAGAGAGAGAAAGAGAGAGAGAGAAGAGCGAGCGAGAGAGAGAGAGAGAGAGAGAGAACGAGAGAGAAGGAGAGATAGACACAGAGAGAGAGAGAGAGAGAAACCGAAAGAGAGAGAGAGAGAGAGAGAGAGAGAGAGAGAGAGAGAGAGAGAGAGAGAGAGAGACCAATAAAAGTAAAAGCTCATGATAAACTAGTGTCATTGTTTAAGTTATAAAAAACATCAAAGCAAAGGATAAGTATTCTACCATTAAAATGCCCATTTTAAATATTTCCTCATGCTGAATGTGCCTCACAATCACAATTCTTATCTATTCCGCAAGCTTGTCTTGGACCTGGACAAAATGCAGTCGTTCAATTCCTCGTACACTTTGTTTTTGCTTTAAGGGGTTTCACGGCGCTGGCATCACTATCAGGTCACTTCAGCGCTAGTAAACAGGAAGATGATAGAGGAAAAGTTGTAGATCTGAAGTTTAAAAAGCACCAAATGAAATGCAAACAATTGGACTGGTTCAAACAGTGCCTGTTTTGACATTACCTAAAAGTAATAACTAGGCTAAAGCGAAGGGAGGATACACTCAAAATGTTTACAAATAAATAAAATAAAATTCCCTTTATTCATCCCATAGGGGAAATTTGTCTCTAGGATCTATTCCAAGAGAATACTGGAATAACCCAAACATTAGCCGCAGTGCAGCGCCGCAAATTTAGCTAGGGTGAGGTGACTTGCTCGAGGCCACACAGCATAGTGGCGGGTGATCGAACTCGGTACCTTTTGGGTACAAAGCAAAGACATTACTGCTGAGCCAAGCTGCCCCCAAACTACTGTATATTCAATAACAACTATGAAAATACATCAGAGAGATTATTTGCAGGTAAAAAATGTCATCTCTCAACAAAAAAAAAGAAGAAAAAAAGGTTACCATACATTTGACTACTATTTCTCTCCAAGCTAAGGATCCCAGCCAGGACCATAAAAAAAAACGAGCAATCTCAATCCAGGACGAGGACAGAGCGCAACAATGAGGATAGAAAAGGACACAGCAAGTAGTGATTTTCAGCCCCCTATGTCAGAAATGTCAGAAACCCCATCCAGTCTTCATATAAGGTCATAGAACCACCAGAAAGGAATATAAGATCCTACTGTCGTGATTAAACAATAAATTTTAACTGTTTGTTTGTTTGTTTTTAAGGGTTTTGCGGCACTTGCGACACATCTAGGTCAAATCAGCGCCAGTGAAAAAAAGGAGAAAATGGGATAGTAAAAAATTCTAGAATTACAATTAAAGCAACCAAGAAAAAGTAAGACAAAGGGGAATTGGTACAAATAGGGATCAGATGTAGATCCAAGAGCATACAGATCGATGTACTTAGTCTGAAAACATCTAAAAGTCCCATCCTGACACAAACACAGTATATCAGGGATGAGAATGACAGGTCACTAAAAAGGAGGAAATTTTTCAGCGCTTAGATCAAGAACCATCCATGCAAAAATAACCTATAAATTTAAATTTCATTAAAATTTATTGTGATGCAATCCAAAATGTGTCTCCCAGCAATTTCTGACATCACTCGGAGGAATTTCAAAAACTGAAAGTGTAATTATAACATGGTGGTTGTAGTAATGGTAGTGGTAGGGATACTGATGTGGTGGTGGTTGTAGTGGTTGTGGTAAGGATGATGATGTGATGATGGTTGTAGTAGTAGTGGTAGTCGCCACATACATCTCCCGTATTCACAGATTCACTAATGCCCACATCCCATTGTTAAGTTGACCAGAGACGCCAACTTAAAATTTGGCTCACGTAAATTGCAGAAACAATTCCGAACAATTTCAATGCTTAAACAGGAATTTCTGCAAACAAAATATAATCTATTGAGATCTATAATCATCCTAATACCCCTTGTTTCAAATCAAGTAAAGTTCCAAAAACCAATTTATGATGTATAAAATATTAAAATGAATGGTAGGTGTGGTGGTAATAATGATATGATGGCGGCTGTTGTAGTGGTGGCAGTAATGATAATGTATGTGGTTGTGGTGGTTGCAGAAGTGGTGGTGGTGATATTGTTGTGTTGGAGGAGGTTGTAGTTGTGGTGGTAAGGATGTGGTAGTGATTGTTGTTTTAATGGTGATAGTGTTGTGATGATGTCGTAGTGGCGGTGGCAATGATGGTGAAGATGATGATGGTGTGGTGGAGGTGGTTGTAGTAGTAGTGGCAGTGATGATGATGATGATGATGATGATGATGATGATGATGATGATGATGATGATGATAGTGGTGGTGGTGGTGGTGGTGGTGGTGATAAGGTGTGTACTTGAAGGTTGAAAGAGAGAATGATGGCTGATGTGAAAAGGATATGATCCACTTTATAGATTTAGGTTTGTATTACAGAAGGAAAGATAGTGTGTGTTTGTGTGTGTGTTTTGTTTGTTTTTAAGGGTTTTACGGCGCTTGCAACACATTTAGGTTATATCAGCGCCAGTAAAAAGGAAGAAAATGGGATAGTTGTTTTGTTTGTTTTGTTTTTAAGGGTTTTACGGCGCTTGCAACACATTAAGGTCATATTAGCGCCAGTAAAAAGGAAGAAAATGGGATAGTCAAAAGTTCTAGAATTACAATTAAAGCACAAACGAAAAGGTAAGACAAAGGGGAATTGGTTCAAATAGGGAACAGATGTAGATTCCAAGAGCACACCGTCAAAGTACTTAGTTTGAGATCACCTTAATGTCTCACCCAGACACAAGCACAGGTCCCATCTAAGAGGAATACACTCAAATGTTTACTGATCATATAATATAATATGTAAACTAAACAAAATACAATGCATAATAGAGAGATGATTTACAAGGAAAAAAATATCATCTCCCAAAACTATAACTATACATTCGACTGTTTCCCTCTCAGCCAAGGACTCCGACCCAAGTCAGGACAAAACCAAGCAATCTCATTCCAAGACAAAGACAGAAAGCAATTGAAAAACAGATAAGAGGGGATAGAAGACACAGCAAGTACCTCCCTGCCCACTATGGGAGGTAGGAACCCCACCCGGGAAAATGGGATAGTAAAAAGTTCTAGAATTACAATTAAAGCACCCAAGAAAAAGTAAGACATAGGGGAACGGAACAAAAAGGGATCAGATGTAGATTCCAAGAGCATACCACCAATGTACTTAGTTTGAGATCACCTATAAGTCTCATTCGGGCACAAAGAGGAATACACTCAAATGCTTACATTATACATTCAAAATAACAAATATAATAATACATAACAGAGAGATGATTTACAAGGAAAAAAATATCATCTCCCAAAACAATAACTGTGCATTTGACTGTTTCCCTCCCAGCTAGGACTCCGGCCAGTGCCAGGACAAAACCAAGTAATCTCATTCCGAGACAAAGACAGAAAGCATGTTGGAAAACAGATATAAGGGGATAGAAGACACAGTGTGTACCTCCCTGCCCACTATGGGAGGTCAGGATCCCCACCCAGTGGTGAGTCTTTTTAAAAGGCGGAACAGTGATGGTGATGGGTGGAGATAAACCACCATTTAGGCGGAAGATTCTCAGCCCTGGTATATCAATAAGAGGAATACACTCAAATATTTACAAGATAAGTTCAAAACAAAAAATATAACTATCAGTACATAGAAGAGAGATGATTTATGATGAAAAAAAATCACCTCACAAAACTAACGCCATGCACTAGATTGTTTCCCTCTCAGCCAAAGACTCCGACAAGGGCCCAGACAAAACCAAGTAATCCCATTTCCAGACAAAAGCAGAAAGCAACTCAAAAAAAAAACAAATCTATGGGGATAGAAGACTCAGAAAGTGACCCCCTGCCCACTATGAGAGGTCATAAGTATCTAGGTATATAAGAAAAACAAGACTATATATAAAATAGCAACTTTATTGATCTTATGGTGTAAAACGATGGTCCAATAAAATAACTATCATCAGATAAATATACAGACCTGCCACAGACTACAAACACTAAATGTTCTATTCTTAATGAAAATAAATAAATAAATAAAAATAATTAAAAATTCAAGAAAAATAGCATGTGTTTAAATAAGAAAGCATACCTAGTTTCAACCATTCTTTATATGAATTATTATATTTAAATGCTTCAGAATTGATGCAATGTAGTACAATAAGATCAAACACTGTAAACATGTTTAAGTAGAATAACAAATAATATCTCTTTTCCTGTGAAATTTTAGTTGATGAAATCAAAATGCGGAGAGAGAAAAAATACGAATTTGTCCACATTTGGCCGTTCAAAAATATTTATAAGTCGTGACATCACACCTTCAACTCTTCCGAATCCAAAATCATTGGAAGCATGTATGTAACCAGTCCTTCGGATGACTAATAATGAATAGGTTACTTACTGAATAATAAGGGGAGCATAACTATTTTAGTAGCAGGATGTATAGGCAAGGATTCTTAGGATTACGGGAAGTAAAAAAGCGAGGATGGAGGATCTTTATTGACGACCAGCTTATATTTAGACTAGAAAATATGATGTTTGTTTTTAAGGGTTTTACAGCACTTGTGACACATTCGGGTTATGGAAATGGAATAGTCTCAAATAAGTTATAGATCTACAATTGAAAGCACACAAGAAAAAGTAAGACAAAGGGGAAGGGTTCAAATAGGGAACAGATGTAGATTCCAAGAGCCCACTATCAGTGTACTTAGTTTGAGATTACCAAAAGTCTCATCCAAACACAAACATGGGGCAAACCAATATATATTTAAAACAAAATAATGTAACAATACATAACAGAAAGATGATTTTTACATGGAAAAAAATATCATCTCCCAAAACAATAACTATACAATTGACTGCCCCCCCCCCCCCCCCCCAATCAAGGACTCCGGCCAGGGCTAGGACAAAACCAAATAATCCCATTCCAAGACAAAGACAGAAAGCAACTCGGAAAACGGATATAAGGTGATAGAAGACATAGCTTGACCTCCTGCCCACCATGGGAGGTCAAAGACCACACTCAGGAAAATAAGATGCCATCACAGTGAAACCAGAAGATCAATTATACAAGGTGTGTATCCAGTCCTCCAGAGGAGTTGTTTTACACTTCCAATGAGATTGGAAACATTTTTTGACATCACACTTTTGTTCTCTATTACATATCAAATATGTGTGGCAGGTCTGAATATTATGTTGAAACATGACAGGAAAATGTGCCTTAACATAAATACAATACTAATCAACCATCATTAAGACTGGAGTTCCATCTCTTTAAAATAAGTATTTGTATTGATAAAATCTTGTTGATCATATGTTTTCTTTGAAATATTTTTTAAAGTCAAAGATGATGCATATTTCTAAATTTATAAATAAAATCTAAAATCAAGAAATCCAAACCATTACTGCGATTAGTGTTAACAAGGAAACATGGAATTCACCATGTAAGTGTACATCTTCGGCGATACAATTCAATAGTAAAACGCAGCCAAACTTCTAGGTGATAAAAAAAAATCCATAAAAAGATCACTTAACTAGTAAAATAAGCATGGATCGAGAAATACCACTACTGCTGCAACATTGTTGGTTTTATGGTTTATGGTGGTCGCTGAGAGAATAAAAAATGTTTCATTTTTAAAAATTACCAGTAGCACAAAAAAAGCAAAATCGCAGTGGACATTGTCGTAGTCAAAAATGTGTATGTGAGGGGGGGGGGGGGGGGGGAAAGATTCCATTGATGACCACATTCATTGTGATTCTATGGCAATGGCAGCTTTATTGAAAATCGTTCATTCTCTTCATCTCCTTTACTAAAATCTAAAAATGATGCAGTCCAAGACAGAAAAAGGTGATGATTTGTAAAATGTGTCAATGGAAAAGGGAGGATGATTTTGATCTAAGACCTAGTTCTAAAATTCCAATCATATTGAGTTAAAAGTTGTTTTTACAAATAGACAACGGTCACTTACGTTGTTTTATCTACAATAGTTTCATTGTAATGTAGGCATTAAATGATCCATAGTGTGAGTGAAATAAAGTGAGCGATAAAAGCAGTATTGTCTTATTGGTAAAAAACACATAATTTACTTTCTCAGTCTCAGACTATACACACAAGGAACAGAATGAAAACATACTAAATATATAAGAGATAAAATATTAAATGTTATTATAGTTCTGTAGCCATGCATTGTTTCAACAAATACAAACAGTAACCAATATTTAAGGCCAAACTAAAAATATAGTAATTATATAATTATTGTAAACATAATTATTAAATCAAAAAGATGTATTTTAAGTTTAACGACAGTTCCCTAATGTTTTCTTTATTAATATATCTTTTGATTAATTAATTTATTTATTTCTTTATTCGTTTCTTGATTTAATGGTTTTATTTATCAACTCAATTATCTCATTATTACCTTGTAACTTGATTTGCTTTGTAACCAGACAAAGCCTTTACAATCCTAGTGGGCTGAGTAAATAATAAATCATTCCTACTGGGGGATTTAAAATCACAACTTTCAATCCCTGAGTAAGTTGCTTTACCTAAATAAAACCAGCTGAGTCATTGTCGTACAAGTCAAAATACATCATCTACAACATGCTGGGACTCTCTTTCACTGATTTTGTACTTACGACTGCTTGTCAGGTAGAGCCTATATCTTTAATCTCATAGCTATAGAAGTTCAAATAATTAAAACTTCAAAAACAAGTGACTTCGTTTTGTAAAAGAAAAAGACAAGGAGTAATTACATTATTTTTTTAAACACCCGTGTCAAATTTTGAATTCTAGTTTTATTCAATATACATTGTTGGAGGAAACAAAATTTGAACCATTTGAATATCTAAATAATTTAATGATTTAAAAACAAAAGAAAAAAAATTAATTAAACTGTCCTCATTATTCAGCATTTCAATCAGTGACTAGCATTATGATAATATCTCTTATGAATCGTGAAAGTCAGCATGAATATAAAAAATATTACATCATCTCGCGTTGGGCGAGAGAAAAAGACAGCAGAACAAATTAACTGATGATGGCAACAGATGATAAAAAGAAATCCACTTTGGCCAAAGATTTAAACAAATTTTCATAACTTGCCTTTAAAACAAATGCAGATTGATAGAAATAGACTGTTCCCGTGTGGTGTCCGGGGTCCCTCAACTGAGAGGGTCAAGAATAGCCCAACGCCAAGCCAGCGTGTCGTAAAAGGCGACTAATGGTGTGTGATTCCCCCATCTTTGAGTCACCTGGTCCTCCAGGTTGGGGGTTGGCAAAGGGTTAACACCCCTTTCCGTTAAACTCAAACCGTTACAGAAACACAGACAGACAAACCAAATCCTTTTTTTAGCTTGGGCGACCGAAGAGTTTCTGGAATTACAGAATTTATGAAGGACAACAGACAAAGCCGAAAGGACTCTGCTGACCCGATGACGTCTTCGCCAAACAAGCAGCTTCGAATTGCGTCGTGGAACGTTCGCACCATGTATGAAGCAGGAAAAAGCTCTCAAGTTGTGACTGAGATGAGAAGATACAGGCTGCATATACTTGGAGTAAGCGAAACCCACTGGATACAATCCGGACAGAAACACCTCAAGTCTGGGGAGAAGATTTTATATTCAGGGAGAGGGGACGGGATTCATACACAGGGAGTAGGAATAATTCTAAGCAAGTTTGCCCAGAAGTCACTGAGAGGATGGGAACAATGCGGAGAAAGGATCATCATGGCGTCCTTTACAACACGGAGTAAGAAGATCAGCATGAACATTGTACAGATCTATGCCCCAACAAATGATGCAACAGATGAGGACAAAGATACATTTTATGGTCTGCTACAACAAGTCATTGACAAGTTGCCAAGGAAAGACATCAACATATTGATGGGAGATGCTAATGCAAAAGTGGGACAGGATAACGTAGGCTATGAAGGTATCATGGGACGTCATGGCATGGGAGAAATGAATGATAATGGTGAGAGATTTGCAAATTTCTGTGCATTCAACAGTTTGGTGATTGGAGGATCAGTGTTCCCCCATAAGAGGATCCACAAAGCAACTTGGGTCTCACCAGATGGTGTGACAGAGAATCAGATTGATCATTTTTGTATCTCTCGTAGATTCAGACGTTCATTGGAAGATGTGACAGTACGGAGAGGGGCAGATGTTGGATCAGACCACCATCTGCTATTGGCAAAGCTTAAGCTCCGACTCAGAAAACACGGGGCCAGATCACATACAAGAAGAAAATTCGAGGTGAATGCACTTGATGGGGAAAAGAATGAGGAATTCAAACTACAATTGAGTAATAGATTCCAACCTCTTACTGAGCTCGAGGAGGACATAGATGTAGAGTCACATTGGGCAAAGATCAAGGAAGTTTACATAACAACTTGCCACGAGGTATTGGGGGTAAAGAAATCGGAACATAAAGAATGGATAAGTCCAACCACCTTGGACCTTATTGAAAAGAGGAGAACAAGGAAGGAACAAGTGAATGCAAGCCGAACAAGGGCTTCAAGACTGGATGCACAAGAGCAGTATCGAGCCATAGCTAAGGAAGTCAAAAGATCTGTGAAGAAAGACAAGGAAGCATTCATGAACAGACTTGCAGAGAAAGCAGAAGCAGCAGCGACTGGAGGACACATGAGGATCCTTTATCAAACTACCAAGACACTTGCTGGAAAATATGGGAAACCAGAGGTACCAGTCAAAGACAAAGATGGGAAAACTATTTTTGGAAAAGAGGCTCAATCTGAACGATGGAGGGAACATTTCAACTGCCTTCTGAACAGACCACCACCAGACAACCAGCCAGAAATTTTGCCTGCAAGGAATGAGCTACCAATTAGCTGTGATCCACCATCGATAGCAGAGATTGTGGGTGCCATTAACAAGATGAAAAGGGGGAAAGCTGCTGGACCAGACCAGATTCCACCGGAGGCTCTAAAAGTTGATGCGGAAAGAAATGCTGAGGCCCTGCACCCACTATTTGAGAGAATTTTTTGACATCACACTTTTGTTCTCTATTACATATCTAATATGTGTGCAGGTCTGATATTATGTTTAAACATGACAGGAATATGTGCCTTAACATAAATACAATACTAATTCAAATCATAATTAGTCTGGGTTCCATCTCTTTAAAATAAGTTATTTGTATTGATAAATTCTTGTAGATTCATATGTTGTCTTTGAAATTTTTTTTAAGTCAAGATGATGCATATTTTCTAAATTTATAAACTAAAATCTAAATCAGAATCCAAACCATTACTGCCTGCGTATTAGTGTTAAACCAAGGAGACATGGAATTCACCATGTAAGGGTACCATCTTCGGCCGATTACAATTCATAGTAAAAACGCAGCCAATCTTCTAGGTGATAAAAAAAAATCTCAATAAAAAGATCACTTAACTAGTAAAATAAGCATGGATCGAGATAATACCCACTACTGCTGCAACATGGTTGGTTTTATGGTTTTATGGTGATCAGAGTCGCTGAGAGAATAAAAAATTGTTTCATTTTTTAAAAATGTACAGTAGACACAAAAAAAGCCAAATTCGCACGTGGACATTGTCGTAGTCAAAATGTGTATGTGAGGGGGGGGGGGGGGGGGGGGAGGAAAGATTTCCATTGATGACCACATTCATTGTGATTCTATGGCAATGGCAGCTTTATTGAAAATCGTTCATTCTCTTCATCTCCTTTACTAAAATCTAAAAATGATGCAGTCCAAGACAGAAAAAGGTGATGATTTGTAAAATGTGTCAATGGAAAAGGGAGGATGATTTTGATCTAAGACCTAGTTCTAAAATTCCATCATATTGAGTTAAAAGTTGTTTTTACAAATAGACAACGGTCACTTACGTTGTTTTATCTACAATAGTTTCATTGTAATGTAGGCATTAAATGATCCATAGTGTGAGTGAAATAAAGTGAGCGATAAAAGCAGTATTGTCTTATTGGTAAAAAACACATAATTTACTTTCTCAGTCTCAGACTATACACACAAGGAACAGAATGAAAACATACTAAATATATAAGAGATAAAATATTAAATGTTATTATAGTTCTGTAGCCATGCATTGTTTCAACAAATACAAACAGTAACCAATATTAAGGCCAAACTAAAAATATAGTAATTATATAATTATTGTAAACATAATTATTAAATCAAAAAGATGTATTTAAGTTTAACGACAGTTCCCTAATGTTTTCTTTATTAATATATCTTTTGATTAATTAATTTATTTATTTCTTTATTCGTTTCTTGATTTAATGGTTTTATTTATCAACTCAATTATCTCATTATTACCTTGTAACTTGATTTGCTTTGTAACCAGACAAAGCCTTTACAATCCTAGTGGGCTGAGTAAATAATAAATCATTCCTACTGGGGGATTTAAAATCACAACTTTCAATCCTGAGTAAGTTGCTTTACCTAAATAAAACCAGCTGAGTCATTGTCGTACAAGTCAAAATACATCATCTACAACATGCTGGGACTCTCTTTCACTGATTTTGTACTTACGACTGCTTGTCAGGTAGAGCCTATATCTTTAATCTCATAGCTATAGAAGTTCAAATAATTAAAACTTCAAAAACAAGTGACTTCGTTTTGTAAAAGAAAAAGACAAGGAGTAATTACATTATTTTTTTAAACACCCGTGTCAAATTTTGAATTCTAGTTTTATTCAATATACATTGTTGGAGGAAACAAAATTTGAACCATTTGAATATCTAAATAATTTAATGATTTAAAAACAAAAGAAAAAAAATTAATTAAACTGTCCTCATTATTCAGCATTTCAATCAGTGACTAGCATTATGATAATATCTCTTATGAATCGTGAAAGTCAGCATGAATATAAAAAATATTACATCATCTCGCGTTGGGCGAGAGAAAAAGACAGCAGAACAAATTAACTGATGATGGCAACAGATGATAAAAAGAAATCCACTTTGGCCAAAGATTTAAACAAATTTTCATAACTTGCCTTTAAAACAAATGCAGATTGATAGAAATAGACTGTTTCCCGTGTGGTGTCCGGGGTCCCTCAACTGAGAGGGTCAAGAATAGCCCAACGCCAAGCCAGCGTGTCGTAAAAGGCGACTAATGGTGTGTGATTCCCCCATCTTTGAGTCACCTGGTCCTCCAGGTTGGGGGTTGGCAAAGGGTTAACACCCCTTTCCGTTAAACTCAAACCGTTACAGAAACACAGACAGACAAACCAAATCCTTTTTTTAGCTTGGGCGACCGAAGAGTTTCTGGAATTACAGAATTTATGAAGGACAACAGACAAAGCCGAAAGGACTCTGCTGACCCGATGACGTCTTCGCCAAACAAGCAGCTTCGAATTGCGTCGTGGAACGTTCGCACCATGTATGAAGCAGGAAAAAGCTCTCAAGTTGTGACTGAGATGAGAAGATACAGGCTGCATATACTTGGAGTAAGCGAAACCCACTGGATACAATCCGGACAGAAACACCTCAAGTCTGGGGAGAAGATTTTATATTCAGGGAGAGGGGACGGGATTCATACACAGGAGTAGGAATAATTCTAAGCAAGTTTGCCAGAAGTCACTGAGAGGATGGGAACAATGCGGAGAAAGGATCATCATGGCGTCCTTTACAACACGGAGTAAGAAGATCAGCATGAACATTGTACAGATCTATGCCCCAACAAATGATGCAACAGATGAGGACAAAGATACATTTTATGGTCTGCTACAACAAGTCATTGACAAGTTGCCAAGGAAAGACATCAACATATTGATGGGAGATGCTAATGCAAAAGTGGGACAGGATAACGTAGGCTATGAAGGTATCATGGGACGTCATGGCATGGGAGAAATGAATGATAATGGTGAGAGATTTGCAAATTTCTGTGCATTCAACAGTTTGGTGATTGGAGGATCAGTGTTCCCCCATAAGAGGATCCACAAAGCAACTTGGGTCTCACCAGATGGTGTGACAGAGAATCAGATTGATCATTTTTGTATCTCTCGTAGATTCAGACGTTCATTGGAAGATGTGACAGTACGGAGAGGGCAGATGTTGGATCAGACCACCATCTGCTATTGGCAAAGCTTAAGCTCCGACTCAGAAAACACGGGGCCAGATCACATACAAGAAGAAAATTCGAGGTGAATGCACTTGATGGGGAAAAGAATGAGGAATTCAAACTACAATTGAGTAATAGATTCCAACCTCTTACTGAGCTCGAGGAGGACATAGATGTAGAGTCACATTGGGCAAAGATCAAGGAAGTTTACATAACAACTTGCCACGAGGTATTGGGGGTAAAGAAATCGGAACATAAAGAATGGATAAGTCCAACCACCTTGGACCTTATTGAAAAGAGGAGAACAAGGAAGGAACAAGTGAATGCAAGCCGAACAAGGGCTTCAAGACTGGATGCACAAGAGCAGTATCGAGCCATAGCTAAGGAAGTCAAAAGATCTGTGAAGAAAGACAAGGAAGCATTCATGAACAGACTTGCAGAGAAAGCAGAAGCAGCAGCGACTGGAGGACACATGAGGATCCTTTATCAAACTACCAAGACACTTGCTGGAAAATATGGGAAACCAGAGGTACCAGTCAAAGACAAAGATGGGAAAACTATTTTTGGAAAAGAGGCTCAATCTGAACGATGGAGGGAACATTTCAACTGCCTTCTGAACAGACCACCACCAGACAACCAGCCAGAAATTTTGCCTGCAAGGAATGAGCTACCAATTAGCTGTGATCCACCATCGATAGCAGAGATTGTGGGTGCCATTAACAAGATGAAAAGGGGGAAAGCTGCTGGACCAGACCAGATTCCACCGGAGGCTCTAAAAGTTGATGCGGAAAGAAATGCTGAGGCCCTGCACCCACTATTTGAGAGAATCTGGAATGACGGGATATTCCCAAAGGATTGGAAGGAAGGACATCTTATCAAGCTTCCAAAGAAAGGGGACCTCAGTAATTGTAATAATTATCGAGGCATCACTCTTCTTTCTATCCCAGGAAAGGTTTTCAACCGTATTATTTTAGAGAGAATTAAGAATGCAACAGATGCTAAACTGCGGGACGAACAGGCAGGTTTTCGGAAAAACCGTTCAACCACCGACCAGATTGCCTCTCTGCGAGTCATAGTGGAACAGTCTATAGAATGGAACTCTCCTCTTATTGTCAACTTTCTGGATTACGAGAAGGCTTTCGACAGTATTGACAGAGCAACATTGTGGAAAATTCTGGCACATTATGGACTCCCTGAAAAGATAGTAAACCTCATTAAGGAAATGTATGAAGGATCAAGTTGCAGGGTTGTACATGAAGATCAGCTGACTGACAGCTTTGAAATTAAGACTGGTGTCAAGCAGGGATGCTTGCTCTCTCCATTCCTGTTCATCCTTGCCATTGATTGGCTAATGAAGGAAACCTCCAAAGGGAGAAGAAATGGGATACAGTGGACCCCCTGGACACAGTTGGATGATCTGGATTTTGCAGATGATCTGGCTCTTTTGTCCCACACCCAGGACCAGATGCAAACAAAAACCACAATTATAAACAGCCTCTCGGAATCAATTGGTCTAAGAATACACCCTGCAAAGTCAAAGGTCTTGAGGATAGGTACGCGTCAAAGGGAGCAGATCAAAGTAAAAGATCAGGAACTCGAAGATATAGACACTTTCTGCTATCTCGGAAGTATAATTGACAAGGATGGAGGCACGGAAGCAGAGGTGAAAGCACGAATAGGAAAGGCACAGGCTGCATTCACATCTTTGAACAGAGTTTGGAGAACTAAAGATATCTCCCTTCAACTAAAGCTAAGACTTTTCAACTCAAACGTGAAGTCTGTCCTACTGTATGGATGTGAAACTTGGAACGCATCACAGGCATGTATAAGGAGGGTACAGATTTTTGTAAACAGGTGCATGCGTAAGCTACTCAGAATAAAATGGATGGATAGAATAAAAAATGAAGAAGTATGGAAAAGAACACAGCAGAAACCAGTAGGAGAGGATATAGGAAGAAGACGATGGAGGTGGATTGGACACACGCTTAGAAAGAATGACTCAACTATAACAAAGAAAGTATTGGACTGGAACCCTCAGGGCAGAAGATCAAGGGAAGGCCACGAGGAACATGGAGAAGAATTAAAGAAGCTGATATACAGAGAAGTGGTAAGACCTGGAATGAGATAAAAAAGTTGGCTCAGGATAGAGAAGGATGGAAACTGTTTGTCTGTGGCCTATACCCTGACCCAGGGTGAAAAAGGCAATGATGATGATAGAAATAGACTGACATAAACTGTCAGTCAATTTACATGAACTCAGAGAAGAAGAAAAAACTTTTACATAGAATCAACAGATTTTTTTTTAAACCCTCATAAAGTGTGGGTATTTTTCAGCTGAATTTGTCAATTTCAAAATGAAATGTGACAATGAATAAAAACAAAATTAGATGTCGTAAACGGTAGATAAGTCTAAATGAAATCAGAGAAGGAAAGAGAATTTTAACACATTAGGTTTTCCTTTGGTTTAAATCCAATCTCACCATTAAAGAATCCAACATATCACAACTAAAATATGGCTATAATCATTCATATGGGAATCCATTTCGATAACAATTAATTATATTTGACATAAATCTGTGAAACCAGTATGGCAATTGAAAGTGTTTCAAAAAGTAAAATGTCACACAAACACAATGACATGAACATATTATCACAATATATATATATATATATATATATATATATATATTATATATATATATATATATATATTATATATATATATATATTATATATATATATATAGGCTACTTTTACATTTAAATTATATATGTGTATATATGTATAATAAGTGCTGCAGGTCAAATATCAGCACCAAATAATGATTTATATTATTGTAGCAACACAGCTATGCATTATAAATAAAATGCATGGGTAAAAAGACAACTAAAATAAAAGAGTAATTTTTAAAATTATTTTAAAATGAAAAGGGCGAAGAAGGTTAAAGAGCATAGGCCTATTTCAAATATTAAAAAATAAAAATTATGGCTCGACGAAAAAATGAACATCAATAATTCAGATAGATAAACGATCAAACAATTGAACAAAATAAGAAGAAAAAAAAGCTTTGTAATGCAATCAAAACTTTACAATATTCAATTAAAATTGTTTTAAAATTTTGCACACTTGTATGTATATCAATACCTTTTCAACGAAATATTGTACACAACACAAATCGCAGTTATTTTAATTTCAGAGGGTGCAGCACTGGTACCTAAGGAAAGTAACATACATAACACTTCCCGAAAGAAAGAATGAGAAGTGGATTCCAGTGGTAATCTACCCTCAAATTCTGCCCGACATCAATCACAAAGTCTTCCATTGAATGCAGGTAAGCAATCTCAACCAGAATGGTTTCTATTGTAATTCATTCAGAGAATAATTTATATGATTTGAAGAACAGTTTTTTTCACTGCTGAAATCGAGGTACTAATCATTGTAATATATATATATATATATATATATATATATATATATATATTAATGCTCATTCATGAAAATTGGCACTTACGAAAAAGAAACTGACAATGTTCAACACTATCTAATCTATTTTTTTTTATAAACTATTCAAAGAATGCAAATCTTTATTTAAAAAACAAAAAACAAAATAAGGACATTCTTCTATTTCAAAATTACGAATGAAATAAATCACAAGTTAAATAATTCTTAGGTCTTCTCAGCTTTTCTTTTTCTGTTTTTGGATGTACAATATATATATATATATATATATATATATATATATATATATATATATATATATTATATATATATATATATATATATTATATATATATATATATATATAATATATATACATATATATGTTGCATACCATGTTGCTTTTCTTTTGCTGGTTATTATCTAACACTATATTAATATTGTTGGATATTTTCTTATTACCCAAACTTTTATCTTGTATACATTTCCGAAATTGATAATGTCTGTGAGAATATTAATAAGATTTAAATAATAGCAGAAAAATACCTGATAGAGAAAAAGAAAAGGCCTCCCTCAAAGGATAACTACCCCCCCCCCCCCCCTCCTAAAACAAGATTTTCAGTACTTAATTTCTTGAGGAGGCTTAACTATATCATATCAATCCTCTTAAGTGGCTTTCTACTTTCAAATAAAAAAAAAGCAAGAATTGCTGGCACTATGACTTGTATCTTGGATGGTTTTATGTCACAACTATCAGGAGTTTTAGCGTGCCCTTTTACCCACTAAGCCATCAGTTAAAATTAAAATTATCATCGCCAAGGGCAGATAATTCATATGAAACCAGACCTGCTTCCTACTGAAAGTAAAAAAATGTATAGAAACATAAATTCTTTGGCTCAAACCATTGAGTTACACAATTACCCTGAATACAATAAAACTTGATGAAAAGAAAAATTTTGTGACAAATATTCTTCTGAGAGCAAATAATTAATTTAATAAATTGTGAAACTGAATACAGTTGGCCCTGAGCCAACTGATTTTTACACATTTTAAGTTGGCAAATCTGAGTAGGTTCTCGGTGAGACTCGATAATCAAGAATAACTTTCTATTTAACCAAAGCCAGATCCAAAGACTGATATCTGAGTGGATAAGGCAAAGGACCTGGGTCTTACTTAACAGCTCGTTTTTTCCCTAAGCGAGAAACTTAAGCCTCAGTGTTTAACTTGCTGAGTCATTTATGCAATGAATAAAAGGTAAAAGGAAATTAATTTAATTTTTACTTTTATCAAATCCTCGTACCTAAAAAGAGAACTTGAATTATACAGCTAAAAAAATGAGAGACATCTTTGGTCCCTCTTTTATGTATTGGTCAATTTGCTTACGCTAGACTTGATAACAAAGGCATATTTAATATAAAAGAATTCAAAGTTTTCTTTATTCTGCTAAGTCGATGTATATGTTGCTTAATAATTTCATTTCATAAATAAATACTGTAAATGATTGCCTTTGAAAACTTCATATTTCTAGATACAAAACAACAACTGGTTATATTTCTGGACGGAAAATTCCATACACCGGGACAAATGACGGAATGACTCTGAGGATTGAGACAAAAAAAAAATCATGAGATATGACAATGCAGTTGATTGCAGAATAATTATAGCGTAGTAACCCTGATGAATCATACTTTCCATCAACTTTAATGATTTTATGACACATTGGAAAGAAAGAGATTAAAGGATGCATACTTTAACCTATTAGGGGACCTGACAGCTCATTTTGTAAAGCACTCACTTCACACAAAAAGGGACAGAGATTGATCCCAGGTGAAGTCGAGATTTATTTCTGACCCCCATCCACCCAACAGTGAGAGGGTCGCTGGGTCTGTTAGATCTGGAATAAAGTTGTGTCCTATCTGAAGGGAAGAAAGCAATTGCTATTGTCTATTTAACACTATAGAAATCGGGATAAACTCTGACTCCATGGGTCTTTTAGCTCTGAAGAACTAATTTTTTTTACCTGTTTATCAATCAGTCTTGGACATTTGGTTTTCAACTATACATAATTTATTAACTTAAATATCTTCTGACTCAGTTGACCAAAGAAAGAGTTCTTAACTACTTTAGATTGCTTTGGAATGTGACTTTTATTTTTGTTGGTCTATTATGAAATGTGAACGCTTTATTGCTTAGATTTACGGATGATTCTTGACTGACTGAAAGGGGTACTGTCTCTTCAAAATTTACATTTAAGGAAAAAACATTTTACTGTATTCCATTTAATCTACTTGATGTATTGACTAAGCGGTTATGTTCCCAATGTTAAACTTGGTCAGTGATTGAAAGGATCACAATAAATACAAAACTCTTGACTTTTCATTGTCCTCGAGTAAGCTACGCCCATTACCCCTCTTGACTCTGGTGTCAATGAATATCAATAATTGGTAAAGCACTTGCCTCACAAGAAAATGGACTGGCATCTGTCCCAAGTCCAGTTGAACTTACTTTCCTGATCCCTGATCGCCACCTCCCCTGTCTACCCAAAGGTGATCGAGTAGCTGGGTGGTTAGTTTTGGTGGAAATTAATTTGCAATTGATTAGCATCTTATCCAAAGGGTAGCAAACAACTGCTGCTTTAAGGTTCATGTCAAAGAAACCAGGATAAGCTCCTTCAAGTGCTTTATATCTATGAAGGACTACTTTATTTTCATATATTGTTGACAAATATTGTAAAAGTGCTAGTGCAAAGACTAATACTTAATGGATGAATTGCATGTCATGTAATGAAAAATCTGGGCAATAAAGTATTGAGAATGATGAAAACATGAAATTGTGCACACAAAAAAAATAATATACTTACTTATTTATTCATCCTTATGAATCACTTGCAGAAAAAAAAACAGCCCAAGGCCTACTAAAATATTTTAATGTTCACCTAAGGATCACAGAAAGATTAAAAATTCCTTACCTCATCTCAAAATCAACCACGTCAATGTTTTTTACCTCCCCGTCAATGTCTAACAAATGTTCTAACTCCCTTGCTTTGGCTTTTGGTCCCCTTAAGTTCTCATTTGTTTCTGAATCATCTTGAATGAGTTTTAGTCGGAATCCCTGAACATTCTTCACAATTTCTAAATTGTTTGGTAAGGGCTGAAAAAAAAAGATATGAATCGTCATGCTTAATGTTTTATTATAATGATTTGAATATTTTTCTAAAAGAGCGTTTATTTGTTTGATTTTTAAAGGGGTTTTATAAAAAGCCTAATTTCTGTCTTATGAAAATTGCATTGACAACATAAATTTTGACATTTTGACATTGGTATTTTACTACTTAAAGGAACAATGAGTGTAATTTCTTAATTTGCAAAAAAATCGAGATTTCAGTATTACTGTTTGCCAGCCTGGGGTGGGAATAACAAAATATCTGAAAAGTCAAAGATTGACAGAATTTTGAATGTTAAAACTTCAAACTCCTTCAATTTTAGACTTTGACTATTTTTATCTGAAATCATGTAATGAAAAAATCAACAAAGTCATTAGAGATGAATTTCAAAGAGATTCAATTCAGCAAAAGAAGCAGTTGTCTTCTGCACTGTGTCACAAAGAAACAAAGCCATTTTAACTCTTTCCTTCCAACGGCTGGGAGAACCTATTCACTGACACTCACTTAGACTTAGCTATAGCCCCATCTTTTATGAGAGATTTAATTTTCACAGTCATTGAGTTATAATATTTGATACATAATCATGTAGATAGTAACTGTATGATATTAATTTTTGAGTCCTGTCTTAAAGTTAAATTTAAAATTATTTACAAGTTTTAAAGCCAACATATTTATTTATCTATGTATGAGATAATGATAATATTATAGAGAGGTGATTCAATAATGATATTGATGCAACCTTTTATTGCTTAGAAATAATATAACTGTATCTGTATGGTTGGCGCTGAAGAAACCAATGGTCTGGTTGTATTTCAGCGGCATCCTCATTGGGCGCGGGCCCATGTCAGTCGGGCCTTGAAATCATTTAGGTGTGGTGCCATGATGACCAGTTCATCCAGCCCATTCCACTCCGAGATAGTTCTAATGAAGAAAGAATTTCTGTAGTTTTGTGTTCTTGTCTGTGGGATTTTGAAGCAGTTCGAATTGTTTGTGGTGTATCTCTCAATGGGGTTTTCGGTTATGTGGTTGGCAAAAGTGAGTGCTCGGATTTTCCTTTTGTTTGGACATGGCATGAAAAAGGAGTCTGCCTTTATTGATGATATTTGATCTGTTATATTCTTGAACATGACTGACAGACAGGTTTCTTTTCTTCTTTGTTGGAGGCTAATGAGGTTTCTTTCTTCTAACATTTTTGTCATGCATCCTGGGGTTCTGCTCTTATAGTTCCCAGTTATGAATTGGGTGCCTTGTCTCTGGACTCTCTTAAGTTTTTGAATATCCTCTTTCAGGTAGGGGTCTCAAGCAACTGCTCCGTATTCCAATTGTGATCTCACAAGTGCGAGGTAGGCGTTTTGTTTGCATGACATTGGGGAGTGCTAAGATTTCGGCGGAGAAAGGCGAGGGTGGAGCTTGCCTTATTAGGTTATTTTGTTAATGTGTTTCCCCCATTTCAAGTCCTTTGAGAAGGTGATGCCAAGGTATGGGTTATCGTCAACTTGTTTCAGGACGGTGTTGTTTAACAGCAAGATATGAAGTGAGTAGAAAAGTGCCAGAAGACAATAGAGAATAAAAAAATTTTTCGCGGCGGTGGTGGGGTTTGAACCTGCGACCTTATTGGTACGACAACTCCGCCTGGCAGGTGAGAGCGTGGCTCTACCGTGTGAGCTATCCACGAACACAAAAATATTCGTTTCAAACCCAAAGTCATTTCTAGATCCCTCTCTCACCCACTTCTTGAGATCGCCGATTCGTTCACCACCATCGCGAAGTAATTTTGACCAGCAGTTAAGCTTAATAGCCAATATTCTCATCACAAACATATAACATAGAAACGATTGAGACATTGAGTATGCTCCGGTGTATGGGGTGAATTTTTAATTCAGAAAAGTGAGTGGAGCAGGCACTTATGTTGGTAACAACAAGATATGAAGTGAGTAGAAAAGTGCCAGAAGACAATAGAGAATAAAAAAAATTTTCGCGGCGGTGGTGGGGTTTGAACCTGCGACCTTATTGGTACGACAACTCCGCCTGGCAGGTGAGAGCGTGGCTCTACCGTGTGAGCTATCCACGAACACAAAAATATTCGTTTCAAACCCAAAGTCATTTCTAGATCCCTCTCTCACCCACTTCTTGAGATCGCCGATTCGTTCACCACCATCGCGAAGTAATTTTGACCAGCAGTTAAGCTTAATAGCCAATATTCTCATCACAAACATATAACATAGAAACGATTGAGACATTGAGTATGCTCCGGTGTATGGGGTGAATTTTTAATTCAGAAAAGTGAGTGGAGCAGGCACTTATGTTGGTAACAACAAGATATGAAGTGAGTAGAAAAGTGCCAGAAGACAATAGAGAATAAAAAATTTTTTCGCGGCGGTGGTGGGGTTTGAACCTGCGACCTTATTGGTACGACAACTCCGCCTAGCAGGTGAGAGCTGGTCAAAATTACTTCGCGATGGTGGTGAACGAATCGGCGATCTCAAGAAGTGGGTGAGAGAGGGATCTAGAAATGACTTTGGGTTTGAAACGAATATTTTTGTGTTCGTGGATAGCTCACACGGTAGAGCCACGCTCTCACCTGCTAGGCGGAGTTGTCGTACCAATAAGGTCGCAGGTTCAAACCCCACCACTGCCGCGAAAAAATTTTTATTCTCTATTGTCTTCTGGCACTTTTCTACTCACTTCATATCTTGTTGTTACCAACATAAGTGCCTGCTCCACTCACTTTTCTGAATTAAAAATTCACCCCATACACCGGAGCATACTCAATGTCTCAATCGTTTCTATGTTATATGTTTGTGATGAGAATATTGGCTATTAAGCTTAACTGCTGGTCAAAATTACTTCGCGATGGTGGTGAACGAATCGGCGATCTCAAGAAGTGGGTGAGAGAGGGATCTAGAAATGACTTTGGGTTTGAAACGAATATTTTTGTGTTCGTGGATAGCTCACATGGTAGAGCCATGCTCTCACCTGCCAGGCGGAGTTGTCGTACCAATAAGGTCGCAGGTTCAAACCCCACCACCGCCGCGAAAAAATTTTTTATTCTCTATTGTCTTCTGGCACTTTTCTACTCACTTCATATCTTGTTGTTACCAACATAAGTGCCTGCTCCACTCACTTTTCTGAATTAAAAATTCACCCCATACACCGGAGCATACTCAATGTCTCAATCGTTTCTATGTTATATGTTTGTGATGAGAATATTGGCTATTAAGCTTAACTGCTGGTCAAAATTACTTCGCGATGGTGGTGAACGAATCGGCGATCTCAAGAAGTGGGTGAGAGAGGGATCTAGAAATGACTTTGGGTTTGAAACGAATATTTTTGTGTTCGTGGATAGCTCACACGGTAGAGCCACGCTCTCACCTGCCAGGCGGAGTTGTCGTACCAATAAGGTCGCAGGTTCAAACCCCACCACCGCCGCGAAAATTTTTTTTATTCTCTATTGTCTTCTGGCACTTTTCTACTCACTTCATATCTTGTTGTTACCAACATAAGTGCCTGCTCCACTCACTTTTCTGAATTAAAAATTCACCCCATACACCGGAGCATACTCAATGTCTCAATCGTTTCTATGTTATATGTTTGTGATGAGAATATTGGCTATTAAGCTTAACTGCTGGTCAAAATTACTTCGCGATGGTGGTGAACGAATCGGCGATCTCAAGAAGTGGGTGAGAGAGGGATCTAGAAATGACTTTGGGTTTGAAACGAATATTTTTGTGTTCGTGGATAGCTCACACGGTAGAGCCACGCTCTCACCTGCCAGGCGGAGTTGTCGTACCAATAAGGTCGCAGGTTCAAACCCCACCACCGCCGCAAAAAAATTTTTTATTCTCTATTGTCTTCTGGCACTTTTCTACTCACTTCATATCTTGTTGTTACCAACATAAGTGCCTGCTCCACTCACTTTTTTGTAATTTTTGTAATATTGTCAGTGTGTTGTTGGTATACTTTGTTCTTTAAATATTTATGACAATGGTTTCCGATAAAACTTCTACTGTGGTAAAATTGTGGGGTGATTGCATTTGTTTTCAGAATATCATCAAGGGTGATGCATACGGGTCCACATCTTTCTGTGAGTTCCTGTTTTTGTAATGATGAAAGCTCACTCTCTATTGCTCCTATTTTTCTTCTCCATTCCTTCTTTTCATCTTCTAAATCAGCAAGTAACAAGTAAGAAGTGTGATCATTTAATTTCTTTGTTAAATCTATATATCTCTGCCAGTTTTTTCCGTACTTTTGAAATATTTTAATTTCTTCATTTTCATTATTTACTTCATCAAACAATAAACGATCCAGTTTGTCCACACTACTTTCGAGTAACTTGTGATGTCTTAATGTGATGCCTAACAAACAGTGTAGATATGGCGGACATATTCTGTGTACTGGAATGTCAAGAATGGCTGGGTGGATACTGTTATTGTATGAGTGTGCATTTTTCTTCAAGCCCTTTCCGTGTTCTAAAAACCTATTGTAATCACGATGAAGAGACCAATTTCGTAATTGTGTATTTTCTATTTGTAAATTTTGTATGTCTCTTTTCTTTACAAAACACCACAGACATGGGTATGCACCACAAGCACCTGAAAGACCATTCATTTTTGTTAAAAAGTCATAATCACCAAACAGAAACAACCTAACTTTTTTCCCTTTCCATTTAAAAAGATTCAAGTCATACAGCTGTCTTTTAATGTCTTCAAAAAAAGTTCTAAATTTTCCCTAGAATCCCTAGTCCTTGCCATTGCAACCATAATATGATTGTATTTAGAATTTGGATTTTCTCTATTTATTATGGCCATGCTGAGTTTAAAACTCCCTTTACCTGTGGTCACCACCGACTTTGATCCAGATTTCATTACTAGGGATGGCCCCGTTATACCAAGTTAATTCGTTTTCAAGTTCGTCAAGCATTTTGGTAACAAAATCTGTAAGGCATTTTAATTTCACCATCGGTGTTTCGACAGCTTTTCCATTTGAATCAGTAAATGGTTTTCTTTTAATTTCTAAGTCGTCGTCTGTCAGTGTCTTCATCAGATGTCGTTGTGCATGTTCATTTGGAATTTTTATCCCGTCTTGTCCTCTCCTGTGACCACGTCAATCCCACTGTCTCTTTCATCGCCAAGGCAGACAAAGTTGGAATGTTTGTGTTGTTTATGATGCCTGCAGTTTGGCAAATGTTTCGCCGTGTTGGAAGTGGATTCTTTCTTAATTCATGTGATTGTTGTGTTTGTAATGCTTGTGATGATGTACCTGCTATATGCTTTCTTATGACTGTTAGTGCCTTTGAACGTTTTCTTTGTGTGGGAGATGTGACATGTGAAGATGACGTTCTGTGCTTTGGGATTTTCATGAGATATAATAGTTGTCCTTTTGTTTTTAACTTGATTATGTTGTCTTTTGATTCGGATAGTTTTTGCTTGACAAAATCTGTATGGGTCTTTTCGTCTGACTGCATTGTTTCCTGTGTGTCTGCTTTGAAGATGGGGGATGTCGCAAAGTCTTTTGTCTGTGGTTTGCTTTTTTTAGGAGTTGATGTGAACATTATGTCGTCTGTCCTTATGCTGGTGTCAGTTTCTTTAGTTAGATCAATTGTTGAGATGCTGACATTGTCTATTGTGATTTCTGTGGTGATTTCTGTGGAGTGTGAAGAATTTGTGTCTTGCGTTGTTTCTAAGGTTTGAATGTCACTACATTGCCTATCTTTTATGCAGCCGACTCGTATGTTTGTATATGTTTTGCACAAATTGCACATTGTAATGTCACTTGGGACAAAATCTGTCCACAAATGCTGACTGTTTTTTACAATAGTCCAGGAGTTTATTAAAAACTGTTCTCCTTTATATACTTTCATGTTTTTTATTCTTTTTACACATTTGTAACATATCACTTTTGAATGTGTTGTTTCTAAGTCTTTTCCAATGTCAATATCAAATAACAAAAGTATTTCACATTTGAAATCATTACACAGTAACCTTTTGCGATTACGTTTTTTTTCTTTTTGAGTTAGTGCTGTATTACCACATACTCTACAAAGTTCGTTTAAAGATTTCAAGTGGGTCTCTAAAGTGTGATCCATTTTACCTGTATGTGCATTGCAAGAAAAAAAAATATTATAAAATATTAAAAGACAACTCCATAAAATGGTTTTAATCATTAGAAAGCCCAGAGAATGTTAAATGCGCCCATATAACTTTTTTAAAAATTAGTCGTGTCAAAATTTTAATATTAATTTTTAAAAAAATAAATAGCTCCTGTAATTGATTTTATTCATTGAGTTTTTCAGATGTAAATAACTAAAGAACTAATCACAGCAGAATAATGAAATCCAGACACAAATATCAAACGAGAAAAATGCAGTTATATCCAAGCTTTGAAAAATATGTTGTGAATCTAGAAGAGGAGTGGTAGTAGACTGAAAACAGGAAACGTCGTTACTCAATTTATATGTTTTTGGAACGTAATGCATTGTATGCAGCTTTACCTGCAGGATTGACCGCTTGACCCTGAGGTCACCCTGACCTATAGCGTGAGTAAAGGCTCGCTCAGGCACGTAATTCGTGGGTGTGTCTAGGACTACTTTCATGGTACGTTTTGTGAGGAAATTACAAAGCCATGTGTGTAGACAGCCACGAATTCCGTAATTTTCTAGTTTCTGCAGGAGTTTTTGGTGGGGCACAGTATCAAATGCTTTGGAAAAGTCGAGGATGCCGATGTCTGCCTGAATGTTGGCATTCTGGAGTCTCAGCAGGTCGTTTACAGTTATTAGGAGTTGTCTTTGCGAAACCCATGATTCAGGTCAGTTAGGATGTCATTGTTCTTAAAGTGGTTCATCATGTTCTTACAGATTATATGCCCTAATAGTTTGGATATTACAGACGTCAGTGAGATTGGACGGTAGTTCTCTGCTTTATTTTTGTTGCCTTTTTTTAATACAGGTGTGACGTTTGCCTTCAGCCAGTCATTAGGGAGCATCCCAGTGTCAACCGATTTTTGGAAAATTATGCATAATGAGGGGGCCAAACTCCTTTAGTACTGTATATAACTCCTACCCAATCTCTTATCACTTTCTTTTACTTTGAAACAAATCATAAATATTTCTATGAATAAGGTGAAACCAAAATACTGTGATCGTGCAAAATAATTTATTTAGTCCTCAGATGAAATATTTACACAATCAGAATAACAATTTTTTTTGTATTATCCTTATCTACTATTATTATAATATCATTTAACCTTAACCAGTTTATAAACTGTTTTCATACTCATTTGATTATTTATTTATATTTAATACATCCTAATGTAAGAATTCCAACATAAGTATTACATAGTCACCATTTTTAAGACTTTAAATATTCTTTGCCAATTTTTATTTAATTTCTTTACATTGATATTTCTTTTATATAATATTACCGAATTGTGTTGTGATACAGAATTATAATTTCCATACAAGGATGAATAAAGTATATCTTATCTTATATTCTGATCATTTTGACTGTCAATTCAATTTTGAACATCTGGTCCACCCAGATATAATACCAGAATGATTTGGTGAGTACATTCAATCTTTCTGGTTGTTCATAAATTACATTGTTAGATTGATCTAAGCTGACTTAATTAAATCAAATATAAAATCAAAAGCATTTAAGACTTTTCGCTGAGCCTCTGGCAATATTACTTATAAAAGTAAATTAAATAGAATGGTTAAATAAAATCAGTCATGATTGGTTTGCAAGACAAAACAAAGTTGATTGAAAAGGAATCATTATATTGGAAATAGTCCTGTCTATTAGAAAGAAAACTAATCCAATAACTAAAACTGGTGTTAAAATGTATGTAGCAGTAAATCAAAAGTAAGAGGCTATGAATACTGCATAAGCAAAAAAATTACGCATTCGGAGCAAACTGGTAATGAAACCCATGACTAAATCAAAAGTAAGAGGCTATGAATAATAAACAAAAACGAATATAACAACTTCAAAAAAGAACTAAATACTAAACACGGCTTCTTTTTTGAAGCTGTTTTATTCATTTTTGTTCATTACTTTTTACAGTCCACAGCTTCTAACAGCTTAGTACCACTCAGACTATGAACAGTACACGAGCAAAAAAAAAATCCACATTGGGAGAAAACTGGTTTACTTCACATTATCAGAAAGAAAAATTGTTAAATTTGTTGTTGTCATATGTAAGCCACATATAAATGTCTCTCCTAATATATTAAGAGAAATAAATAATGAAAATGACTGCCTGGAAGCCATCCAAGTGTACAGTTCTCCACTCAAGAGTGGATGCCCACTTGTTCTCGTTCATACCATCAACATTGAGACAGTGGAATAGTCTCACATCTCCAATGAAAGAATAATACTGTCGTCTGTGGAATCTTCAAAATTGAAGTTACAGACTTAAAAGGAATGAGGAGGAAGAGGAGGAGGAGGAGGAGGAAGAGGAGGCGAAGAATGAGAAGAAGAAGAAGAAGAAGAAGAAGAAGAAGAAGAAGAAGAAGAAGAAGAAGAAGAAGAAGAAGAAGAAGAAGAAGAAGAAGAAGAAGAAGAAGAAGAAAATACCATATTTTGAAGCAGGAATCAAGTACACTACTAAGTACAATATATACACACTCACCTCAGTCTCCTTCCCATACATTGATTTGTACACAACCTTTAGCAAGCCGAAAGTGGAGCAGCCATTGTCAACCATTAGGTCCACATTATCTGATGAAACATCGATGACAAGTCTTTCCCCATTCCTGTCAAGGTTTGCAATAAATGCTGATACACCTTTATAAATTCTGCCCTTGCTGTCATGTTTTATCCATTTTGCGTCTGAAGAAAAAGAGGGAAAAGAGCATTTGATGCTGAAGCAGTGAGGGTTAAAACTTTAATTTGTTTTTGTTAAGTGAATAAGAAGAAAATATTACAAAGATGTCAACAAACTATCTCATGAACTATCCCAAAAACATTTGGAAAATAGATATTTTAACAAAAAATTTACTGTTCATCGGAGTGGGGTTAAATGAGGACAGAGGTACTTTTATGTGACAGTAGATAACTTTGAAGAAAATGATTCACATCAAGAGAATATCTAGGTTGTAAAGGCTGTAAATAATATGTTGCAAGATATGTTCTTAAGCGCAGCAAAAAAGAAAATGCATTGACTATACTAGCACATACCATGCACAATTAAATTTCTAAGCAGTTTCAGTCATATTAACTCTCAAAAAAATACATTTTGATACATCCAACCAATCCCATAGACAGCTTAATTTTCAAGGAACAAACTCCTGCACATCATGAGGAGGAAGTTTAAAATTTAGAAATATCACTTGCATCTGGTACCAACTTTCAAACAGTTGATGACTTTGCCCATCAACAGGATATATTAAAAGGATTCAAGGCTTTGCTGTTTTTAAAACAATTGCATTGGTGCACCTTATGAGCATGATATGAAAAAGTGCCTTAAAAATGCAGTGTATTGTTACTGTAACAGTTTTATTCAAAGATCACATAATATTTTCGATTATTTTATTGGCTCACAATGAGGTTGAAAAGAAGACTGATTGGCCATCTAGAACAATCTATTAGAGAATGTTACTACAAATCCAACGTTTTTGGACGGTCAAAATGGTCATTCTTGCAAATGAAGAAAATCTCAACTGTATAAGAATTGTAAATCGATGGCAATAAAACCAATCACTTAAGGTAACCGTAGCTGAATTAATCCCACCCCCCACCCCCTCACTCCACACCCACCTGACACTAGAACATATCAAGCCTTCAACATTAAGATGATCAGATTAATTTGGAGGAACACAAAAGCATAAATCCTATTCTATGTGGGAATTCAATAAAGCACACCCCATGTTAAGTCAAAGCCCCAATGACAAGTATACAATCTCAATCTAACACAAGTTCAACACATTTACACCGAATGTCAGAGCTCAACTTTTAATAAATGTGCTTTCAATTTATCTTGATTTTTCTCAGTAATCCATTTATGAAAACAAGTGAAAATCAAAAATCCAAAGGAAAAAGTGTGTAAGAATGGGCACTAATTGATATCAGTACTAGGTAATTTTGCCCCTTAATCAATACTGCTCGATACCAAAAAAAGTGTAAATATAAGTGTATAGACCTGTAAATGAGCTCTATAAAAATTGACAGAACCTCTTCTTAATTCGTAGTGGAAAAATCCAAAGAATCGAAATGAATAGAAAACAGCAAACTCGCTTGAGCACAACAATGGCAGAAAACTAACTTGCGCTGGAATTAATTAGGCTACTTACCATTGTTCTTTATAATTAGGTACCCAATCAGTGAAGAAACTAGAAACGGTCAACCAGTTTGTTTACAATGCGAGGCAATCGAGATGTGCTTGTAGCAATCATAGAACTTCCGATTTGAAGGTGTCAACATAAAGCACTTCTGACTTTCGCATTTTACTTTTTCATACTTTTACGTTCCACCAGGTAAATGTGGTCATTTTGGCTTAGACGAAACAGTGAAATTTATCGCTCAGCGGCTCAATTAAAATTGGCTACCATTGGGATCACGACAGGTTTGGAAATAATTTCACGAAGGCTATGTGAAAATACACTGGGATGTGTTCAGACACCAGACACGGCAATTCTAAAAAGTGTCGCTTAGCCTTGGCAACATATCCATAGTTAATATAAATGGCCCATGAGCTATGCGTAGCGCTGTGGAACATTCCTAATTACTTTACGGTCATTCGACTACGATTCATGAATTCCTTCTTTCTTCATTTCTTTCTTTCATTTTTTAACATAATATTTGAATTTTACGAAATGACTGATTTCGGTTAATTGACTGAGAATTTACAGGTCTAAAGTGTAGTTTTTGTCCATTTTCTATTTCAAAATTTTTTTTTTATTAATATAAAAATGAAATTATACAAACTATTATCAAGAAGCAATGGGACGAGGCTAAAAGGTGTTTGACCACTTCCGATAAGCTTTACAAATGACTGTCAAAAAAAAAAGGGCCAACTTTCTCTAATCAACGAAAGCTGAATATGGAAACAGAAAAAACTCAATCAGATTATCAATGTTGTAAAGGTTAAATAGTGTTAGGCCCCATTAGACATGACAAAAAGTTCGTAAGAGCTTGAAAACCAGTCAATAATGAATTTGATTAATCTTCCTTGTTTTAGATTCATGTGACATAATGTCCATTAGTATAAAAATATTATTATTATTATTATTATTATTATTATTATTATTATTATTATTATTATTATTATTATTATTATCATTATTATTATCATTATTATTATTATTATTATTATTATTATTATTATTATTATTATTATTATTATTATTATTATTATTATTTTCATTATTATTACTATTATTATTATAATTATCATTATTATTATTATTATTATTATTATTACAATTTTCACCACTGTTATCATTTTCCTGATGATAAACTTAAAAGTGGCATGTGCTTATATTTAATAGTTATCTAAATTGTTCCTCATGGCTAAGTGTTGGCCTACTGGATAATCATACTCTTTAGCTGACACAGTGACCTTTGTACATGTTCATCAATTTTGTTTATACAGCTAGTTGAAAACCTAGATAAGCATACCTTAAAGGACAAACAGTATTTTACATCATAACTACAATGCATGGAAATTAATATCAATGTTTCTCCAATGTAAACAACATACCACTTGCTCCACATTCTGCCCCCTGTTCTGTATTCTCACTTGCACTGTAATGATTTTAATACAATGAGAGAAGCAAGGATTATTTATATCATATCTAAGAGGAGGAGGGGCGAAGGGGGAATGTTCCGTAAACAAACGCATGAGGAAACAATTCCTATTTAATGAACATAAAAAAGAGTGACTTCCCCTACTAGCAAGAGAACAACGTGAACCCTTGCTCAATGATTTATTATTATAAAAAAATGGCTTATGGCGAGTGACCTACTGCATATTCACGTTGAGAGATAATTTGCATAACAAAATAACATAAAACACACACACACAATCACATATATATATATATATATATATATATATACACACATATACACATAACTAAATCTGACTCTCTTTCAGTGATCGGTCACATCCTTAGCAGAACCAAGTCACTTTACTCAATGATAAGGACAATTAGCTATGTGAAAGGGGACAACAAATATGTAGGAGTTGAAGAGGTCAAAGATCCCAGCAGTAGTCACCACCTTTTGTTCATCAACAGAGGGTATTATCATATATTGTTGACAGGGTTAAAAAAAAGTTTTCTGTCTTTTGACATTTAAAAAACTGAGAGAAGAAAATGTAGGTCGTAAGGAATTGACAAACTAATGCTGAAGTTACTGGGGAAAAAAATAAAAAAAACAACTGAAAAATAACAGTTTTCTTTTTTCAAACAAAATTACCTGGTATTTTCTCCACCTGGCACATCAGATTTAACCTGATACTCCAAATCACAATGCCATCCCCTTGTCTTGCCAAACATACTAGTCAAAAGAGTATCTGGCACCATATAAAAAGTAAAAATGATAACAATGAAAAATAAATATAAACAGTAAATAATTGTATGTCATCCCATATATTTGGTGATCTGAAAAAATCAGTCAGATGTCGCGCGAGTTAGTTTTGTGATATGAGAGATGACAACAATTTAGTCACTGAAAGTGATGATGATAGTGGCAGTGATGGTACGTACTTCGACTTCAATTTCGAGAGGTGCAGTCTCAGTCAGAGACAAAATACCATCTGTCATTCATCCAAATTGCAGAGAGATGGTGGTATTTGTCTAATCAAATAAGATCTTTCATTTATAAAAGTGTTTCTCATCTCATGTAGTTCCATATCTGAAGCAGACGTCGGAGGTCATCTTCCGCCAAGCTGATTTATCTCTTGCCAATTCTATTAAAGCAGCGCCACCTTTCTCAGCTTCATCTGTCCAAGTTCTTATCCCTTTCAAATACGTTATTCTTTGTCTTCCTCTTATTCTTTTTCCATTCATCTTTCCAGTCAAGGCGAGTATTTCCAAACCAGGGTGGCGGATAATGTGTCCTAAAAATTCCATTTGGCGTTTGATGATTTTTGTTATCAGTGATCTTTTTCTGTTTGCCATTTCTAAAATTTCTTCATAAAAGTGTTTAGGATCTGGTTACTCTATTACCCTCTTGTCCTAGGTGAGTTAGAGAGCAATCAGGCAGCAAGGAAGTAAGCTCCTCCTAAAGTACCACATCGCAGAGGCAAGAAGGGACAAAGGGGGGGGGGGAAATCAAAATTTTTGGTTTGTGATACAGAAGGGCTTTATTTTTTTAAATTTTTGGGTATGAATGTAGCGAACAAGTGCTGTTGTGATGATAATGTAACTGTATTTTAAATAATTTGCAATTAATACGTATGTTTTGTTTTTAAAAGCCATTTTCTCCAATTTTTTTTTATTTGACATCCCTCCCTTCAAATGTAAATAAGCTGGGCCCTAATTCAGACAATTACAAAATTAAACCAAATTTTATTCAGAAATGGTGCCTCCATCCAAATACATAATAAATTGGGAACCCGACATCTGACAGGTTTTGTCAGATCACCACACATATACAGGGTTCAACTAGCTTAATTGATAGAATACATGATACTCACAGACCATGGTTGACCTTTTGTCCTATGATCATATTTTTAGTCTAGCTTCCTTGTCAAAGCAGCAGTGAGTGATTAGGTTAGGCTTCTATGTATGTTAACTTATAGCAGATAGTAATGGGTACCAGGTGGTTGAGGACAAGGAAAAATATCTTTATAATCCTAAACGATGAAATGATTAATTCCAAATTATTTCTTGATTATTTAAAATAAAATCATTACATAAGATTTCTTGATACTGTATGCTAGATGTATAAAAATCACAATCCATACACCTGTGCCAAATCATCATTAACATAAATATTTTTTAAAACGATGTTTGTGACCTGCTCTGTAAATGACAACACTACTTTATTGATGACAGAAGTCATAATCTTACATGGGTACCGAGCTCTTTTCATCCAACGTAATTCATCAGTCCTCTTTATCATGTCAGAAAAAAATCCATATCCAATAAGAAGTCCACAAATTGCAAACAGCTTTCCATCATTGTGTACAGAAAAAATTGATGCTGAGTGATGCACTCCTGTTGTTTTTTTAAAGTAAGAAATGATTTCACAATATTATTGATGTATGTCTCTGTTTTAAATGGATTGATGAAAGAAAAATATATTTTCTCTTGCTTTAATTGAAGACAAACTCATGAGAATAAAAGAAAAAGAAAAGATTTCATTTAAATCGCACTTATTCTCCATGATGCCATGCTGTAAGCACTTGGCATTTCTTTTTTGATCTACTAATGATGGAACAATGTGCATTAAACGCTTAGAACAAGACAGCCTCCTAGGCATTTGCCTAAAATGTTCCTACAAAAACAACTCAGGAGGGAACTCCAAATTCAACATTCATCTCCAATAGAACGAAAATGTGTGCAAAATATCTTTCCTAAAGGTATCACAATGCTGTCTCAAGCCCTCTTACCTAATTTAGGTTTTGTTGTGACCACAACATTATATGTGGGCAGGCATAAGAAAATCAGGTATTAGATGCAAGAGCAGAAAAGCTGTAAACAAAAATAGCAATATATTAGTAAAAAAAAAAAATAAACAAGTATGAAACTTTACAAAGTCCATTTCCATGGAATGACAGAATCACCATGCTCCAAGTGCTTAAAGTTGTTTCATTGATGGTTCTAAATTTGAAATATTATTCCTTAAGGCAAATTCCAAGATAATTCTTATACAAACCTCTGATAACTCTAAGAACGGCAGTCTCTACATCTTGAACTCCATTGAACCACCCTGACAGTCCATTGCCAGTACCTGAAATATATATTTTTTGATCATCAATTTAAATTCTCAAAGATATGTGAGATCACAGTGTGCCTGTATAAGTTGTAAACATTCATGATTTGTTTCTGTTTTCTCTGATTTGATTTTGTTTTTTAATTCAGTTGGTATTATAGAATTTATTCACTGTTTTAAGTCTAACAAGTAAGTTTGTCATCGCTGAGAAGAGAATCTATAAAGTTCTTTTACATAATACTGTTACACTTACATTAAAATCTCAAGATTTTTAGGCATATTATCATCACTATCAATAAAGGAATGAATTTTTCATTTGTTAAAACCACTTTTAAAATCATTTTTTAAAATGTTTGGTGCTCCAGACTGTGCGAATCATAAATGTTCCCCCAATTTTTGTAATTTTTTTTCTTTTGGTGGCTATCACAGTAATTATTAATTGAAATCAATTACTTGAATTATTGAAGTAAGACAATGCATTTATAACTATGATAATTTGATTCCTACATTTTAAAAAGTATGATTTCCATTTCAATAAAGTAAAAGCCCTTCATTTGAAGTCAACTTTTCAATTAAAATGAGAATGACATTCCAAATCTCATTAAGGTCAAATGCATCAGTCGTAATGCATTTGGACACTAATATTCTCCACTCAGAAGCGTATTTACATTGCCAGAGGTGATTTCAAAATTGTCCACAAGGCTGTAGAAAAGTTACAGAAAAGGGCAAACATTCACTGATGAAGTAACAATAAGATGCTGATAATATACACCCGTGTAAATGGGCAGTTATTTGTCAAGTATGCAATTGAAATTAGGATCAATATAAATTTGGGGGGAAATTTTTAAGTGCATTTGGCATAGTCAAACATCCATGGTGAAAATTAACTTTTCATCTATTTTTTATCATTATATATATTAAATTTTAAAAAAGCATGAGCCTTTATAAACGTAATATCCACTAAACTTGCATAAAGCGCTATATAACTGTGGTGAAAATTGGGAAGAGGTGTTATGAATGTAATCTCACTAAGAATGTGTGTCAGATAAAGCACTGCATATGCTATAATAAACAAATAATGCAAAAGCATTTGATGTCCTTTGATGTCCTGCGGAAAGGGTAGATTGATTTTTATGATTTTTAGAAAGTTTGTTCTTGTATTTATATCTACTTTATTTCACAGTCATGAGAAACTTTTAAGGGTTTACAAATTCTTTAACAAACAAAAATGCAATATGCGCGGTAAGAAAGTCTAAATTGCCACAACTGACCTGTAGGAATAATACCAATTGGTTTTGACAAGGGTTTTAATTTGACATTTTTATCATGGTACTCCACACCAGCTGCTTTCTGTGTCTGGATAGTCAAGCCTTGAACAATTTCATGGTAGGTCCCATCGCCACCAAGTACAACAATTCTAGGAGAACAAAAACAAAAAAAATCGAAATAATCTTCATCTGTCATTAGAAAAAGATATTACTAAAATTTTCAATCTCCCTGTGCTTGGGCAGCTAGACCTTATCTGGATTTGGTGGGAATTCTTTGCAAAAAAATAATATTCAATTAAGAGGATAACGAGCAATTATGATTGTTTGTTTTATACTAGAGAAACTAGGAAAAACTCCAGATCCAAGAATCAGGTGGCTCTAATTGACCCTTTCTTCATTTTCAATAAAGCATGTAATGAAAGTCCATAGCAATGATTGGTAGTATATAACACTGAAACAGGAGCATTAACTCTATCAAAATATTAAAAGAGCCTGATTACTCTGGTCTTGTAAGTAGATTTTCTGTGAGTTATTAATTTTAAATTTTGTACTTTGAAATTGCCATTTGTTTATTTACCCATCGTAAGAGGAAAAGTCTTGGTTTTCAGCAATTTCCAGGGCATGCTTAGCTCTTTCCGTGACTGAAAAGTAAAGGAGAAATAGAGAATTTAAAAACACAATTGACCATATCGCGGAGAGAAAAAGAAATTTAAAAGATTGCATACATGATGCATTTGTTGGCAAAGCCAAATGATGAGAAAAGAATACTGTTGAAATCTGTGGTACTTCAGTGTTCTAATTGTAACTCTTCATAAACATACTGAGCATTGTTTATTAAAAAAGTGAGAATGCAGCCTTTTTAATATAATATATGCATATTTAAAGAATCAGTTGGAGTTAAAAACGCTCATTATGAGCAGTAAAAAACGCAATAATAAAGTACAACAATTGAGAAACAAACAAATATTCTCCATTGTAGAAGAACTGTGAAGCAGTGAGAAATAAAAAGGATGCATATGTAGGTACAAATGTTATACACTAATTAGCATTAATAAACATCCCATTTATCGTAGACCCTGTAAAAGAATTGCTCAAGATTGTGAGCAATAAACCGATTATAAGTAACTCATCATATCAAAGCCATATTATGTCGGGATGAAATAGGCAGTGAAAATGGAATTCTTCCCCACGAGCACAGTCCATGCCGCCTTTAAGCATAGTCATGGGGAAGAGGCTTAGGCGTGCTTAATGCCGAAGCATTCTTGAGTTGGAAGTCGACATAATCCAAAGATTTCCATGAATTAAATTACAAGTCATTTCCCTCTGTTGGTTAGTCATGATCACACAACACCAAGCAATGTTGCTCCATCATTAGCTGCTGTAGTAGTGTTTGTTTTTGTTTAGTAATTTGTCATAGCAGAGAATAATGGTGATGAGGAGGGTTCAACACCCACTACCCACCCAAAATTTTCACTATAAAAAACACTTACATGATTATTTGGTATGATGGTGTAATGGTTATAGTACTTGTGGTAGAGATGAAAGTGTGGTGGTAATTGTAGTACTCATGATAGGTAGGATGATTTGGTGGTGGTTGTAGTAGTGGCGGTCAGAGTGATGGTGTGGTGGTTGTTGTAGTAATGGTGGTAGTAGTAATGGTGTGGTGGTGGTTGTAGTAGTGTTGACAGGAGTGATGGTATGGTGGTTGTGGTTTGCAGGGATGATGATGTGGTGGCAGTTGTAATGGTGGTGGTATGGATGATGCGGTAGTAGTTGTAGCAATGGTGGTGGTGGTGGGGATGTTGATGTGGTGGTGGTTGTAGTAGTTGTTGTGGTAGGGATGATGATGTTGTGGTGGTTGTAAAAGTGGTGGTGGTTGGGATGATGATTTGGTAGAGGTAGTAGTAATGGTGGTGATGGTAGAGAAGATGATGTGGTGATAGTTGTAATAGCAGTGGTGGTAGAGATGTTGATGTAGTGGTCGTGGTGAGTCTTTTGTATTCTTAGAAAAATTTGAAAAAGGCAGAATTGTGATGATGGTGGGCGGGGATAAACCACCATTTAGGCGGAAGATTCTCAGCCCTTTATACTTAATGATAATATCTAAAATAAAACCAAAAACAAAACATAGGCTTTTATGGCGAAATATTGATTAAATGGCCTCAAAGCATTTTACAGACTATCGAGCCGTGCATACTAATAACACCAATAACAACAACAGCAACAATAATAATTATAATAATGATGATGATGATTATGATAATGATGGTGATGATGTTGACAACAACAATAACAATAATATGAATATAGTGTTAAATGTTGCAATGAATGAAAGATGAGATATTAAATAAACAAATGAATTGATGCTGTGAATTACTTAATATTTCTACTGTAATATGCATGCATGTAGTCTCCCGATGCTCCAATTACAGAGGCCATTTGTGGAATTGGCTAATAAGAATGATGCTTAATGGGAATGATTTTCATATAACAGTACTGTTCCATATAAAAGCAGTTTGCAGTGAACGGATAAAATTTAACCATTTACTCACCTTGAACATCAGCATGAATTTGAGCCAATTCAAATAATGGGCCCACCTTCTTCTCATATACTTGTTGCCCTGATTGAGATCCACCAATTGGATTTATCAAAACAAAGAGTCTTTTGGGGCGATCTGCAACTGCAATTTTAAAAAAGAAAACAACAATGTCTTTCTCTTTATAATATTGACTGTCAGACAGGTTACTACTGTTGATGTCCATTGAATTTTTTTTTTTAATTTGTAATAAATAAAAAATAATAATAAATAAACAAATATCAATTTTTAAAAATAGGTGCTTCCTGACTGCAACATTTATTTCTGCAGTTGCACTGCTTTTATGGTGTAGTGTTTTGTTGGTTGTGAACATTTAGTATGCACCTGTTATGTGCTTTAATTATGTCTCCGATGTTGTTCATGCAGGAGAAGCTTACCTTTATTGTGTTTCTGTTCAGTATTTTGTGTAGCCTGTGGTCATGTGGGAAACAGGTATCTATCAGTTTAAGAAATTTTTGTCCGATGACAGTTGTGACAGAAAAAAACATCTACTATCATCAGTCTGCTACTCACCTCAATAACCTCACACAACAATAATCTCCAAACCTACCCCCCCCCCCCCCCCCCCCCTTTGCACATCACATGCACACCTACATATACATGTATATACACACAAACACATAAGCAACAATTAGCACTGTATTAAACAACACAAAATATCTACAACATATTTCGCTGCCTCGGAGAAGCCATTGGCTGAAACAGATGTGTAGACAAGAACTATTTTTTAAAAGGTGAGATAATAGATATATAAATATTTATTTGAACAAAGTTACCCTGCTAACAGCACTTCAAAATGTTTCATTTATTCCATCAGTTGTCAATATGGAACAAAATGTCCTTTTCATACAGTGCAAACACCTGGAAGGATACTTTTTATACTAACTCTTGAAAATCCATCACTGCTTAGAGCCAGGAATTCATTTACATCTTGTTCTAGTGGGAAAAGTGTATCAAGTGCCTAGTTCAAGGACATTACACAGAAGTCAGCATTTTGCTATTATTGCCCTCCATCTGATGACCGATCATGCTCAACATTGCTCAACTGTTACAGAATTAGATATCATATTGTTCTGTTTCCGAGTGAAAATCTTTTTAGCAGCAAATGTTTGTAATGAAACACTATACACATTAATGAGAAAAAAAAATTATAAAATGTGGTAAGAAATCAAAGGTTGTTCTGGTATAGCACTTATGTCAAAAAAAATATTATGAAAATAAAACAGAATCAACATCTAATCATCATAATCTCTATGTGAGCACCTGATTTATAATAATTTACTGAATCTGGTCAAAACAAGAGTACGAGTAAGATGACAGACATTTGTTACACAGCCCTAAAGTGACTCTATGAAATCCAAACAATAAATTCTAACCTGAAGTGCATTGTTTCTGAATATAATCAATCCACACATCTCCAGGGTCCTCGTAAGACAAAATGTCCATTCTTTTGCTTTGGAGCTTCCTGTTTGACTGCAGTTCCATATAATGCAAGCAAAAACCTTTTTTCTCATCACTGCCTTTGAATTTCTTGCTTGGCTGAGCAGCAATAACATCACACCACAGTAAGTCAATGCCTTGGAGGGACAAATTTGCTTAATATCTACACAATACATTTATGTAAAAAAAAACACCCATCTAAATTTAGATAGTGAAAACAAAACAATCTATCTACGTAAATTAACATGTTGATAGACCAATAAAATTATTCATACGGCGCACTTTTATGGTTATACAATGCAAGTCATCTATCTGTCTGATAAGCATCTTTTTAAAGCAGAACTTTTACAAATCCATCACTGCCATTCATACCTGAATCGAGAAGGATAATGTGTATAAAATGACTGAACAAACGAACACCCAAGCAAAGTTTTACTAATATTGAATTTTGACTATTGTGACGGTGGTGAGGGCAGATGCATGCCTTGGTTTGTATTTCTCAAACTCATTAAACAAAAATCCACTTCCTATTGAAAAACATTGTATAACCTTAAATATAAACAGATGTAAGAAACCAAACACAATTCATCATCCAAGCTAAGGATAATAGCTACAATAGAACACATTTATGAGAAACACATTTGGAATGAAATGAAGGAGATTCTAGACACGTCTCTGTGCCCCATTTTCAAAAATTACCATTTCAATAAAATCATAACACATGCCTACTACGAAGGTTTTTTTTTCCTTCTTCGTTTATCAATGATATAAATAACCAGCCTGTATTTAGTAGCGTACATTCATAAAATGACCAATATTTTAGAATGATTTATGTTTTTGTGTGTGTGTGTGTGTGTGTGTGTGTGTGTGTGTGTGTGTGTGTGTGCGTGTGTGTGTGCATGTGTACATTGGTAGGGGAGAGAGAAAAAGGCATTGGGTATGAAAAATCATTCACAAAAGCAAAGCAGGGGGTCATGGTGATGACAGAAAATTATGAATAAAAGACAGGTGAACTAAAATAAAGAACTACTGATATATAAAGAACTATTGAAATTATAAACGTTTTTTTTTTCTTTTTGCCTGAACTTATTTATTACATAATTTGTACTCAACAGCATGGTGCAATATATATAATAACCATTAATCATTCAACAATTGACACCTTGATAACAATTCACACATTTACCTTTACTCCTCTTAGCTCCACCAGATGCAATATCTTTAAGAGTCAATCCACTAGTTGTCAGCAGCAATTTCATCTGCCTGCCCCCACAACTGACAGGTCCTTCTTTCAAAACATCCTTCCTTGCTTCCTCGTCACAAGAACCAATGTCAGTCATTATAAGTTTTCAGGTTTGATCAACACCAAATATGTAATTATCTATGAAATAAAATATATACTTAAGAACATATGTAATTTTGAAAAAAAAATGGCTAATAGCTCATAAGATCAAGACAGTAAAATTAAAGTCAATCAGCTTGCTTTCTGCACATTGTGGAGCAGTATTAGAGATGGCTCTGCCAATGACCCCGCTTCAAATTCTCCATTTTCCTCCCTATAATATTGGGAGAGGAGTGGAAAGCCCTCAAATACAAGCTAACCCCAGGGTTAAAAACTAGAAAAATTGGTTTGTTACTTTTGAAGGGAATATAAGATTCTTGAACGCCAGCATTAGGATTTTCAAGCAAGTTTCCAATGCCACTGCACGACCTTGGGAGCACGCATTTTGGTAAATTAGTTCAAAATTCATATTCAGGGGTATAAAAATGTTATTAATATATCACTCCAATGCCCTACGGCTGCACCTATATAAATTCTTATCAAAATGTATGCTCTTTTATAATGATTGGTTCTCGTATTTAACAACATTAAGAAATGCCATTATGGTCAGGATATCAATATGCATAACAAATCTATTTTTAGTACAAAGCTGAAGGAAAAAATTTCTTCAGATACATTTTAAAGGGGTTATATAATATAATAATAGTAAAGTAGTCCTTCAGAGCCACTAGGACCATGAAGCTGGAGTTTATCCCTGTTTCTATAGCATGAAAAGGACAGGACTCTTGTCTATCGCAAAGTACTTTCCACCAGATCTCATATACCCAGCTACCCAATCAGTGCTGGGTGGGCAGGGGGGTCAGTAAAAAATCACTACTGCACCCAGTCCCTTTGATTGTGAAGCAAGTGCTCTGCCAATTGAGCTATCGGGATCCCCAACACGTTATTCGGACTCGAATCTGAATAGTCTCCTGTGGCAGTATAGATAGTTTCGTTTTACTTTTTGTTTTTCAATTTATTTTAATTATTGATAATTACATAAAATTGATTGAAATGAAAATAACAATAATGGTATAGTAACTATCAACAGGTAGTCTAAACCCACTTTATTTGATGAGAAAGACTAAATCATTGTTCAATACGAAGTCCAGTTAGAAATAAAAAAGAAAAGAGCTAAAACCCTTCAAATGGAACAAAAGTTAGTCAAAGTAACTGTGGTCTTAAGGATACGCTTTTCTAACAACTTTACATGATGTCCAGATAAAATCAGGACAAATAATACATATTCTGATAGTCTTAGTTACGCAACGATCTTTCTACAGTCTGAAGAAGGGGTATCAGCTGAGTCAGTCATATTCTGATAGTCTTAGTTACGCAACGATCTTTCTACAGTCTGAAGAAGGGGTATCAGCTGTCAGTCTGACACATGGGAAAAACTGAAGGAAAAGGCTATTCGGACCCGAGTCTGAATTGCTTCCCGTGCCAGCTCCTAGTAGTCTGTGCCCCCCCCCCCCCCCCCAACCATTTCCACAACCCAAGAGTCGGCGACTTTTTCTCTTTGATATCGATTCACCATGGTCTCCCCTGCGTCCAGCGCCTCGGTCGTTTGTGGGTTGTGGAGATGTTAATGGTTACCCCCATCGTCTACTTATGAGAAGTCGCTGGTTACCCCCCAATCCCATTACCAGTTGATCATTAATTTTCTCTCCGTATTCAACCAGTGTTTATTTTATTAATAGGTACCTAGTCCAGCATTATCTAATAATAGTATTAGACGGTACTCTGCCCCTAGAAAGAGGAGAGCTAACGTAGCTCCTCTTTCTAGGCTCTGCCCCTACCCCAGTGGCGGGGCTCTATTGCATGGTTTGCTGCCAAGAATCACCTCTATTTTTATATTTAGAAATAAAACAGCATTTTTTAAGTTAAAAAGAATTAAGATACTGCCTTTTGTCAAAGCCCGACCCATACTGCCTTTTAAATTCAATTCAATTCAAATATTTATTTATTGTCGGCATTTTAAAAATGTTTCATAGATAATGTAGTCAGGCTAATAGAAGCCTTTGACCGACATAGGTTTTAACACATAGTGCATAAAAATACATAGCAATACATTTTCCTTTAAAACATTCCCTCATCAAGATTCCAATCATGACACACAAAGAAAAGTAACATATATTATAAATATATTAATATATATATATAATATATATATATATATATATATATATATATATACATACAAAATGGCAAAATATATAATGTAGATATGTCATGCATGTATCTTTTGCAACATGCTCATGGCAAATCAAATAAATCTTCCAACACAAAGACACTCTTTTATCTATGCGAGGGCAAATTGATTGTTAACGTTAACAATAGCGACTACAATTGTAATCTCCCAAAGACCACGAATATTTAGATTGTTTTGTTTGTTTTTTTAAGTTGCTTGCAACACATTTAGGTCTTATCAGCGCCAGTAAAAAGGGAGAAATTGGATAGTAAAAAGTTCTAGAATTACAATTAAAAAGTACCCAAGAAAAGTAAGACAAAGGGGAATAATAGACCACCGCTTTTGAAGGTTAGTCATCTTCGGGACTTCTAAAACGTGACTTACTCCCTCACTCGCCCTCCTACCGACTGACAACTGACAACTGACAACGAGCAGCTCCCGCACCCTACCACACCCTACCAAAAGATATAATGGTATAATGTTTTTATTCTAACTCAAGGTGTGGACATATCGTATGATGAGGTGGCAGTGACACTGAGTGATGTGATGATGTGCAACTCATAATGAATGTCCCCTTTAACTTTATCCCTTTATCATTAAAATGTAAATAAAATTTAAGCAAGCATATGAATATGACTGGCTCTAAGTAAGCAATGCTCAGTATTGGTGATGATTATCAGTATCAGATCAGGCCTAGTCAAAGGTATCTCAGTTTCAGAGCCGGCAGGCCAATCAAAAACCCAAGGCTGAGGTTGTGGTGTAAGTGTAACATTCCATTATTGACAGACAGCGGTGCCTGAGCTGAAGCCTGGGATCGTGAAAATATTTAACGAAAATGAATGGTCATGCTCATGCTCATGGCAATGGAGAGGCTTCGGGTGAGTGGAAGTGGAACAATACCAGAGGTAGTCGCATCGCCCGTGGCTGAGCCGCTGATCGAGCCCCGATATCGATGTTACGGCTCTGGAGTGAAAATTGTGTTAACCGGTGAACATAGTTTTACTTCCATTGCCGTGGAATCGCTTCCTGTGCACTAATTTCGTCACTTCCGGTCTCATTTTAAAGAGGAGAAGCCAGCGCATCAGGCGGCGTTTTCAGATTTTTAATCCGTTCATTCTTTGTTCAGATGCCAGCTGTTTGAAAATTTGGTAAGTTTTAACTTCATTTTAAATACATTTTTCATTATATTACCTATTTTTAATTAATGTTATATTATTCGCCAACCATTTTTCTCTATTTGTGTGAATTTTGGTGGTGATTGATGCTGGCGAAAGCGTCTTTTAGTGACTTTAAATACGACGCGTGTTCATGAAGTTGGCGACGGCCAACCAGGATTGCCTCTCGATGTATCCCCGAGTCTCCTGTGTACAGTGCAGTCTGTAAACTATCGACTGCGTTTGCTTTTGTGACTTGTATAAATAATTTCAAGCTGAATAATTGCTGTAAAAAGACTGAAAATAGTCCCATCCATAATTTTAGTTTTATTTTATGAATGAATGTTGAAACTGAAATGACTTTTTAACTGGGATGATACCGGACAACTAAAAATTATGTTCCACTGATATTATTTTTTATCTTTTATTTTTGTTTGTTCTGCAGGTTAAGTGTGTTGGTTTAATTTAATGTGGTTAATTTCAATACAAATAATACAGAATAGCATGATAGAGTCAATTCAAGTGAAAGTATATTTCATTCATTACTTTACTCTTTACCACAACAAAAATTATTATATAACTTTTAATTTTGTTGATTTAATCATAATCGAAGTACTTTTTTTGTTTTCAGAGTCAGACGTTCATTATGACACCACATTTTCATGTTTCATTTCCTGCCTTGTATTTTTAAATATGAAATTGAAATAACAACATGAATTTGATTGTCTGCCACCTCCAACTCCAGTCGTCTGCCGCCTCTAACTCCAGTCGTCTGTCTTGTATTTTTAAATATGAGATTGAAATAACAACATGAATTTGATTGTCTGCCACCTCCAACTCCCGTCATCTGCCTCCTCCAGCTCCAATAATCTGCCTTGTATTTTTAAATATGAAATTGAAATAACAACATGAATTTGATTGTCTGCCACCTCCAACTCCAGTCGTCTGCCCTCTCGAACTCCAGTCGTCTGTCTTGTATTTTTAAATATGAGATTGAAATAACATGAATTTGATTGTCTGCCACCTCCAGCTCCTATAATCTGCCTTGTATATTTGAATATATGAAATTGTAATAACAACATGAATTTGATTGTCTGCCACCTCCAACTCCCGTCGTCTGCCGCCTCCAGCTCCAGTCGTCTGTCTTGTATTTTTAAATATGAGATTGAAATAACAACATGAATTTGATTGTCTGCCACCTCCAACTCCCGTCATCTGCCTCCTCCAGCTCCAATAATCTGCCTTGTATTTTTAAATATGAAATTGAAATAACAACATGAATTTGATTGTCTGCCACCTCCAACTCCAGTCGTCTGCCGCCTCGAACTCCAGTCGTCTGTCTTGTATTCTTAAATATGAGATTGAAATAACAACATGAATTTGATTGTCTGCCACCTCCAACTCCAGTCGTCTGCCTTCTCGAACTCCAGTCGTCTGTCTTGTATTTTTAAATATGAAATTGAAATAACAACATGAATTTGATTGTCTGCCACCTCCAGCTCCTATAATCTGCCTTGTATTTTTGAATATATGAAATTGTAATAACATGAATTTGATTGTCTGCCACCTCCAACTCCCGTCGTCTGCCGCCTCCAGCTCCAATAATCTGCCTTGTATTTTTAAATATGAGATTGAAATAACAACATGAATTTGATTGTCTGCCACCTCCAACTACCGTCATCTGCCTCCTCCAGCTCCAATAATCTGCCTTGTATTTTTAAATATGAAATTGAAATAACAACATGAATTTGATTGTCTGCCACCTCCAACTCCAGTCGTCTGCCGCCTCGAACTCCAGTCGTCTGTCTTGTATTTTTAAATATGAGATTGAAATAACAACATGAATTTGATTGTCTGCCACCTCCAACTCCCGTCGTCTGCCTCCTCCAGCTCCAATAATCTGCCTCGTATTTTTAAATATGAAATTGAAATAGCAACATGAATTTGATCATCTGCCGCCTCCAGCTCCAATAATCTATCTTGTATTTTTAAATATGAAATTGAAGTAACAACATGAATTCGATCGTCAGTCTCCCCCAACTACTTCTGTATCATTGCTTGGACTTCGATGTATTTATTCAGTATCATTACCTGGATATTGCCTGTGTCTACATTCCATGCAGCCAACAACCCAGAGTGCCTAGATTTTGTTGTCTTCTGTCTTTTGCCACATCTCAGCCATCTTATGGATTTAAGCGAGTCAGTACGTGAGTACCCTTTAATTATCTGTTCTCTTAGTGATGTTGAATGCAAAGCAATTATCAAATTTTCTAAAGTTCATTTCAATTTTAATGTAGTTTAATAGTTAGTCATATGATACATCTCTTCGAGATGTTCAGTTTGATATATGACATGCCTATGTTGCAGAAAGTTTGCAAAGTGTCGGTATTTATCGGCTTATTGTTTGTTATTATGTAATATGTTACGTAATATTCAATTTTGCATTTTCAGGTTAAGTTTTCTCTACCACTCTTATGTAGTTCTTGTTTTTAATTTTGCATTTTTATCACTGACCATGTTTGCATATATAAAGCGGCAAGCTTGTTTCTCCCGAGTACTGTTGGTGCCCAAATGTCTTGTCCAAGGATGCAAAAACATTGGGCAGTAAATTTGCAAGTTGCATTTACTGACACTTGTTCAACTTTATTTCTAGCCCTGTTCATTGTTTTTTGTTTTTTTTCTTCTCTCCGAATACCAGTCATCTTTCGTCTGTTGCTCATTTGCCAATGCCAAATATTAAGTGCCTTCCCCAAGGACACAACTTTAGTGTCTAAAATTCATACGTTTACGCTCCTTTCCTCTTGTTTTAACAATTTTTTGGGTTCAAAATTAATCATAGCCATAGTATTGTAAGCATGCTCTGGAAGAAGACCACCCTCAAATCTGTTTTTAAAGTTATTACCCGTTCCTCGCGCCTTTTTTTTTCATTTTCTAGGGTTATGTAATTGCATGACGTTGCATAATATTGCATAATAATCATTTAATTTTTTTTTAATTTGCTTCGTCTTTCCTTTGCGATCATTTTGATATATGGTTTTATATGTATTCCACCCCAAATAACCGTGATTTTCCATTTCCCCCGCTTTTCGGTTGCTCTCTGGTCACAGTTTTAGTTTCTTTTTTCCTCTTATATTATATTAAGTATTTTGGTCCACTTTTGCGGACTAATAATCCCGTAACTTTGGTTCTAATTGTCACATTGTCATAATTTTGGTACCATTGAAAAGTGTATTTCTTGCAGAATAGCATGAGACTATTTTGAAAACAATTGCTGCAATCTCAAATTTTCATGCAACTACCTAAAGACCACCATCCATGCTGAAATACTTTTTTTTAATTCCAATATTTACCTGTTGAATACGATCAGGACTTAATTAAAATCTAACGATTATCTAGGTCATATAATTGATTGTGCACAACATTGTTGATAACAAAATTTCTAGTCGATTTCTCCTCACCTCCTCAGTAACAGTGACAGTTGTAGTTGTAGCTGTCTAAGTTGCTTGTATTTCCTACTTTCACTTTCGTACGCTATTTTCTGTTTGTACTGTCTCCATATCATTAAAAAGGTCGCAACGTGAAATTATGTAGCCAAATTTATTATATTAATGAATAAATTTACAGTGTATTTATTGTTATTTTCATATCATATCATATCATATCATATCATATCATATCATATCATATCATATCATGTTTAAGAGTGAGATCGACGGGCACTTATTTGTAGGTCGGAACCATGGAGTTCACCTAGGTCGGAACTGATAACCCAATTTCTAAATGAAAATCTAAAAAAAGACGCATAATATTGTCCATTACAACAATGTTAAAAACTAGGCCCATAAGTGGGTTCGGATGTCAGATCTGCATACATCGAGTGAGATAGGTCAGATGACCTTTTAATTAACCTTTAATTAATACCCAAATTTAACAAGTGGGGAAGTCCAATAAAGTTGATCATACATTGTGTAATTAAATCTTGAAAATTCATCCATAACACGTTATTACATAATTTATACCACCTAATGTGCTCTTATTTGCAGGTCTGATAACCCAATTCATTATGGGCTCATTGTTGTAATGGTAATCTAAAAATAAAAATACGCAAAATATTGTCCATTACAACAATGTTAAACTAGGCGCTTCTCTCTCTCTCTCTCTCTCTCTCTCTCTCTCTCTCTCTCTCTCTCTCTCTCTCTCTCTCTCTCTCTCTCTCTCTCTCTCTCTCTCTCTCTCTCTTCCGGGCAACTCCTTCGAGATGCACCCGATCGGTAAGGCTGCGGTCCAGCGTGACCCCCAGGTATTTTGAATTCGGCTCGTTTGGGAGAAGATGGTCCCCGACGAGCACGTTCAGTTTACGGGTGTTCCAGCCACTGCATGGGTTAAATGCAGAAAAGAACAACTCCAAGGTCTTTTTGCACCTTATAATTTTGCAAGGTTGAGCATTAACCCTTCGCATCAGACCGTATCGTACGTCGCTGATAGGTCTATAAATACATCACCAGTTTGCTGTTTCCTTTCGAACACTGCTTCGATATGCTCTGTAGGTC
>NC_088360.1:92807033-92887033 GCF_034508935.2 Berghia stephanieae | reverse complement strand
TTTTTGGGGGGGGGGGGGGGTTGGGTTTTTTTGTTTTTTTTTGGTTTTGGTTTTTGTTGTTTCGTTGGGGTTTTTGTTGTTTGTTTTTTGTTTTGTTTTTGTTTGTTTGTTTGTTTGTTTTTTGCATAATTTTGTTTTAAAACTTCTGATTTTAAAAAAAAGCAATCGTTAAGCAGCTGAACATAAAAACGTCAGCGAATATATCTAAAATTTATTGGTTAAGACCAACGTGCACGAGCGCATATAATATGCGTTTGAATTAACATTGTCGTAATAGACAATATTTGCGTTGGTTTGAGAGTATGTCCATTAAAACAACGAGCCAATAACAGTTTTGGTCAGCAGACCTGCTAATGCGTAAACATCGGGTTAAGACTAATATTATTATTGTTAGAGATGGGGGAAAAAAGGATGCGGAGAATTGCTCTAAATTTAATTACACTGGAGTTACTTTTTGCGTTGTTTTTCAATTGATGATTCGAGCGTTGCTGAGCATTAACCACTCAAAACATTCCCTATAATCTAGCCCCCTTTGTTCCATTGACTGTTTATTTCCTATCGACGAAAAGGTCTGAGAAAGATTCCTTAGTTCCCGCTGTGTTACTTACAAAGAAAAACGGTTCAAACAGATTTTCATAATGCTGAGATGATGCATATATTATGTAACTATTTAACTTGTAACAGCGATGATTGCTACTTTGAACGTTTTGTTGTCCAGTCTGTTTTACTCTGGAAAAAAACAAATAAACAACAACACGTATCTAAAATTTTGGCTAGGAAACTCGTGCTTCAAATATCGATCGATTAAAATGACCATCATTGTGGGGAATCAGACATCATCATAAAATTACGGAAAGACGATGATGGGCAGTTGATTGATGACTTATAAAATATTAATCACGCATGCGCAAGAGCGCCTGAATCTCTTGTCATAATATGACATACGTAAGATAAAGTCATCATATATAATCCATCAAAAATGATGTTTTTTTACGTTTTGAATCTGAGTCGTACGGTACACTTTGTTCTACAAACGTAATAGCCGAAAACGTATAGACAACTTGATTTCATTGTGATATTTTAATTTTCAGCGCAGAATATTTCTCTCTTGTTATGAATTGAGGACATCGAAAAATAAAAACTCCTTGTGAAGTTTTAAAATTTCAATCCTGTGAAAAACACAATCTCATGCATTTTCATTGTAATTGCTTTATATTTTATAAACAGTTTATTTTATTTGAAATTAATCTAGATGAAGAATGACACTTTAGCCTGAAAGTTGTTTCGTAGAAAACTGCAAGTGAGCAAAATTAATATTAATTTCACTCAAATAAATCAGTCTCTTGTTTTGGAATTCGGGAGGATCGAGAACAATTTTTTGAGAACAGCTGCAAATTATCAAAAGAAATAAAAGATTATAAAAGTGTAAATCGATAAACTATATGAAATAAGATAAGCGATAATTGAAAGTGAAACGGTGGTGAACAATATTATTCTAGTCTTATATAAAGAAGCGTGTGTCTATAATACTCATTATTGAACACAAAACGACGCACAAAGACACGTTTGCAGTTTGAACTTTATTTCTTATTTTGTAAAATATCGATATAAAAGATATTGACTATTTTTCCCGATTGATTCATTCGTGACTCACAAGATGTTTGCAAGTACGGACATGCCGAACATAAGTCTGTCTCACTCAAACGGGTCTTTCCACGAAAACACAACCGACGGCGGCACGACGAGAACAACAACCTCAACGTTTGGTATTACTGTAGAAATGTACTTTTTCATCAGAGAAATACTGCGATTGTATGTCAACGTGCTATTGTGCTGCTTTGGCACCATCTCAAATATTGCATGCCTTGTCATTCTCAAAAGGGACGGTGCCTTAAAGACTAGCAATATTCTCCTCATAGCGCTTGCTATAGCCGATTTGCTTTATACATCCAACAAGACAGAGATACCTTTCCTCATATACACTTACGCACCACCTCTATACCGCTATCAATATTCACCTAGCATGAACATGTTCCTGTATTATGTTTTCGTACTTAACTATTACTTGGTAATTGACGCATTTTTTATTTCTGTAACGATTCCTCTGCTAATAACTGTTGAGCGAATAGTAGCTATCCTTATTCCTTTAAAATTTCCTACTATCATAACTCCTACGAGAACAATTGTTGCATGTGTAATTGTTTACGTGTTCTGGTCTGTGAGGTGTCTTACTGTGTGGTTTGAATTAGATCATATTGACATCGGTGACACTCTGTTCGTTGTAATTAATTACGAGGTTACAGAAAACAAATGGTATATGGTCCTTTATGATTTCACAAATTACCTCACGGGCTTGGTATTCTTGCTGTTTGTAATCATTGGCTCTGTAATCATTGGTATTCAAGTCAAACGAATATCAATGAAAAGAAGAAAACTTGTAACAGGCTCCAATGCAAATGAAAGCAAAGCTACGGCTCGTACTACAAAGACATTGCTATCTGTATGTGTCATTTACTGCGTTACTAACCTGATTGTCTATATTTTGGACTTGATCCGTAGCCGTTTGGGTCTAACACCACTTTCGGCTCTCTATTACGAAATTTCTGAAACTATTGGTATTATCAACAGCTCATGCAATTTCTTTGTATATGTTTACTTTAATAAGAAATTCAGAAAACATTTGAGTTTCAGGTCAAGTTCATAAAATAAAAGACAATAACTTGTGAAGCCTGGATTTTAAAAAATAGTCTTTTTTGAAATCTTTGACAATGTATGTCCCCTACTGGCAAAATGTCTTTTATATTCCAAATAAGAAAAACAAGAAACAAATAACAGCAAACAAACTTTTACTTCATTGATCCATTGATTCAAATAGTCCCTTACTTTTCAAAAAAATATTAAACCGGAGACATCAAAGATTTTTATAGTTACTGGATTTGATGGAGACTTGAATTTGCATTATTAGTCCCTTTTTGTGTTTTGTTTTTGTTTTTTTTTTTTTTTTTTTTTGTTCTTTTGTTTTGTTTTTTTTCTTCTTCTTCTTTTTTTTTTTTTTTTTTTTTTTTTTGGGGGGGGGGGGGGGCGGTTCTAAAATCCAGTTTATCTTAATCATCTTGCTCGTTGATTTTTATTGATACAATTTTTTCATAACAATTCGTGAGGGCATACCCGTTCACATTGTATTTGGGAAAAGTATGGAAATGTATTCGAATTTTTTTTAATTTAATTTTTTAATTTTTTGGTTGTAATTCTAGTATCTATTATATTATGTACCGATGTCTGATCCTATGTTCCGATCTACATCTTTTAACACCATTCTGAGTGAGGGTACATTGTAAACTAGTTCTCTTTTCAGAAGTCTGTGAAGAAGAGATACATGTTATCAATATTCATATTTGTGACTCAACGTGTCAATACGGTATTATGTCGGGGTGACCCAGATAACAAAAAGTGAATTTTGAGTTAAAATAATCAGAGATATGACATTTTTAGGAGTATAATATGTTTTATCTTCTTGATAAAACAAAAATGCTACCAAAAGTCTCAAATTACTGGGGATAGATTAAGTTTTGACTAATGACCGTGCCTCACATAATAGCAATACCTTTGTGAGGTGATTGGTCACATATTCGAGTTGTCTTTGTTTTCTTTGTTTCCTCATTTTATGCCTATTTGTTTATATATAACTGCCCAAATATTTTCAAATTAGTGACACTCATCATCATTCTGGTATTATTTAAGGATGAACTAAATGAAGAGAATTCAGATTAAAGTCAAGATGATGCGAGTTAAAGCGATACTAAGCTTTTGGAAGCTGTAAACGGTAAAAAGTAATGTATCCTTTCAAGCTCAGATTCGTTTAGTTGGAGTTTGTTCTCAGTATTTGATGTCAATCATACATTTTTGAAAACACCGAATTGTGTCATGAATATCAGAGAAAGATAAAGAATTTAGACCTGAAAGTCGTCTGCATAGAAGTGGTACAGAAAACTATGGGGAGCATTGATATAGGATAATAGCTCCATGTATAGACTTAAGAGACTGGGTCCAAGAGCCGAGCCTTGTGGCGCGCTATACGGCGCCCCTAATGGATCACCGCCTTGACGTTCGGTGGGGGTTCGTGAGGCATATCAGGGGCAAAGGAGTAATTCCGGTTGAACGTTATTAGACCATCCCGGATGTCGAGCCGATACGCGGGCGTCATGAACGGCCCGCCCTGATATATGTGATGGAATGGAAATTCAACCCGGTGCCCGAATGGCTTCAGCCAGTGGCGTGACGTGTTTACAGTATAAGGTGGTGCCAGAATCAGAAGAAAATAACTTAAAACAAGCTATATTTGTAAATACAAAAGAAAGAAAAAAATTAAAGAAAAGACTGACTCAAATAAGTAAGAGCTGGTATATACCATTTCCCAGTTTGTTTTTTAAAATGCTGCAATCCATTTTTAAAAGATGGATGTGGTGCCAGGCACCAAATCAACAAATATAGCCACGCCTCTGTCGAGATTCTGCTTTTTTGGTAGGGATCAGACAATTGTTTTGTTTTTTTAATTTGATGGATGACTGGGAGTGATTTAGTATTGACGTTATTGATGACAAGAGTTCGTTCAGGCATCTTTTGAGGAGATGTGGGAATAGTGTCGAGCTGGCATGTTTCTGAAACAGATTATAAAATTAGTTTAATAACTTCTTTTAAGGAAATTGGCTTAAATTGTGTGTACAAAGGCACACTTTCTGATCATTGTCATTGTTTTCTCGAGAAAAATCATTATCTAGTACAAAGAAATTACTCCTGATTGATTTTATCTTATTTTCGAAATATTACAGAAATGTTTGCGGAAGTTGGTTCGTTTCCAATGTGGTAGTGGTGTCATATTTTTGTTTTAATTTCCAAATATGTGGTAGTGGTGTCATATTTTTGTTTTCCTTTCCAAATATGTGGTAGTGGTGTCATATTTTTGTTTTCCTTTCTAAATATGTGGTAGTGGTGTCATATTTTTGTTTTCCAAGCAATGCAATTGTGGTCTGGAGGATATGCGTACAGTTGGTGCTATTTCTAGTTTTTCATTGTCAAGAAAACTTTTAGTTACGTTACTAACATGTCTTAGCTGAATCATTTTAGATTTATACTCCGTTTTGTGTTGCAGCTGGCTTGTTTTTTCTTCAAAGTCTTTCCGCTTTCCTTTTATATCTTTTTACCAGTTTTACCTTACGTCGAATAAATGACCCAATTTGCCAAAAACAGTCTACTGTTTTATAGAAATAGATAGTGAAAATAGCGCCATATGCCTTCGCGTCAGGACAACCTTGACACGCCTGTCAACTAGACGGAAAGATGGCACATGACATTTCATCCTGCTAAATGCAACGTGATGAATTTCATAAATGACAGGAAGTCGATTCACGTTAGCCACGCCGAAATGGACAATTCGAGCCCTGTTCTGGGTGGTGCAAAGTTTGTTATTTGGAAAAGACTCTTTACACAAGTTTTCTCACCATACTCCAGTGTTAAATGAGTATTGGGTATGTCAAAAAAATAAAATAGAAATGAGGCTTACAGTACAGGAATCAAGTATCAACCCACATGTTTGGTATTTCTGTCAGCTTGAGACTCACTGTAGAGCGCTTTCAGTACATTCAGTAAGTAGCTATTGCTCTCTATAAAAATGTGCATTTGAACAAACAAAAAAAAAACACAAAAATTTGTAATCCTTTGGGTCATAGTTAAAATTACTTAATTGAGCCTTCAATACTCTTCAACAGTCGTAACGTCACTTCGCTCGTAATGACGCATGGTAACTTAGTAACTGGCTCTAAACTATGGAAAACAATGGCGGACGCCATTATGAAATATTTCTCCGACGAGCATAAAAGCGTATCCAGAGGGAAAAAAACATTATAAATCTGATCATGTTTTAACTTTTACACATTCTGATCACAAGACATATGAAAAATTCTAGCCAGCATGAAGAATAAAAAGTATAGATTTTCTTTGTTTAGAACCACGATGGCCACCGTTGCTGGGCGACGTGACATCAGACTATTGAATCCAATTCGGACTGGGGATCTTCAGTAGCTGAATAAGTAATGCACTCGTTAGTCTTTGGGCCACCAGCACCCCCCATCCCCCCCCCCCCTGGGGGAAATTTGTCACTATATTTTCCTGATATAGCAGTTCTTAAGGTATAAAAATCCACTTGTTATGGTTTTATAAAGTGTAGCCTCCCTTGAGTTATTGCCCCTGAAAGGTCATTTAGTGCAAAAATCAACTATTTTTTTAAACAAGCAAAATTGAGTTTGTAATCGATATATTTTTATGCATAAAGACTTTCACGGCAGTATCGTGCTTAATTTAGGCATGATTGCAACCTGAAGTGATAAATTTATATGAATTATATAGTGAAATATGAAAGAAAATGCCCATTTTCTCAAAAGACATTTCCACCAGATATACTTTCTTATATTAGACGTTCTTTCATTTCCTTTTTCAAAAAAAAAAGTTTTAAGTTTAACGCCCTTTTCAACTAAGTGAAGGTTATATAAAAGGCGGCACCTCCATTTTAAAGTCCGTCTGCGATTGACTGTTTAGTGGGTACATTTAGTTGAAATCGACTATTTACATTATTTGTATTGAGATTATAATTTGACGTATCATACACATTAAACAATCATTAAATAGTTGTCATATGACATGGTATCCTATGGATCAATAAACAAATTATAAGGTGAATGGCACAGGATATTCAGTTATCATACATTCCTTACTTTAAGCACGTTTTCAGTTATTGATCTTCGTCTGTATCTGAAGAATCTTCATCACTTGGAGAAGAATCAGTATCTGATGGCATCCTTTCACTGTCATCTTCCAAGACATCCTGACCATCATCAATTTCTGACAAAATGTCTTGCAAATCTCTTGGCAAAAAGTCCTCTGCAAACCATTGAATCGCTAGTCCTCCAGATGGTGAAACTCTCCAGCCATTTTCCGTTGGGTCAGGCAGATCGAAGAATTGGACAAGCGAGTTCCTCCACACCAGGGTTTGGTAGTTGGCTCTTTTCATGTGCAATTGGAGAACTTGATTGCAGGGTGGCATTTGTGAAAGATCAACACCATCTGAACTAGAAAGAATGCTCTTTTTGCCCTTAAAACTCTGCCTTACTTTATTATATCTGAGCTTATCAACAGAGTTGTAAGTGTCTTTTCCATATAGAGTGCACACAAAAGCTTCCAATTTAGACTGGTCAGTTGGGCATACTTCTTGTGCTGTTCCAAGCCTGGCAAAGACATCGATTAGAGACTGATCCTTCATAAGAGTTTTCAGTGGCCTTACTTTTCCCTTTCCTGCAAAACAGCTTGTTGTGTCACAGCCAGTAAAAGCGTGGAGGCCAAGAATTGCTTCTCTTAAACATGAAGACATTGATGATGCTAGACTTGACATATCTATTTGGCGTCGACTGTTTCGTGTTCCAGTGTCAAAAATGAGAGTTTTATTAATCTTGTCAGCAAATGACTGAAGGAGGAGAAAGATGCCTGTATCAGGGGATTTGATAATTATTCTTTTTATAGCGTCCTGATTTGAAATATATGAACAATGGAGAATTATTCGAGTATCTGCTTCCTCTTGTGAAGAAAACAGATCTTGAATTGGTCTTGAAATCACTGATCTTCCATCTTCACTTGTGATAAATTCGCACCTATTTTCACATACATAAAAAAATTTCTCTGTCTAAGTCGGGGGCATAAAGATCCTTTTGAATTTCCGAGAGAAGAAAATTGGTCAGTGTCTTCTTATTTGCATCACTAGCCAAAAATGCTTTCCAGTTCGATGGTATTTTCATGGCAGGTCCTTTAAGAAGGAAGGAGTCATTTGTTCGCCCCCTTCTGTCTCATTCACTGCTCTTTATAGAGTCTGATTTGTATGTGTCTGTAATAAAATGTACTGGTGTTCTCTGGGGTAAAGTGTGTAAAAATTTCTTTGGGAGTTCTCCAAATGTGCTAGGTATATCTGTAAGACTATGAAAAAAAGCCATTCCGTCTATGACATGAACTGTGCCTTGCATCTTTGAGAGGTCTTCCGTGACAAGAAACTCCTGTTTTTTAATGACACTTAAGAGCTGTGCTTTATTTGTCTTGAGTGGTAAGCCATCGGGCGAGGCCAAGGACCATGGAGTTGGACTCAGTGGATAGCTTAGAACCTTTTCCATGTCTATGTCATGCTCGTGTGACAAAACCAGTAGCTGCCCAAAAAGGTTTCGTTGAACTTTTATTTTTACTTCCTTGGTTTTACTTTTGACCGTGACAACATTTGCGGCAGAGGCAAAAGTTTTAATTCCTGATTTTGGTAGGGGATGTTTGAACGCAACAGATTTATCTTTTAGTCTTGTGTCAACAAAGCTCTCGAATCTTTCCTTTTCATATTTATCTACTTTCATTAGGTCATTTGTAACATCTTCTGACACTTTCTTCCCAGATGACAAGCAAACCAATGTATCAGCACTCAATTCAAAAGGGTTGGTGAATGCTGAAAATGCCCTTACAGTACTCCTAACACGTTTCTCACTCAGCTGCCTTTCTGAAACATTCATGTCTTTGTGACTATCAAGTGACTTTGAATCCATGTTGGTAATCTTTTGCAAAGCCGAAACATACTGAGATCTATTGTGACGTGTCACACACCACCTGTAATATGTGGGAAGGCTTCTGCTAAACCCAACTATGCCTCCTCTTGTTTTTGCATCCTTGTTTATGGTTTGTTCTATCGTCATATCAATAGTACATCTTCCAGCAGGTACATATGACCTGGACACACTGAATCCTTTGTTTTTAATCAAACATTTTGCCTCGTCTGGTAGATTGAGAAGCCTTACATAATACAGACTGAGGTATTTTGCATAATTCTGGTTATCCATGCAAAACAGGAGGGGGCACAGCTTCTGCAAGGATGAGACATGCATGTCAAAGTTGTTGGTTCTTGTTGCCACTGAAAAGTGGAATACATTCCATACCTTTTCCATGTAGTCAAACCAAAACTTTGCTGTATTTCCATATTTTCCACACTTTACTTGTTCCTTGAAAAAGTCATATTGTGCAAAAAGAAGGTTAAAATTTTCCGATCTGACAGCATTGTCAAATGCACCATGGCATACATTAGATTCAAGGCTTTTTATTTCCGATGTTAGTTCTACAACCAATTGATTTGAACATGTTTGAACAAAAGAGGTAAAAAGCAATCTTTCCAGAGCCTCTACCATACACGCATGAATCCTCATTGCTCGATTGTAATGTCTACCCAGTGTGTCTACCTTTTAAAACACTGTCCAAAGAACCACTTGCACAAAATTTCTATCTATGACGACGTATACATCTGTAATAAATATGTATGTTGCTGAACACTTGGAATACATTTCAATCAATTGTGTCCTATCTCTCTCACACACATTCAAGTAAAAGTTGAAAACACTGTTGAATTCCCGTTCATTGTGAGGGGGCTATGCCTTTATATATATATATATATATATATATATATATATATATATATATATATATATATATATATATATATATATATTTATATACAAACCATACATAACTGCTTCAGCAATTAATATTAAGAGGTATTCGTGAAATAAATATAAGTTTCTTAATGGTTGAGGTATGCACAGTCGATTGAAGAGACTAAATATTTGTAAACAACAGGTAAACAGCAGCCATTTTGTATCGCACAAATTGCACGTGATTCAGTATCGATACCAAGTTACTAGCATAGTATCGAGTGAAGAAATTAACTAAACCAAAGGAAAGGATAAAACCATGGGGAATTATATTCTGTATTTATATTATTTGCCTGGAAATACTTTGATTATACCACAAAGCCAAGGTTTCAAAAAATATTCTAATTGTACTAAATCTTCCGAGTCCCTCACTTAACCTACCAAGGCAACACTGGATATTAACTGTCTACTCCATGCCCAATTTTGATAACACTCTTTTTTACAATAACAGAAGATCAAATTCAACAATAACTACAGTTGAAATAACTTGCCAATGCTATCAAACTGGGTTTAGATAGTATTCATTATACTTTTGAGAAAACTGCTGTTGAAGTTTGTTTTTTCTTATGTAAGCCATGTAAATTAATAAAATAAAATGCTCATAAAACATAAACTTGATTATTTTTATAACTAAAAATGACTGGGAATGATTTTGTCAATACTGTGTATTGCTTATGACCTAAAAAAAAAAATTCAAAATTTTAAAAAAATTCTGCACTCAATGACCTTCAAAGGGCCATAACTCGGGCAGGCGACACTGGATTTTTGCATAACAAGTGGATTTAGGATCGGGCTAAGATACACTTCAATCTGGTATAGGTTTAAAATTTCCCCCAGGGGGGGGGGGAGGGTTTCGAACCGTGGCCCATCGACTACGTGTTTGAAAAAAGAATCGAGTTTTTTTCTAACTCCTCTTTTCTGGTAGTGATAGGCTTCTTGAGTCTTTGAAATTATTTTGGTATCTTGTACAAAAGGTAACTAGCAATTGTTTATGTTTGTTTAACATCAAGAAACAGCGAAGGATCCGGGACCATGGGCTCCATTGCCCTCGATGAACTACCTTTGATTTGGACCACCATCTCAAAGTCAGACAAATATTGCAATCTGCTTACAATTATAGCAATCAATACGTGATCCGGTGCTTGGGTGGGGCCGGTAAAATGGGTAAATTATTGCTAGGATAGCATTTACCACCAAATGCGAATCAGACGTCATCATAAAATTACGGAAAGACAATGAATGGCCATTGATAACCTCAACAATATTGATTACGCATGCGCAAGAACGCTTGAATTCCTGTGTCATATGATATAAGTAAGATAAAATCAGCATATATGATCCATCATGAATGATTTTTTTTCGTGTTTAATATGGGTCGTACGGCAGACTGTGTTCTTAAAAACTGCATAGCCTAGAACGTGTAAACAACTTAATTCCATTGTCATATTATTTTGGGGTTTTTTTTTCACCGCAGAGTATTCATGTTATGATTTTAGGAGAAAAGACCTCAAAAAACTAAAACTCCTGACATCTTAACATTTCAGTCATGAGCTAAAACACAATCTCGAGCAATTTTTTTGAAATTGCTTTATTTATTTTATTTTTTTTATTATTCAAAAGTTATTTGCACTAAATCTAAAGGAAGAAGGATATTTTAGGCCTGAAAGCTGTTTCGTACAAAATTTCAAGTGAGTTAAAAATAATAATAAAGTCATTCAATTAAATTCGTCTCTTGTTTCAAACGAGGAGAATACATTTTTGAGAACAGGTGCAACTTTTCAGGAAAGCATAAAGAAATAACAGAAGAATAAAATCGATAAACTATTTAAAATAACAGAAAATTTGTTGAAATTGAAACTGTGTTGATCAATATTATTCTAGTCTTATGTAAAGACGCGTTTGTCTGATTTCTTGAAATATTCATTATTGAAAATGAAAAGACCAAACAAAGGCCCATTTTCAGTTCAAATTTCATTTCTTAATTTCTGCCACCGTTAGTTAAATATCAAATTCAGATATTGAATATTCTTCCTTATTGACACATTCAGGGAATCGCACGATGTTTGCAAGTACGGACATACCGGACACAAGTCAGGTTTTATCTCTCCGCGATAACACAACCGATGGCGGGACGAATGGAACAAGCTCAACGTCTGGTATTACGTTAGCAACGTACTTTTTCATCAGAGAAATAATACGATTGTATGTCAACGTGATACTGTGCTGTTTTGGCACCCTCTCAAATATTGCATGCCTTGTCATTCTCAGAAGGGACGGTGCCTTAAAGACTAGCAACATTCTCCTCGTAGCGCTTGCTATAGCCGATTTGCTTTATACATCCAACAAGACAGAGATACCTTTCCTCATATACACTTACGCACCACCTCTATACCGCTATCAGTATTCACCTAGCATGAACATGTTCCTGTATTATGTTTTCAAAATTAACTTTTACTTGATAATTGACGCATTTCTAATTTCTGTAACGATTCCTCTGCTAATAATTGTTGAACGAATAGTAGCTATCTTTATTCCTTTAAAATTCCCTACTATCATAACTCCTACGAGAACAATTGTTGCATGTGTAATTGTTTACGTGTTCTGGTCTGTGAGGTGTCTTACTGTGTGGTTTGAATTAGATCATATTGACATCGGTGACACTCTGTTCGTTGTAATTAATTACGAGGTTACAAAAAACAAATGGTATATGGTCCTTTATGATTTCACAAATTACCTCACGGGCTTGGGGTACTTGCTGTTTGTAATCATTGGCTCTGTAATCATTGGTATTCAAGTCAAACGAATATCAATGAAAAGAAGAAAACTTGTAACAGGCTCCAATGCAAACGAAAACAAGGGCTCTACATCACGTACTACAAAGACATTGCTATCTGTTTGTGTCATTTACTGCGTTACTAACCTGGTTGTCTATATTATGGACTTGATCCGTAGCCGTTTGGGTCCAACACCACTTTCGGCTCTCTATTACGAAATTTCTGAAACTATTGGTATTATCAACAGCTCATGCAATTTCTTTGTATATGTTTACTTTAATAAGAAATTCAGAAAACATATGAGTTTCAGGTCTAGTGCTAGGTCTGTAAACAACGTAAAATAAAAAAGATTTTTTTTAAAACAACAATAATATGTGAAGGCACAAAATGGCAGGTCTTTTTCTTTTTTATCTTTGATAATGTATGTCTCCTACTGACAAAATGCCTTTTACAATTAAAAAAAAAAATATAGCATTGATCGAGCTAGATAAGGAAACAAAGTCGAATAAAAAAAAGACAATGTTATAGGAAGGCAGAATTGCAGAAAGCGCAGATGTTTTTAAAAAATATTCGATGTTTGTATCCCACTGACAAAAAGCCTTTTACATTAAAAAAAAAAACATTTTTGTTCATTGGTCAAATTGATTCAAATAGCCCCTAACCTGTCAAAAAATTATAATACCGGATAGGTTGAGATATTGGATGTGATGAGGATTTGAAGTCGCATCATTATTCACTTTATTATTTATTTAGTTATTGGGCCTGAAAATTCCGTTTCTGTTTATCATAGCGCTGGTTGATTATAATATTATTTTTCCCTTACAATTCGCGAGGGCATACCCGTTTCATTGTATTTGGGTGAAGTATGAAAATGCATTATTCTTCTTCGTTCCCCTCATATTGTTTTCGTGTTTGAATGTCTAGTTGGTGAGGAACGCCGTTGTCTTCCTCTGCTCTGTCAGTGTCCCATACAGTTCTGTCTGCAGGGGCGCGGTTTTAGCAAGCCAAAAATCCTTTCTTGCTGTTGCATACTTTGGGTCGGTCTGGAGTATAATATAGTGGGCGTCTTCTTCTCCTTCACCACAGTCACACATGCCTGTTTCTCCTATTTTGATCTTGTGAATCTGATGTTTCAAGAGGTTCTGTCCTGATCGCAGTCTAAAGACTGTGACTTGCTCTTTTCTATTTAACAATTTGATTGGGTCAATTTCATTGAAGTTGAAGCTTGGGTGCGTCTTGTATCAATTGGCTTTTGCGTGTGAATTGATGATTGACTTGATTTGGCCAACTTCATAAAGGTTTTGATCTTGTGTTTGCTGAAAATGTATTCGAAATTTACTTTTTGTGATTCTGGTATAGATATCAATGCCAGATCCAATGTTCCGATCTACACTTTTCAATGTCATTCTGGGTATGCTTTGTAAAATACTTCTCTTTTCAGAAGTTTGTCCCCCAAAAAAAAGATAACCAGACATGTTATTGATATCTATATTTTGTGACTCACCGCCTCAATACGGTATTATGTCGGGGTGACTCAGAATGTTTGTAGGATTTATTTTGTCACTCCGAGCATTCCCAGTTATAACTTATACTTCTATTATCCTTTCGGACATTGTTTATGGAATTTAAATCGTTCCTCCGTGCACTGCCGAGTTAATTCTGGAATTTCAAGCATCATGTTCGTCTCGATATTGTATAATTTAGAGACGATTGGTTACATTTATTGTTTTGCAAGTGCAGGATAAACAACCTGGGCCCGTTTTCATCACGCGGACTAGCGCTTAGTCTCTGACTTTAGTCAAGGAATTGAAAAAATCGGATTTCATGTGAGCTGACTAAGCAAGTCCCAGACTAAAATCACGGCACCTTCGGACTAAGTTTGGCCAGATTTTAGTCATTTGCTGAGGCAGGACTTCAAGCTTAGTCTGAGACTATTTACTAGGATACATGATAGCGTCGACAAGATAGCAGCTATTTTTAGATTGAGAGCGCTTCGATTCGGAAGGAAAATACGTACATACGTCGTTTACGAATGACAGAGGCAAAAGTGTCCTGTTGCTATTGACACTGGCTTTTTAAAAAAACTATAAGATAGTGCAGATCGTCGAAAGTACACATTTTTGAGAGTAAAAACAAACAACAAAAAAACAAAAACAACTGAATCTAATGGGCTCGCGAGTTGCGAAGTGACCGGAGACTCGAAATCGAAGAGTTTGCGTCAAAGAACAACCAAAAATAAAATCATTAGAAAGTATAGTGGAGAAAAGTTATTCTGCTGGCATTGTAACTGACTGAAATAATGTGATTAATCAGAACACACTTTCTCTTTTGTTTGTTTTTTTTTAATTTTTGGTTCAATTTGTTTGAGTTTCAATGAAACTTTCATTGGCCTAAATATAGAATTGACAGTCGACCATGGATATCATTGTAGTCTATCAGCCGACAGTCAATATTACATGAGTTGGTTCATCATGGCAAAAGTAAATCAAAATATGAAAAAGAACGAAATATTATCAATACTGGATGTGTTGCTAATTTCCTCTTTGGAAATCTTTTGCGTTGAAAGTATAAAGGCTGGTTTCTTATCTGTCATCGTGTACAAGAGGGATTGATGTTACCAGCACACAAAAATAGCCGAAGTAGTCCTTACAACGCCCACTTCTAGACAAGAGACTAGATGGTCAGAGACTAGAAAACGTGCATGAGATCCGATTTTTTAAAAAGTTTTTTTTAGTTTGTTTTTTTTTTTTGTCACTTGCTCAGCTTAGACTTAAGACTAAGACTAGTAAGTCATTTTCTAGACTAGTAATAGTAAATAACTAAATCTAGTCCGCGTTCATGAAATAGGGCCCTGGCCTGAATTCCACAGGCAAGTCTTTATTCCCGTTGTTGCAAGCAGATCTACAAGAAACTTCCGCGCATTCAAATTTATAACCCACCACATAAGACTGAATTTTTTTATATTTTTTTTCATGAAAACGACCGTATAAGTAAGAGAACAGAATTAATTGCCATGTCACGTTATCAAGTCTTCATCATTCTATTGGTCTTAAGATGACCTCCAACCATTCGTTTCTTTTCTTCTTGCTATTGTTACAGATTTGCCTATAGGTCTTTGCATTTGCCGATTCAGATTAAGAGACTGCATAAATGTCAGTTTTCTAAAAATAGGCTTGCCTTTGAGTTAAACATCTCTGAATGCTTATGTAATCAAGAAAACAAACGCTCCTATGATTGCTCCTTAAAGAACTCCCAAGTGTTAAAACTTACTGCAATGCATTTTTTTCTATTTGTATTGTTTTTGTTGTTTTTTTGGTCATTAAAAAATATATATATTATTTGACCACATTTCGTGTTAAAACTTCTAGGAATCTTGGATCCAGTTCAAAGGGTTAACTTTGATTTCCGTATAATTGCATTTTATAAGAAGAGTTCGGTGGGGAAGCTTATTTATGCTCTTTTGAGAAATCAAAATGATTGCAATCAATTTGCTCACTGCCCATTCGCTAAGTATTGAAGTGTTTTGAAGAGATCTCTGTGATGATCAGAATTTCTTCCCGTATACGTGATGACTTTCGAAAAGAATGTAATTTAATTCCCTGTACTCGGACTATAATGTGATTGGAACACGGGTGTAATTAATGCTTTTTCCACTGCTCTGAGTATCTTCCCCACTGGTTAATGAAGCACAAATGATTATTACAACTCGTGTAGTTTCTTCAAACTCATTTCACAATTTTCCTGCTGTCTTATCAGGGTCTGTTGCTTTGCGAGGGTTAATGTTAAATCAAGAGTTTCACAACTCCCTAGGATGTATTGATTACTTTATTGTTTATGTTAGGTGGCAATCATTTCCTTTGTTGGATTTTTTTTCTCCTTCATGTTTGAAAATTTAAAGGAAAACATCCTCGTTGAATATACATCGTTTTAATGGGATTCTTGCCTTTTCTCGCTCCTTAGAAAACTAGTCATTTTTCATTTGCTCCGTAATTAATTATGGACAAAATATTTGAAATGTTATACAGGTCCCAGCGTTTTGACTGGGTTTCCTTTTTTTTTTTTAAATTCCTTTGAATATTTCCATTTGTCCTAAAAGTTACATTTTGCTTTCACTTTCATGTGTGCCCTTTTCTTTTCTCGAGGTTTTTTACTGGACAAAACGTCCATGTATTATAAATAGCACACGTTATAGAACAGAAAAAGTTACTCCCGCCCCAAACAGATATTCTGCCCTACTCTGAAAAAACATATTATTAAAATTTTGGTCGGAAAACTCACCCTTCAATTATCAACTGATTAAAATGACCTTCATAATATTGGCAAAAACTCAAACCTGGGACTTATTCATTGGATGCGACTTTTGTGGTCTGCACTATGACACTCGCATTTAGACCAATAAGTCACGGGTTCGAATTTGCTCTGAGCGGTGCAAAGTCGAGTCACCTATTACTATTAAGGCTCATTACTCACATTCTCTCACAGATAATATCAGGTGTAAAACGAATACCTAGCTGTTAATAGCGTTGCCACTGTTGAAAAAAAAATGTAATGTCACCATACAGGCGTGTCGTCTCGTCCTACATGTTATGAGTTGCTATTGGCTAAGAACCACTTGAAGAGCGTTTTGTGGATATTACTATATTTTGTAATGATTTTTTAATTTGTTTGCATATCATTATTCCATTAAACTACATATTCTTTGAAACAATTCGGTGAGCAAAAAAACAAACTATTCCATGACCCTCAACTTGCACGGCAACTAACTCATTTTAAAATCTCATACTAATAATTAATTCCAATTGTAGCGAAATTTGATATCATGTTGATAGCTTTGGGTTTTTTTTTTTAAACTGAGTATTGTTCCTGGTAATTCATTATTTGTGACAAGGTAGCCTCTGTGAGTATGTGCGATAGTAACAATGGCTGTATCAGTCACTTGATGGGGGATGGTTTCTTATACTGAGATTGTTTGTTTTACGTCACATTTAGTTGGTGGGGTTTTTTGTGTTTTTTTCGGGGGCGGGGGGGGGGGGTATTTTTGTTTGTTTAGTTTTGATTGTTATGTTTTTTTTGGTTGGGAGACGTGGTGGTTTTGCCACTTCTGTCATTTCTGCACCGGTATAAAAAAAAAATTAGAAAAATATTTTAGATATGCATTCACAAGAACCTAGAAAAAGTAAAATAAAATTCTGAAAAGGTGTGACAAACAAGGCAAAAATGAAAATTCAGGAAAAAATCATCCCCAAGTTGTGACAACTTCGAGTTCCACCCAATCACAAGCAAAAAAAAAAAAGAAAAAGAAACAACACGTGCAAACAGGGGTCAATTCAAATGTTAACAACAATAGTTAATACCATTTACACCTCCCCAAATATTAATGACAAACACTTGAGAGGTGTTTGAATTAATTAAAATGGGTAAAGTGTAAAGCCCACGATAAATTGTAAAGCACAATTGGTATCATCTGTGCACTCGTTAATCAAAATGATTCAAGATATTTATACTTTTTCTCTCATTTCAACGTACCTTATCTATCCATAGATGCATTTGTGAAAATATAATATTCCTGTAATAGTGTGTTTTCAATTATGTATTGGTAATCTGTATTGAAAACAAAAGTATAAAATATTGACGCTATATTCGTAATCTTTTATATCATTTAATGAACAAATTGTGATAACCATTCCATATGTATGTATACTGGAAACAATTGAAGTCTCATTGTCAATCTATTTTAATATCATTTATGTAAAATGTATGTTGGAAAACAACTGCAGTTCTATTGTCAGTGAGTTGAAATGTTATATATTTATCTCTAAAGTATATCATGTTGAATGATAAAGAGAACTGAATTTGGTTGTATATGAAATTGATTTTCCATAAGATTTGTATAAATCAAATATTTCTGTGTCCATTAACCGAACCTTAACATTATTGGTAATTAATATTGTTATGTATCAAGTGACTGATAATATTATATATATCATATAAATATATTATTATATTATGATCTTTCCTAAGAGTGGTATGATTATTCAGATGTTTCATTGTCAATTTTGACAAGTCACAATTACAGCAGGTTGTTGAAACTCGAGACAGTTGAAACATTCATAACCTGGTGGAAATGACAAATAAATAGAGGTGCCTAAATGAGTCAATAAAATGGAGATAAAGATAAAGGGAGTAAATCTGACTCATGAACGAACAACACTTATTTATATTATATTTATATTATATATATTTATATATATTTATATTATAGCCATATTTATTTTCACATCCATGGCATATCTCCTTCAATGATACCACCATTTGATCAATCAATTTTCCCAGTCATTTCTGCACCAGATTATTTTTACTGTAATATTTTGAAAGAAAATTAATTAATTGTGTTGTTCGTTCATGAGTCAGATTTACTCCCTTTATCTTTATCTCCATGGAAACGACAAAGCTGGCGTGAATATCCCAGGATCAAGTTATAGAAATTGATAGCCTCAGTCACAAATTGCTCAACTCCACGAAAATGCTCTCTAATTTTAAGCTAAGATCACCCTTCAACAAGTGGTACATCATATTGGATAAAACTATACAATGAAAATGCTTTATTTCGATATATTACAAAACTGTTCATTGGACTGTTGTTATATCATCGGTACTTTTTTTTATGCTGCACAGTTGGATTTTCTTGAGTGGAAAATTTGCAATTGAGGCCATCGCCATATTTATTTTCACATCCATGGCATATCTCTTTCAATGATACCACCATTTGATCAATCAATTTTCCCAGTCATTTCTGCACCAGATTATTTTTACTGTAATATTTTGAAAGAAAATTGTCGTTTTTTTGTTGTTGTTTTCTTTTGTTTTTTTGGTTGCTTTATTTTTGTTTTCTTTTTTTCATAAACGAATCGAATTGAAGTAAAAAAAAGTCATGTAATTGTCTTGAAATCTTATACAAATTTGACATCTGGAACTAATTGCCCACCAGTGAAAACCTCTCAAAATCTTAACTTTAAAAAACACTTGCAGAACGGGCGTTTAATAGAGGAAGGATTCTGAAAACAAAATACAGAAAGCAGAGAGAGAGAGAGAGAGAGAGAGAGAGAGAGAGAGAGAGAGAGAGGGAGAGAGAGAGAGAGAGAGAGAGAGAGAGAGAGAGAGAGAGAGAGAGAGAGAGAGAGAGAGAGAGAGAGAGAGAGAGAGAGAGAGAGAGAGAGAGAGAGAGAGAGAGTATACTGAAAAGAAGGGGGAAAATAAGAATTAAATATCATTGTACATTTTTGGAAAACAAATATGACATCCTGTCACATAATGCAAAAATAGACAAAGAAGAAGAAAAGAATAAACTAACTTAATTAATAATTGACATTCTTGTCTCGTTTCTCTTGGAATAGGTCATTATCTGTGAATTTATTTTAACACAGAAACATATTTACTCATTTTCCTTTAGATCGGATAGAGCAAAGATGTCAAAAATTTGTCAAGATTCCTAAAAAGAAAAGTGGAGCAGGCACTTATGTCGATCATGATGACAAATAAAGCAAATGGGGAAATATCAGATGAAAACAGAGAACAACAATATCATAGTGAATAGGAGCAAGTGAACTTCTCTATCCCTCTCTCACTCTCCCTCTACCCCCCCCCCCCCCTCAGGTTTGACTCCCCAACACTGTGTTATCTTTATTCTCAGTTTTATTCCTTTGCAACGCTGTTAGCTGCTATTATGGGGTATGACTCATTAAAACAAAATGTTCATGATGATTGCACGTGGAATGTACGTGAAATCATTAATTTTTTTTTTGTCATTGAAAACAATTTTGATGTGTTATTATATATGTTTATTGGCATCCTGAACTGAAAAGGCTTTTGTAAAATCATATATTATGTACATGCTAAAACAAATCCATCACATTCTCATTATAACAATGGAAACCATATATAACAAGCTTTGGAATGGCAACTGTTCAGCTATATGAAAATCCCTGTTTGTTTTTTATTTGTTTCTTTCTTTATTTCCAACTCTGTCTTCAATAAAATGTATAGGTTAAAACAGGATCCAAAAGATCCCAATTGCTTATAGCAGGGATTATGATATGCATCTAAATAGTCGTTTTTGTTCTCCACATAAAATTTTGCTAAGCTCCTGCTATTGATAAAACGACTTCACTTTCGACTAGAAATACCACCACTATAACTACTCAACTACTACTATTACTACTACCACTACTATCACCACCACTACTACTACTGCAACTATAATTTTTTTTAAAGTATCTGATACAAAAGACCTTTTGCTTTGTCATCTCGATTATATCAGGTTTCCACTGTATATCCAATTATTTCGTCATTAATGTCATCAACAGTATCAACTTATAAACTTTAACAATGCGACACCTAATCATAATGATTATTCATCATCTCTTTTTCTTTTTTCCTTTCTTTCCCTTCTCCTGCTCTAAAGCAGCGCCTTCTACAGCAGTCTCTTTGTTTGGAGGATGAATCCGTACGGCGTGACCTGTCTGCTTGATGTGATCAAACAATTTATTCCGTGAGTGAAAGGATTTCTGGCACACTTCACATTTCAAACTTGATTTATTGGGTTGCACCTGCAATGAGGAATTAAGAATACCAAAAGATGAAATGCACAAAAATCAAATTCAAACACAATAATACTAATGCCAGGCAGACGGGACACTTTAGATGGTCACTGATATTTTTACTTCTTCTTTCTTCATATTGGTATTAAGTTACTTAAGAAAAGTGATAATTTTAAAAATGAGCTACAAGCCTTTATAACTAAATGACTACATGGGCACCATAATAATTTTTTTCTTCGAATTCTCCATGAAAAAGATGACAACAGTATGTTAACATAAGTTTTTATAAAGCATTCTAAGGATTCTGTGTGTTGGTAACATTAACGTTTAATCTCTAACTGTGACAAGAGACTAGTTCTTTTTAATGTGTATTCATTATACTGTGTTTTGTAAGAAATATAAGATTAACATACGAAACTGTTTCAAACTGTTACCATTGTAAATCCCAGACATAAATCTCAGACAATAAATACAGACTACAAAACTTTGTCTAATTTAAGATTATTTTCCGCCACATGCCTCCAATCCCTGACTCAGACATCACCCATAACCAGTGCTAATATTAAATATTGGTTTTATAAAACGACAAAAGATTGGCTTTACAAAATAAGAAAACTAACAGCAATCTGGTTATATAATAGGAAAGAGTACTGACTGGGAAGGGGTAATATTGTGAAATCTGCTACTGGTATTAACTGAATGAATAACCAGTTTGGTTTTTTCCTCTTCAAATTTTAAGTTGGTAATAGATTTCGTGGAAACATTTTTTAATAAATCTCAGAAATTCTACATAACCAGGTTGGGTGAGTGTATTTACTGGTTATTATGCTAAAATCTTTTTATTAAAAAAAAATTATTTCTTTGCCCAATTACAGATTATATTCATTATAATTGATATCATTACCATATCATAATATCACGAATATTTGATTTCCTGTTGATCACATTGTGAATTGGTGGAATTGTACATTTGTTGTAAGGTATTTTCTTGTATGTTTGGACAATAAATTTAAGTATTCTTTGATGGCTTATTTTGTTTTGATTTGTTTTGGGTTTTTTTAAAACAACAAAAACTGAAGTGGGATGATTTGGAATCATTCCGCTGTGCATCTCTTCTCCATTGTGATTAGAAAACAATTACATCATACTTTTCTGCAGATTTTGAAAACCTTCAAATAGTCCCAAAAAAATTTAGAATCTCAGATTTTAAAATTGTTGACAGAGGAAGTGAATGCTTTGTTATCAAATGAAAAAAGGATGTAGTAGTGGTATGTGTTGTAGTGATGATGATGTAATGGTGATGGTGGTTGTTGTAGAAGTATTGGTAACGATAATGGAGATGTGGAGGTGGTTTTAGCAGTAGTGGTAGCTACGATAACGATGATGATGATGATGACGATGACGTGGTAGTGGTGGTTTCCAATAGTGGTAGTGGTGATGATGATGTGGTGGAGGAGGTTGCAGTAGTGATGGTAGTGATGATGATGATGTGATTGAGGAAGTTGAAGTAGTGCTGGTAGTTATGATGATGATGTGGTGGCGGTGATGGTGGTAAAATTATTTGCTACAGACAGTGATTCATTTGATCTATCCATATTAATCTGGACAATTTGTTTCCTACATTCTAAATATGACTTAAACCATTCAATCACTGTTCCTCTAATCCCAAATGTTATATTCACACGTTTGACCAATACTGAGCGGTCAATTCTATCAAACACAGCTGATAGTACTAATAAAGCCAAAAGAGTTACGTTATTTACGTCAAAATTGTCCCAAAAAAAAGTCGGTACTAAGTTTTACAAGAGTCGTTTCAGTGCTGTGGTACACTTTATAGGCAGACTGGAAACACTCACTAATATTATTACAATTTACATGAAGCAGTAGCCTTTTTAAGACAATTTGTTCAGGCACCTTAGATAAAAAGGGAAGGTTCCAAACAGGTCTATAATTTGTGTAATCATTTATGTTGGCATCTGACTTTTTTTTTCAAGGGCAATTTTAAACACATCAGGGACTAACTAGTCCGGAGGAAATAAAGTCATTCATAAGTTAGGTAATTGTTGGAAGCACAATGTCGAGACATTCTTTCAGCAGATATGTGGGAAGGGGATCAAGATCACAGTGCTTAGATGGACTTTTCATGACAGTCTCTCAAACTTCCTCTTCAGTTACAGGTTCAAAGGAGTCAAGAGCTTTCCCATTAAAAGATTTGAAGGTGGGTGGTGAATATGTTGATTTATCCCAAGTTTGCCTGGTGGTTGTAATTTTGCTGTTGAAGAAGATGGCAAAATCTTCAGCAAGGAGGCTATCACTTTTTGAAATTGCGAATTGACAGTTCTTTTGATTCCCTAGTAGGTTGTTAGTTACATAGCAGAGTTCTTTACAAGTTTTAATGTTTCTATTTTAGTGTTGCAATAATTTCTTTTGGCCATCTCTATCAAATTGTAGAGCTTATTTTTTACAAATTCATATATTTCTTTGTATACTCGGAGGCCACTTTTTCACCAAACTCTTTCTTCTTTCCTTTTGAGTTAAACCAGTTTGTGTTTGGTCTTTTTGAAATGACACAAGTTTGCAATGGAGTGTAATTGTTAAGAGTGTCTAAAGCCATACTGTTGAAGAACATGTTTATTATATTTGAAATTTTTTCAATGAGTTCAGATTTAAAACTGTGAATATCCATTCTTTTAAAGTCTCTCATTTCCACTGTTCTTTTTAGAGGGGAAGCTTTACACAAATCTAGGTCGAAAAAAATTCCGCTACAGTCTGATAGCACCAAGTCTATCACGTATGTTTTTTGTACATGATTACCTCTGATAGGAGAAATGACCCAATCAATCGTACTTCCAGATTGATGAGTTGTGTGCGTTATGTGTTGTTTAGCTCCTGCTCCGAAAGAAAATCTTTGATTTTTATTCATGGTCGAATGTTGCAAGTTGAAGTGATTTTTTCAGCATGTGGTTGAGGACATCTGCCTGAAATTCAAGACAGACTTTACTGTTTGAATTTCTGCGCGATCGATAAATACATATAATATCAACATTTGATGAATGGGAATGAAAGGATAGTCTTGCAGCCTCGTAGCTCTCTCTCTCTTTTTAATGGTTGGTTAGGACATGTTGGAAAATTGTCTTTAATATAGAAAAAGGATTCCACCCCCTTTGCGACCAACCTGTGGTGATGATTTCCATTCGTGTGAAGGTGGACAAAACGTTGAAATGTAGTGATTGTCAATAGCTTTATACACAAGATGCTATGTTGTAATTAATGATAATGCCTTGTATTTCATCATATTTATTTTTAATGGACCTTGCATTAATGTGGACAACGCGGACTGGAGGTAGTTAAACACATATAGGTACTTTGGACATGACTGGTAATGGTCGAAGTGAATGTTGACATGTTGTCGATCTGTGTTGTTTAGTTGTCAATGGCTGATGATGGTATTGATGCAATGTTGTTTCCATTGACCACTGCAAATTTTACGTTCTTTACAATTGTTATTTTTATCACAGTAGACCTAAGAAATGAGCAACAGTTAAAAGTCCAAAAATAGATGATAAAAACAACTCACATAGGACAAGTAGTGGAAACACTGACTCCATTTTTGTAGACTGTTGTGTATAAGGTGCAGGGAAATTTTTCATGAAGTTCGAATAGTGCTCACAAAGGTATATAAAAAATGATGTCGTTAAAAATGTTATGTTGCAAAGTGAATCATTTTCAAAAAATATAAATATAGATACACCAAGATGAATAAAAATATCAGAAGTTTTGGAATATTTATCTAAATATGTTAAATATCACGGCTGTTGAGAGTATTTGATGATCTATAGTATGATTTTGTCTGTGAGAAATCTGCAGTGGGCAGATATACAGACATGTCATCAGCCTTGATTTGAACTTATCAAACCACTCAAAAACTCTGGGACTTGCAACTATCAGCAAAGTGATTATTAACACACCAAATAATTCAAATGCATTTTACACAGCTGAATATAAAACTTATGAGTATTGCTTGCTCTATGCACCGTTCCATGTTCACCATAAAGGAAAATTTGCTACAGCTAAACAAAATGGATGAGGCTCTAAGGTACAAGATAAAAATTATACCTTTTAAAAAAATGTACAAAACGTGAAAGATTCATTATCTTAGATTTGGTGTTATGCCCAAAAATAACAGTATTTGCCACTGTACATCTAAATGAATACTTCAATTTTATCAAACATCACACTTTATATAAAAGTGGTCATAAGAATTAACCCCATCCCTCATAAAAAGGAAGAGAGAGAGAGAGAGAGAGAGAGAGAGAGAGAGAGAGAGAGAGAGAGAGAGAGAGAGAGAGAGAGAGAGAGAGAGAGAGACCGACAGAGAGAGAAGGGGAAGGTGGTGGCAGAACTCTTATTCTTACCTTCTTTTGCTTTTCTTTGGATTTTGTCTTTTCGCCTGTTATGTTTTGTTTGCTATCCATTTCCTCCTTTTCCTCAGCATCTTCTTTGTCTTCAACAACCAAGTCAGTTTCCTTTGATGTGTCCTCATTCACTGCTCCATTTTCTAATACATCTTTTTCTTTTGATGTAGAAAATGCATCCTGCATTGACGGGTAATTGAACTATCATTAGAATTATTATCTCCAAAAAAATTGACAGATGTTTTGAAAATTAAATTAAATGTAGGTGACTGGATGGGTGCAATGGTTGCAAAACCCTGTGTCCTTTTCTATTTTAAAAAAAATTAAGTTATCAGGTGGATATTGTGACATTATTCAGGGAACATGCTTGTAAATAGATAGTGCCTTAAGAAATTTGATTGAGGTGTGAATCTGAGTGCCAAGCTTTTCATATTATTGTCGTGTTGTAGAGATTAAACATTAAGGTTATAGAGGCACGAATTATGAAGCCAAAGCAAAGATACATTTTATTAGGCCTGGGGAAATTTAAAAGCAGGCTCATTACTACAGTGCAGTACACATTTTTCGTCTTCTTATTCGTCATTTTTAAGCATTCCTCATATCAATACTAATATCGGAAATGTATAAATTTCCCCATTTTCTTTGCACATGTTTCACTTAATCCTCATTTCAATGGATTCCTAATCAAAACATTTTGTCCAAGCAAGGACAAGGCATAAGTGTTACACTATTGTTAACAGCTTACCCTTTCCTGCATATCTAATATTTAAGAGCTCAATTTTAATTGCTGATTATTTGGAATGCAGATAAACTGGAATGATTTTCTATGAATCGAATACCTATAACTCATTAAGGCATCACATCGAATTTGTGATATCCAATAATACATTATTATGAGTTCCAAGCCAACCAACATTGGACATGTAGGACCAGACATACCTAACTGACAAACAATGAGTTACATATCATAAAAGGTGAAGAATAATAGACAAATTGTGGCTGGTATCAGTCAGGAATCATGCAGACTTTTGGGTGTAGTCGCGAGTTAAGAGCAGTCTGCTTGAGGTTAGTTAGTTTCCGATTTCACTCAGAAACTACAACTACATCTCCCATAGATGATTCAAAGAATTTGATAGTAAAATTTGATAGAAAATAACACCATCAGTTTTAAAAAAGGTCGGTTATTGAGTACAAAATCAAGGACAAAATATTATATTAATAAAGATGATATGATCAAACTACATCCCTGATCTTACTAAAAGAATTGACAGTTGACACCAACCATATTGATAGTTTTGTTTTCTTCTTCTCACTAATTCGTAAAAATATTCTTGATTTATTTACATCTCTGTAAGGCACTCATGTGAAGAGCCTTGGAAAACTCTTCATTAGAGAGTATAAGTAATTTTCGATAACCTATATCAAGTGCCTAAAAAATGCAGCAAAAAGGATGTTAAGAAAAGAGACTTATTGTTTATAAAATTATGATATGACATATATCTATTAATCTTTATTCTTTAGTTTTATTAAATCAAAATGATAGGAAATTTTAATTACAAATACTTTTTTTCTAAAACTATGCTAAGAAGTTTAACTTCAGTTTTGTACATCTGGAAGTCTCACGTTGAAAGAATCAATTTGATGATGGTAAATTTAGAATCTAAGATTTAAGTTATATCACTCTTATCAAAATAGACATTACATTAACAAAAACAGTCTAAAAATTGATAGCTTTATAAGTTCTTATATGTTAATTTGTAGGTCAAGTGTAGTAGTTCTTAAGATCATGTGTCAGTGTGTCAGATGTTACTTTGTGTATCATGACACCATCTGTCTATAATTGTTTACATACCACATATTCAATTGGTCAGATATCACTTATTATACGACCCGTGTTTTTAAAGGACAAAGAAAAAGGAAGACGTTATAATGGGGATTATTCACATGTTCATATTTCATGCATTTTACATTCTTTGCAAAGCTTTTAGATCATTTCAGAACAAGTTAATAAGAACAAGACATGATAAACAAAAGATTACAGATCTTGAGTTCAGCTGTCCTGACTAACACCTAAGATAAAAGACGAGAGTACCAGTTCAAACCGAGGATAGAAGTTGATCCCAAGAGCAATCAGTCCATATGTCTACTCTGAGATATTCAAAAAGTTTGAGAAATAAATATAGCAATTATAATGCACTGAAAATGATAGAAACACCTTAAATCAATTACAAAGTTTGTTTATTAAAAATAAAATGTTAATAAGTTGTGAACAATACAATATAACAACTGTAAAAAAAAAAAGTCCCGTATTCAAATTACCTCAACTTGACTGTTTTTCGCTGCTCTCCTTCTAGCCTTTTTTGACTTGGCAGAACTGAAATCAACAATGAAAACATCATAAGAGCAAAACCAGTAAATAAAAACAAGAATAATTCAAATATAGGAAAATGTTCCTGCATTCTTCAGTCAGTTTGTATTTAATCAGCAGCAGCAAATCAATAAAAGCAGATTATTCCAATCTACAAAAAATATTTATGTCTCAGGAACGCGTAAACCCATTATTCAATGCAGCAATATACGGCTGTTTCATTTTAGATGTCATTGTTTATAATCAGAGATCAAGAGATCAAATACAAAGCCTCGTGGATGAGACAACAGATATAGGGAGATTAGACACAGCAAGTGACCACCAAAAAAGTCAAGGGTCCGGCCAGCCAACCACATGTAACAGAGCTAAATTACCAATAAATAAATCAATTGTACCTTTGATTGGATGTGTCGTTTGATACAGATTCGCATTCCACTTCCTCTGAAGCAAAATGACCCTGCAGTAGATTAATAAAAATAACATATGTATATATATATATATATATTATATATATATATATATTATATATATATTATATATATATATATATATATATATAGGAATATAGGGGAGGGGGAGGAGGAGGTGGGGTAAGGGGGGGGGGGAGAAGGAGGTTGGGAGGGGGGGGGGGAGGAAAGAGGAGGAGAGAGAAGGTGGTGGAGATGAAAGTCGAGGAAAAGAGAAGGAGAAGGAGGAGGAGGAGGAGGAGGAGGAGGAGGAGGAGGAGGAGGAGGAGGAGGAGGAGGAAAAGAAGAAGAAGAAGAAGAAGAAGAAGAAGAAGAAGAAGAAGAAGAAGAAGAAGAAGAAGAAGAAGAAGAAGAAGAAGAAGAAGAAGAAGAAGAAGAAGAAGAAGAAGAAGAAGAAGGAGAAGAAGGAAGAGGAAGAGGAGGAGGAGGAGGAAGAAGAGGAGGTGGAATTAAAAAAGGAAGAGAAGAAGGATGCTAAAGAGAAAACAAATAAAGATGATGTTAATTAGAAGGTGACGAGAGGGAGGAGGCGGATGGGTGGGTGCGGGAAAGACAGAACGAAGATCAAATAAATAGATAAGATAATAACCCTAATGTAGACAAGATCGACGTTACGATTAGTAATGATTTTCCCTTGGCTAAAGACGTTGGGAAAATTACCTTTCGGGTGGGGATGAAAAAAAAAAAAATCAACAAAAAGACAAAAAAAAAAAAAAAATCAAAGTAGAACATTTCATAGATCAACAAGCCAATTATTTATGATTGCAAAAAGCCCCCTCCCCTAATAATCATTGCAATTTTATCATTATCCAACTGTCATAAACTGAAGAGCACGCGGGGCCCTCGTGCGCAAAAAAAAAAAAAAATAAATAAATAAATAAATAAAATAATATATATATATATATATATATATATATATATATATATATATATATATATATATATATATATATATATAGAATACAAATTATATATACAGTTATATATACATATATATAATATTTATCATTTTCTTTCCCCCTAGCAATACGGTTCATATGATTGGTTAACCCACTCTTAACCATTTATTACTCACCTCGGTAAATGCTTTAGGCTTCCTTTTCTTTTTCTGTTTCTTACTGAATCTGTTAAAAAGATTCGAATGGTGATGTCAGACATCTTAATATTACCATTGGAGGCGAGGATCGATTTGACTATAACTATATCCTGGTCCCATATAATTTTTACGTTTTCACAAAGAGCACAATAATAACAACAACACCAATATAATAATAATAATAATAATAATAATAATAATAATAATAATAATAATAATAATAATAATAATAATAATAATAATAATAATAATAATAATAATAATAATAATAATAATTGTCCCAAACAGTATAGCTCTAGGTGCACAATATACATGGCATGCACTATATATCATTTTTTTTTAAATCACTCTGTCATATTATCAACAATATTTAAAAGATGAGAATACGGAATTAATTTTAAAAATATAAATTAGGTTACATATGTTCACAAGGTAACACAACAAAAATAATGTAATTAAATCTGTGGTATATTATGAAAATTGAGTTTCCATTCTTTTTCAACTTTAATTTAAAAATTTTAAAACATATAAATGCTCAATTTGGTGTTCTTTCTACAAAACATCTAAATATAACAGAAATATGTGCTTTTGTAACTTTCATTTAAAAACTACTTCAGAATTAGTAAAGCTAGAGCGCATAATGAACGGCAGAGAATTCCACATTGTTGGATCTGCGACGAGGAAAGAAAGAGAAAAGAAGAGCACAATGCGATTCCGGTTCAACAAAGTTCTGTATGGTTGGCGCTGAAGAAACCAATGGTCTGGTTGTATTTCAGCGGCGTCCTCATTGGGCGCGGGCCCATGTCAGTCGGGCCTTGAAATCGTTTAGGTGTGGTGCCATGATGACCAGTTCATCCAGCCCATTCCACTCCGAGATAGTTCTAATGAAGAAAGAATTTCTGTAGTTTTGTGTTCTTGTCTGTGGGATTTTGAAGCAGTTCGAATTGTTTGTGGCGTATCTCTCAATGGGGTTTTCGGTTATGTGGTTGGCAAAAGTGAGTGCTCGGATTTTTCTTTTGTTTGGTCGTGGCGTGAAAAAGGAGTCTGCCTTTATTGATGGTATTTGATCTGTTATAATCTTGAACATGAATGACAGACAGGTTTCTTTTCTTCTTTGTTGGAGGCTAATGAGGTTTTTTTCTTCTAACATTTTTGTCATGCATCCGGGGGTTCTGCTCTTATAGTTCCCAGTTATGAATTGGGCGCCTTGTCTCTGGACTCTCTTAAGTTTTTGAATATCCTCTTTCAGGCAGGGGTCCCAAGCAACTGCTCCGTATTCCAATTGTGATCTCACAAGTGCGAGGTATGCGTTTTGTTTGCATGACGTAGGGGCGTGGGTAAGATTTCGGCGGAGAAAGACAAGGGTGGAGCTTGCCTTTTGGGTTATTTTGTTAATGTGTTTCCACCATTTCAAGTCCTTTGAGAAGGTGATGCCAAGGTATGGGTTATCGTCGACTTGTTTCAGGACGGTGCCGTTTAACGTGTAGGTCTCATTGTACTTTTAAGCTGTGCTGAGGATGTAGCATTTGTTTGCGTTAAATTTCATTCCCCAATCATTAGCCCACTGTTCGAGAATATTCAAGTCCTCTTGTAGCAATTTTTGATCGTTTGCAGATTTCATTGGTCGGTATATTAGACAGTCATCGGCGAATAACCTAATCTGAGATTTTACTCGTAGAGGTAGGTCATTGATGAAACAAAGAAATAGTATGGGTTAGCAAATTTCGCTGTTAAAGTCGACTCTGGTCTCGAGCTCGGTCGTCGGAAGGAGAATGAAACGTGCCCATTGAGTGAATGCGCTAGGGACGTGATTTGTTTCTTGATCAGTGACTTGAATAATAGTCACAAGAACTCATTAAGCACACGGGACGAGTATCTCAAAATGGGAGCGATCTATATCACCCTTCCATGTGCTCGAGGTCATTGGTCACATTGGAATATTATGTGCTCAAAATGGCCAAAAATAGTGAAAAGTGTTCACAATTTGAGAAATATCCAACATCACAATTGGTCATTTTGCTCAGCGTGACTCATGGGTTTGTTTACAACTTTCATAAACAAAGCAATATAGATCGCTCCCATTGAGGCGAGTGTTCTATCTAAAAGTTGTGTAACATTAGTTTTGTTCATTCGTATAGATAGAATGAAGTTGACGTCACTCTGGGCTTTGTTATTGTTTTTTGTCATCCGCGTTTATAAGTAATTCTCACTCAACTGTATTATCCAGACTATAAACTTTCATGGTTACACAGTTTTGTGTGTTGGTCCTTTATACTTCCGGATGGCAATATTGTGAGCTTCTGAGCCAATCGCATACGATCTTATAATACTGAGTTTGCGCGTCGGGGCTCTAACGGGGCCCATTAGAGATAGACGACCATTGGGATTGTTTGGAAGCTTTAACCCTTTGCCCACTAGTCATTATGATATCGGAAATGCTATCGCCGTCTACATCTATGCCAGAGTAGAAATAGAGGGTGGAGCCTACCATGATATAACATTTTATGGAGCCCTAATTTCATCATATCAGTTCTGTCCACTGACAGGTGGGTGGGTATCGCTTTCAAGAACTTATGTCCTTATAATATGAAATCCTGAGTTTTTGACCAATCAACGATTGCTCTTTTGATAGCTCGCTTGTCAACATGAGTCAGCTCAGCCCTTGATTTATGTACAGGCATCACAGGTGGGATATGTTGTGTACTTCAAAGACCACGGTTGACCGAAAGCGATGAATGGAAGCCCTACTATGGCGTGGAGAACGAGGTCTTGTATGTATAGTTACGTCATATCTCAACGCTCGTGAATTCTTAGTAAGGCTAGACCATAGAATTAAACGAATGAAAATACGTACGAAGCCTAAAAAGTGTCCACCAATGAAAGCATTCAGCGCCATTTTGTTGTTGGCTGAGAATGTAGTAATTACCATTCATTCGGTATCTATGTCAACATAACGACACAAGAAAAACAACAAACAATATCAAAATCCACAATAAAATGTTTCAGAACTGTTGCGTATATTTATGGCACAACGAAGCTGTCAAAAAATGAAGTTAGAGAATGTGTGTAATCATGTATTATAATAACCTGTAATGTGTTTTCCAACCACCACATCATCTACTACTACAACCACCACCACAATATCATCACTAACACTACTACTACAACCACCAGCCCCACATCATTATCACTACCACTACTACTACACTACCACCAGCACATCATCATCACTACTACAATCACCACAACCACATCGTCATCACTACCACTACTACTGCAACCACCACCACCATATCATCATCATTACCACTACTACCACAACCACCACCACCACTACTACTACCACCACCGCCACATCACTACCTCAACTACTACAACCACCACCACAATAGCATCACTACCACTACTACTACAACCACCACAACCACATCGTCATCACGACCACTACTACTACAACCACCACCATATCATTACCATTACCACTACTACTACAACCACCACAACCACATCGTCATCACTACCACTACTACTGCAACCATCACTACCACAATATCATCACCATTTCAACTACTACTACAACCACCACAACCACATCATCATCACTACCACTACTACTACAACCACCACCACATCATCATCACTATCACTACTACTACAACTACAACCACCACCACATTATCATCACTACCACTACTACTACTGCAACCACCACCACCATATCATCATCATTGAAATATTATTTTTTTTTAAATTGAGCTTTATATAGTGCAATATCTACTTAATGTGCTCAAAGCGCTTTACAAGGGGTCCCTGGTCAACATTTAACATGTAGGACGGGACATGACGCCTGTTAGGCGATATTACAATTTTTCGGACAAAGACAACTCTGTTAACGGCCAGGTACTCATTTTACACCTGAGTACGGTGAGAGAATGTGAGTAAAGAGCCTTTTCCAAGGACTCAACGATGCGCCGAGCGCGAGGCTCGAACCCAGGACCTTCCGATCCGGAAGCGAGTGTCATACTACTAGACCACATAGCCGCATCATTACCACTACTACTACAAACACCACCACCACATCATCATTATGACCACTACTACTACAACCACCACCACCACCATATCATTACCATTACCACTACTACTACAACCACCACCACATCATCATCACTACCACTACTACTACAACTACAATCATCACCACCACCACATCATCATCACTATTACTACTACAACTACAACCACCACCAACACCACATCACCTCACTAACACTCAGTACTACAATCACTACCATTAGGTTTTGGAGCTTTACTTCATTTGAAATAAGGAAACTTCGGAATTGTATTTGGCATTGTGTTTATATTATATCATAATATAATTCTAATCAGTTATCTATTTAGAACTAGATACTATACAATATGTATGCCAAATACCACCCCAATTCCCCTTTCTTGTGTGCGGGAATTCCTCTTTCGGCATTGAAATTGAGTGTGAGAGAGTCATCACTACACACATAAACAACAGAAACAATTTAAAAACAAGACTATGACACGCAACCACTCACACACGAGGCTATACTATTTATCATTTTCTCTATATAGAATAGGACAAGACAAACAATAGCTTGACTCTCGCTACACTTCGCATTGATGTTTGTCGTCTCACGAGATCAACTCTCGGTCGACCTGTCAATATTCCTTTTTGCCTCGGACGTAATCATTAATAGAATGTTGTGTGGTTTTGACCGTGAAGAAAACCTTAAGAAGTCACATTTATATCATAATTTTTGAGAGATCGTTTTGAATAATTTTGAGTTAAACGAGCGAGCAGCAACTTGTTTTCATGAACGGCCGATCAGCGCTTGTTTACTATAGTAAAGCGATTCCCAGCCAACATCAAAATGGCGGATATTTTTCTCATCGAGGCCGCTGGTTGGTTAGCCAATAAGAGCACCGTAGGGTTTCCATTGGGTAAATTCCTTGGGCTAGACTCACAATCAAAACACGAAATCTGTGTTTTAAACTCTTGAATCAATCGAGTTACATCAGTGCGTTCGTCTCATTGAGAAATGAAAAACGATATATAAATCAAGAACATCGACCGGAAAATACGAAAATTATCATAAGATTATAAAGTTTGAGAAAGCTGTTTTCAAAATCAAATCTATTACAAAAAAGGTTATTTCTAGACCGATTTTTATGAGACAAAGACAATTTTTCTCCACTTTTCAAGCTGATTCCAACAATGAGGTTTTCAAATTTATCGCAATTAGATTATTTGTCATTATTGTATTTTTTAAATACCCAATTGACTGCTCAGGAAATGAATACGTAATCCTTGATGGCTAGCGAGTAGGTGTTAAATTTTGCTTACCCTTTCCCACGCAGACGCACACACACACATACACACACACACACACACACACACACACACACACACACAAACACACATCCACAGACTTATCGTCGTCTAGCATCCTATCGTTCGGCTCGACGATTAAAAGGGGTTCGTATCGTCGCTAAAATAATTACAAAATACATATATTTAAAATATCTTTATAGTAATGTGAATTACATATTTTAATGCTTTAATATATCAAGAATGATCATTATTATGATTTATTACGGTGTGAATTGAATTAGACTTTTAAAACTGAAGTTTAATCTGACACCCTACTCGCTGTTATCATTCGAGTCTAAGTTGTAATTAGGCAACTTTGGCCAGAAGTGAAAGACAAACATTATGTGTTCAGTCTCTGTATGTGTGTGTGTGTGTGTGCGTGTGTGTGTGTGTGTGTGCGCGCGCGCGCGCGCGTCTGCGTGGGAAAGGGATACGCAAAATTTAACACCTACTCGCTAGCCATCAAGGATTACGTATTCATTTCCTGAGCAGTCAATTGGGTATTTAAAAAATACAATAATGACAAATAATCTAATTGCGATAAATTTGAAAACCTCATTGTTGGAATCAGCTTGAAAAGTGGAGAAAAATTGTCTTTGTCTCATAAAAATCGGTCTAGAAATAACCTTTTTTGTAATAGATTTGATTTTGAAAACAGCTTTCTCAAACTTTATAATCTTATGATAATTTTCGTATTTTCCGGTCGATGTTCTTGATTTATATATCGTTTTTCATTTCTCAATGAGACGAACGCACTGATGTAACTCGATTGATTCAAGAGTTTAAAACACAGATTTCGTGTTTTGATTGTGAGTCCAGCCTTACTAAGAATTCACGAGCGTTGAGATATGACGTAACTATACATACAAGACCTCGTTCTCCACGCCATAGTTGGGCTTCCATTCATCGCTTTTGGTCAACCGTGGTCTTTGAAGTTACACAACATATCCCGCCTGTGATGCCTGTACATAAATCAAGGGCTGAGCTGACTCATGTTGACAAGCGAGCTATCAAAAGAGCAATCGTTGATTGGTCAAAAACTCAGATTTCATATAAGGACATAAGTTCTTGAAAGCGATACCCACCCACCTGTCAGTGGACAGAACAGATATGATGAAATTAGGGCTCCATAAAATGTTATATCATGGTAGGCTCCACCCTCTATTTCTATTCTGGCGTAGATGTAGACGGCGATAGCATTTCCGATATCATAATGACTAGTGGGCAAAGGGTTAAAGCTTCCAAACAATCCCAATCGTCGTCTATCTCTAATGGGCCCCGTTAGAGCCCCGACGCGCAATCTGTCTAATATGAGTTTGTCCTCGTAATATTGTTCACTGAGTCGGACACAACTGAAGGACAAAATCGGTGACAAAGTATTATCCGAATTGTTGAAGTGTCCTTAAATACGAAATGCCATCCACACCCCCCCCCACACACACACACACACATACACACACACACACACACACACACGCATATCCTTACAAACAAAAACAAAAAAAGAAAAGAAAGAAAGAAAAGGAAAAGAAAAGAGAAATGATTATACCTGTTATTTAATAAATGGCAAAAAATTATTATTATCATCATCATCATCATCATCATCATCATCATCATTATTATTATTATTATATTATTATTATTATTATTATTATTATTATTATTATTCTTTCATTATATTATTATTGTTATTTTTATTAGTATTATTAGTCTTTCATTATATTATTATTATTTTTATTATTATTATTATTATTATTAATATTAGTATTATTATTATTATTAATAACATTATTATTATTATTATTATTATTATTATTATTATTATTATTATTATTATTATTATTATTAATAGCTCACAACATTGCCATCCGAAAGTATAGATAGTATGCAGATGACGTCACTCATGTCTTTGTTATTGTTTTTTGACTCCGCGTTTATGAGTAATGCTCACTGAACTGTATTAACCCGACTATAAACGTTCATGGATACACACAGTTTTGTGTGTTGGTCCGTTATACTTCCGGATGGCAATGTTATGAGCTTCTTAGCCAAGCGCATACTATCTATAGATAGTTCGAAGATGACGTCACTCAGGCCTTTGTTATTGTTTTTGCCATCCGCGTTTGTGAGTTGTTCTCACTAAACTGTATTAACCAGACTATAAAAGTTCATGGTTACACAGTTTGTGTGTTGGTCCGTTATACTTCCGGATGGCAATGTTGTGAACTCCTTGGCCAAGCGCATTCCATCTATAACGGACCAACGCACAAAACTATGTGTAACCATGAACTTTTATAGATAGTATGCAGATGACGTCACTCAGGCCTTTGTTATTGTTTTTGCCATCCGCGTTTGTGAGTTGTTCTCACTAAACTGTATTAACCTGACTATAAACGTTCATGGTTACACAGTGTTTGTGTGTTGGTCCTTTATACTTCCGGATGGCAATGTTGTGAACTCCTTGGCCAAGCGCATTCTATCTATTGTCTGGATAAGAAGTTAAGTGAGAATTACTCATAAACTTGGATGGCAAAAAAAAAAAAAAAAAAACAAGTCTCGAGTGACGCCAACTTCATTCTATCTATAGATAGTTCGAAGTTGACGTCACTCAGGTCTTTGTTGTTGTTGTTTTGTTTTGTTTTTTGTCATCCGCGTGTATGAGTAATTCTCACTAAACTGTATTAACCTGCCTATAAACGTTCACACAGTTTTGTGTGTTGGCCCGTTATACTTCGGGATGGCAATGTTATGAGTTTCTTGGCCAAGCGCATACTATCTATACAGAGTGAGCAAAGAAATCACTAAGATGACGCGACATATCCGTTAGGCCTAAACACAACATGAATTCCCATAACTCAACATATCAGAAACAAAACGTAGTCTAGTTTTGTTTTTTTTTTTTTGACACGCAGAGCATCGGGACCGCTATAATTACGTCCTGCGTAACGGTGACAAGTCGCTCACTGCCTTGTCACGTGAACAATGCCGGCCTGCGAGGATCCGATGGGCTGTCTTTTGGAAACAAAAGAGAAACATTGCCGTACTCTGAAAAAACACGTATTCAAAATTTTAGCCAGAAAACTGGTCCTTCAAATGTCAAAAATTCTCAAACCTGGGACTGCCCGAAAGTCAAATGTTTGAGAGTTTTTGACAAGGTGAGGGTCACTTTATACGATCAATATTTGAAGGACGAGTTTTCTGGTCAAAATATTAAAGACGTGTTTTTCCAGATTACGGCAGGACACAAAGTGTTTGTATTTCTGTGGTGTAAATTTTATTGTTTGTTGCTATTATTGCTTATTGCTTTGTTTTTTTTTTAATAAGTTTGTTGAAACGTTCACTTTGAGGACCACAATGGGTAGGGGGAAGGAGGGGAGGGAGGGGGGGGGTAAAGAATGAAAGAAGGATCGCAAGCAAGTGTCAAAGCTTCATAATCAAGCGTGTACCAGTCAACAAAGTTGCACAATAACCCAGTCTATTCCTGCAAGGAACAATGTACAGATAGCAGAAAGGAAAGGCAGGGCGGATTATGTGAACAAGAGAAACCAAAAGTCTCAAATTACAAATCGTGTATGTTTCTATCTTCGCTGTCCTGACAAGTCAAGTTGTCTGGTCAGAAGCTTCCTTGTGTTTTTTTGTTTTTTTTTTTCACGGAAAATCCATTTGTGGTCGGTAGAAGATTCGGTAGTGTCACTGCAAGAAGCGTGTATGATTTGTATCTTTCCTCTTTCGTTGATGTTAAGTCAGTTCTTACTGTGAGATCATATTCAGGTTCTCGTGAATTCAATTTGTTACATGATAATGGAGATTTAATTAACCGAGGCACTAACAATGTAATCTGTTGAAAGTACATCAGACGTTTCATTTTCCATAGCTTTGATTAAGACGAACAATTTTAATTCAATTAGTGTTTTTCGTAAGATGGGCAAAAAGAAGAGATCGCATGTGAACAATGTTGGTACTATTATTGCTCTAATCCTTTTGTTATTTTCGGGAAGTGTTCACATGGAATTGCCAGATGCATCTCTTGGGACTGGAAATATTGCTTCAACACTAGGTAATGGAGGCAATGAATGGAGTAGTCTTCAGCACTCTGCTCGTGTGGGTATGGAGGGAGGGAGACAGACTTCCGGCAACGTCAGTTTAAACCAACTGGCAGAAAATCTCAATCGCCTGGAAGGAAATTTGGCCAGCCTCATCCAAAGTTTCCTGTCGTTGCAGAGATCGGTGTTTAATTTGGAGCAACTACAAGAGCTTCTCGTTCTTCTCCTTGAGGGCATTCTGAAGCAGGTATACTCTTTTTATTCATAGAGATACAAATAGCTCACGTGAGCAATTCTATCGACAAAAGGGACCTTCGTCATATTATGTTGTGAGTTTGATACGGTGATATTTAGAATCCCACAAGGATGAATCAAATCAGTAGCACTTGTTGTTTTGTTAATTTTGTATTATCCTGGCTTTATTTAAATAAAAGCTACACTTTCTTCGCAAAATAATTACACCCCCCCCCCTCCCCTCTTTCCAACGATAGCCCAGCCAAAAAGAAATCTCCAAGTTGTGTTTAACGTCGTCGTGATCAATCCGTTTTATGTTATTGACACGGCGGGACTTCCATTCATATATCGTCTGTAGTAGGTCTATAAAAAACATCAAATTAACATCCGAGGTCTTTTTTTTTTTTAATTAAAGAGTTTTACGGTACGTGCAACACAGTTAGGTTATATCAGCGCTAGTAAAAAGGAAGAAAATGGGGTAGTAAAAAAGTTCTAGAATTAAGATTAAAACATCCAAGAAAAAGTAAGACAAAGTGGAATTAGCTTAAATAGGGAACAGATGTACATTCCAAGAGCACACTTTCAGAGTACTTAGTTTGAGATCACCTAAAAGTCTAATCCAGACATAAGCACAGCATCCCACCAAGAGGTATACACTCAAACGCTTATAAACTATTATTAATATATTCAATACACTTCTTTCTTTTTTTTTTAACCAAAAAAAAAAACATAATAATACATAACAAATTTACAAGGAAAAAATACCATCTCCCAAAACTCTGACAATATATTTGACTGTTTCCCTCCCAGATAGAGTATCCGGCCAGGGCCAGGACAAAACCAAGTAATCTCATTCCAAGACACGGACAGAAAGCTGCTGGAAATCAAATATAATGGGGAGAAGACACAGTTTGTGCCTCCGCCTCCTTGCCCACTATGGGAGGTCAGGAACCCCACCCCAAAAAAAAATCCGAGGTCACAATTGTTTTTTAATTCAATAATAATAATAATAATAATAATAATAATAATAATAATAATAATAATAATAATAATAATAATAATAATAATAATAATAATAATAATAATAATCAGGTGTCACCACCGGGATTCGAATCTATCAAACTCCAAGCGAGAGTTACCAGTATGCCCTCGGGGCAGCGCTCAAATTTTATGCTATCACTTATAAGGCGAACCTCTTTTGATTGACAGCTCAACTCGGATAATAGTTTGTCCTCGGTCTTATAAAAGAAACTCAGTACTCCTTCATTTTCAGAACATTCCCACCTTTGTTCTCACAGATTTGAAATGTTGTGGGGAGACGTGAAAGTAGCTACCTTCATTTAGAAAACAAAACATCCAATTAGTAGAATGTTAGCGATGTTTGGTATCGGTGTAGGTATAATAAATGAGTACCATAAATAAAAGAAAGATGCGGAGAGAATTTTAAAAACTGCCGAAAATCAATGAAAGAGAATTGCTATAAAACCCTAGTTAAACCAATACTTGCTTAGTTTGGGAGCCACATTATAAAGGCCAAAGAGAAAAGTTGAAAAAATCACAGAAGTTATGCTATAAGACATGTTAAAAAGACTAATCATTCATTTGGTAAAACAGATGCACATGTGAAAGAATTTAGGATGGTTACCTCATCATGAAGTGACGACTTGGATTAAAATAAAAACTATTTGACGGCTCACATAAATCGCGGGCGGTTTTAACTATATATTCATTTTCTTGAGTTGAAGTGATATATAATCGGGGAGTGATAGACTGACCTTCTACCCAATGGAAAACGGAAATAGTCAGTCTTCTTTCTTTCTTTTTTTTTTATTGTTTGTTTGGCTGTTTAGTTTGATGTTTTGTTTCATTTCTTATTCAGAGAATAATTGTTCACACTCAACTTCTGTACCATTTCAGAGTGGGAGCATGGACCAAGGCGGCGTAGTGAGGAATCCATCCACATCCCAGCCGACCAGCTCTACATCAGATGAATCTCTAGATTCCGACGAGGATCAGGACGGCGTAAATAGTGCCGGGATTGACGAGGACGGCGATGATAATGATGGCGAAAAGGGTCACGGTGGAGGTGGAGGAAGGAACGGAGGAGAGAAAGGCGGTGCTGAAGGAAATAGAAAGGGGAAAAGAGCAGGGGGAGGAGGAGGTGAAGGTGGTGGTGGACAAGGAGGAGGAAACAGAGTGGGAAAAGGAGGAGCTGGAAACGGCGATCCAGGTGCTGATCCCTACGCAGCGCTCAAAGATATGAACACACCTCCAACGACATCTCGCTTCCGCCCGACTCAAAGTGAAAACCGGGTTCCAGTCGAGGAAAAAAATAAAATGGTATCTAGAGAAGACGATCTTGATAACAATTACGCTGGGAGTGAAGAAGACAATAGTAGAGAAGTGACCGAAAGTGACGAAAGTAATGAAAGCGATGAAGGAATGCAAAGGTCGAACAGAGTGCGTTCTAAGAACACGTTCCCTGACGAGAGAGAACGAGTCAAGCCGAAAAAACCGCACATCCAAGAACCACTCGTCACATTCGCCGCTCAACTCGAATCACGCCTGAACGACATGTTACAACGGCTAAATTATCCAATACGCCACGGCCACAACAACATGCGAATGGCTTTGCTGAGGGAACCGGACAACAGACCGTTTTTAATCAATGCAGGCGAATCCCCTATGGCACCACCGCCGAGATTTGAACCCCTCGAGATTTTACCTGCAACAACGAACGATGACGAATTGATTCAAGACCCGGGCGATGTCCAACCCGTTAGGATCAAACTCCAACGCCAGCAGATGTCCCCTATAATCAGCCACGGCGGTCCCAGGGTGGGACCCGAAGACTTCTCCTCTCAATTCATGGAAAACTTGGGTGGGGAAGACAAAGTCGGCGCCGAAAGTCTCAACGAAAGGTCAACAGGAATGGTAAGTTGAGCATGATTCCGTTTTAGAATGACTACCTTAATCATAACAATTCTGTCTGAATTTAGAATACCATAAGTTTTATTTTAAATGACAAGAACTAAACATATAAGTTATAAAAAGGTAAATAAATTTGAAAAATCAATCACTTTAACCACCTAGCAATAAATGTCTGCTTCATCATCATCATCATTGCCTCGACACCAAAACATCACAGGAAGTATGAAACAACACATAATCATAAATAATGATCACACACACTTCCCGTGGCATGAAACAGTACTGAAGAAATAAACTATAATTCTATATAATTTATATATATATAATATAATATATATATATATATAATATATATATATATATATATATATATATATAATTTATATATATATATATTAGCGTCATCGTCAATTGGTGGTCATTCTTATGAAAAACAAGAGCATTTAAATGGCGCATTACTTATGTATGAAAAACTAGAGCATTAATATGGCGCAATACCCACTGAAGTGCTCAAAGCGCATTACAAGGGGTCCCAGACCAACAGTAATACAAAAAATGTAAGACAAAACTTATCCGCTAGGCGATAATAATTTTTTTCCAACAGAGACAACACTTAACGACTAGGTACTCATTTTACAACTGAGTATGGTGAGAGAATGTGGGTAAAGAGCCTTTTCCAAGGACTAAATCATGCAAAGCTCAGAGCGAACTCGAACTCTGGACCTTCCTGTCCGAAGCGAGTGCCATACCACAAGAGCACAAAGATTTCTTTCTTATTAGTGGCAAATTGGAACCAAAAAAAACAAACAAACAAAAAAAAACCCGAAAATAAGTCTTCCAGACAAAAAATAAAAACAATACCAAAAAAACCTCAAATTAATTAATTTTTTAAAAATAATAAATAAACACCAGCAGTCTTATTCCTGAAAAAAAAAAGACTAAGAGGGAGAATAAAAAAGGGAGTGACAGGCGATTGTTTCGTCGGATAAGAAATGAAGACCCAGGCCACGGACAGAAGAAGATGAAGGATTGTTATTGAGAGCCTGTGTCATAGTCCCGCCCCGTGCTCCACAAGGAGCGAAGAGAAAACAGTCAAGGGAATGAGGCGGGTGGAGGCGGTGAGATGGCCTCTCGAACCCACAAGGGAAGGTCGAGGTTATGTTGCTTCTAAAACGGTGACAAATGTCAGCTAATGTGCGAGTAATAATATAATAACATTACTGAGAACGTTAAATAAAAAGAGGGGGCTCATTACGATTTTCGTTTTCAGCTCTTAATCACATAAACCTGAGGGATATCGCACTTTTACGCACTTAATGATTTCTGACACACTATGTCTTAGTATGGAAAATGAAGAATAAGGGTGAATACCATCCTTAATAATGCATTTGTTATTTTCCTCTACAGATCAACAACATGGTGCAGTTTGGTCAATCGGGCCAAGTTCAACCGCCCTCCATTTTAACAACGCGTGCATCTCATCCACGACCGGAAACACTCCCTAGCCTCACGGAGAGACGTCGAAGGCAGGCCAAGGCCAAACTGGCCGCTACTTCCCAAACGTCATATTCAGCCATTCCTGTATCGAATGATAAATCACCGATACAAATCTCATTTTTAAAAGCGTCTGTGGACGACACTTATAATACGACACGGCAGCTAAATTTAACTAACTACAATCGTGCGTTAACTACGCCCACCACTCAAACGACACTTATGACAACTTCCAGTGACTTCGATGCCCTCATAGCGAATCTCTTGAATGATTTAAGCCAACATCTACAACAACAATACCTCCACCATAAACATAACGCCTCATTGGGCAAAAATATAGATAGAGCTGTACTGGAACTCAGTAACCTTATCTGGATACCATCGAGTACAACAGAGAAACCTCTCGTGATGACCACCAACACAAATTTGACAACTCCACCAAACCCGATAAGGGAAGTGCCCAAAATATCTACATTAGGATTAAGTGAAATAATCAAGAAATACAACAATAATACACCAACCTTCCAACCACTTGATAATCAGACAGATCATTCTATTGACGTCGCTGGTGCTCAGATGGATTACACTTTTCACAACGACAGCGTTAATCTTGTAACATCAACAGAAATACCCCTCAATGAGAGTGTCAAGCCAATTAATACCAGCTCTGGTTCAACAAAATTTGATCATGTGAAAAACAAAACAGCGGCAGGTGTAAACACTCAGGTGAAAACCAAAGAATGGGATTGGCTAAGGCAAATACATCAGAGAAACGCACAACAAAAATCCGATGTAGAGTGGCTTATTGACACATTATATACTTTGTCACAGATCTCAACTTCCCCAGATGAATTGAAATCCATACGTGACAGAGGGAGACACCTAACTAATGAATTGAATAATGGCAATATGCAAAGTCAGAATGAGAAAAATATCCGACTTAATGAGGAGTTCAACTCCAATGATGACTCAGTATCGACAGAGTTAGAAGACTATGATGGGGAAATAGCCAGCACTGAAGACATCTCTGAAGGTGATGAAGAGATGAATTTGCCCATTGATGATATTCTTCCAACAGTCAGTCCGAAAGTAGAAATTCAGATAGGTGCGAACACTAAAGAAATAGAAAATAACAGGGCTGATTTGCAATATTCAAATTCTATTTTGGGCAAAACAAATGAGGAACTAACTGACCCAAGTGAGATTGACATAAATGACGTGGGCAGTGACTCAGATATTGCCATGAGTGATGAGGATGGTTTTGAGGAACTTGGAGATGTTGAAGATGAAGCATCGGATGACAGTATTACAAATGGTGAGAAGACTGACGAGCAGAAAGAAGAATATAAGTCTGCGGATGATGATGCTGGCTCTGTTAACCAGGACAAGAGTGACATAGAAAATGAACCACTGTCTACAAACAAACATATCAACGACGATATGTACCAAGACTTAGTAGACCAAGAAAACAATTATGAGACAAAATCGAGCCAGGACAACAAATACACCAGAGACAAAACTTCGGAGGAGAGCACTGAGGATACAAGTATAAATGAGGATAAAACTGACGACAACGAAGAGAGCATAAATGAACAGTCAGATGAATTATCTAGTTTAGAAAGTGTGGACGTTGATGATGATCCATACGCTGTAAATGATTTTACAAATTTACACAGTAAGAAACTGGAATTATCAAAACAACACATTGATGCCATAGAACCAATGTATTTCACCACACACATCATAGACAAAAGGCATGCACAACACAGATTAAGGCTACTTCCACCTCAAGCATTACACCAAGTCTATCATACAAAAGTTCAATCTCATAGGAGAAGAAAAAGGCAAATTCCTCCTTTCTGGGATTTCCTGCGTGTAACCAACAACCATCAGCCCAATGGTCAACTTGGACGACAAAGATTTGATCCACAACCAAATCTTGGTTTAGATCTAGCAAACACTTTTTCAGCCAATCTCAACCAGCAACAAAACCCTCTACTTAATCCACCTCTAATCAACTCACAGCAAGGCCAGTCTGTTTTACAAAATTTACAGACAGGACAGCTTCCATCACCAAATCATGAACAAGCAATGTCTGCCCTACAACAATTACAATTTGGCAGCCCTTCTCATGACACACTAGCACTTGGCTCCCAAACCCAGGACCAGACCTTTCGCAACCCTTCCCTCCCAGCTTTAAACCAGCAACGACACCAAACAAATGGGTTCTGGCCATCGTCACCCCTATCAAACAATTTCCCATTCCACCCCCCAATAGGTGGATACCCACAATACCACGGTTACAATGGGGGATTTCACTACCCACAGTTTGGATACCCAGGCCACACAGGCTCCAATTACGAACCAGGAGAATCCCCAGCAGCTGAAGCCGCTGCAGACATGGAAGAAATTTTGACCAATTTATTCAATCGGTACTGGGAAAACGTTCGGAATCTCTTCACTACAAAAGGACCTTCAACTACTCCTGAGGTAGAATTTGAAGGCCCGATAACAACAGCACCACCAACGACTACTACTACAACAAGAGCAACAGTTACAACAACTGCGATGAGAAAAACAGTAAAACCCACAACAATAACAACACCTATGACAAAGAAACCGACTAAACCTGCAATAACAGTACAAACGGTACCTGCGACAAGTACATCTAAAATCACATCCAACTCCAGCTATTTGTTGTCAGTGTTAAATGACACCCATGGCCTTGACTCAAATAATACTGTCAATACAACCAATCTTAATTCAACAATGATTATCAATAATAGGACGTTGGATCAAACAGTAAATGCATCAACGATCACGCCTAATATAACGTCAGCTCCCATTTCCAGAACGTCATCATCAGTCACAAGACTAGCAACAATCCCAGTCGTCCCGCCTAGTAGAAGTAGCACATATTTATTCAATTTGATAAAATCATTAGAAATGATGACTATGAAACCAACTCTATAAAATTTGTATAGTCTACGCTAAGCATCCTACATAGCAATTGGTAATACAGAGATAATATCAATGAACTCACAAAGGCCTGTGAACATCCTTCAATGTCAATCTTGGTTACTTTGAAGTAAATATTTATGTTTATTGAAGGAATATTTATTTGTCTTCATGGGAACAACGATCTTTTTATTAGATATAATAGAGAAGCAGCTACTTTGATATTCCATTCCAAGATAAAAGCAATCTTGCAAAAAAAAAACAAAAGAGCTAGCAGATGGTATGAATGAATCATGGACGACAAAATGTATGCCTAACTGGAAAAAGCAAGATTTGAAGGACAATTCACTTTCCAGGGTATTGATTGACTGTTTCTGAATCGGCCATTTCCGATCTTTAAGACACTTATTACCATTTTCAATTATCTCAGTTAGTTTCTTTTTTTTTTTTTAATTAATTAAAATGTCAATAAAACCAACGAATTGAGAAAAATGGTGACAAAGATTGATAAAGATTCTCAACAGTTTGTGTCTTATCCGTGCTTTTCCCAGGCGGGCACACAAATGACAGAAAGGATGGCTGTTGAACATATAAATACATCAAATCTTCTTTGTGAATCACTCACATACTGCTATATTTTTACAAGAGCTTCACGATTGGAAAATTCATATGAACAAAAGATGTCATTCTAAGTGAACACTTTAAATAGTATGCAAGCCTGGTTCATTAAAGTAATGTACATTGAGCAAAATTGAAACATTGGAATTTGTTATTATATATATATATAATGTGACATAATGAATTCCTCTGTTCAATCATTAACGATTCTATTCAATAAATTAAAATGGCTTTTATCAAACACATAAACTGACATTATTGACTTTAAAACGTGCATTGGTGGGCAATATAGCATTGGGGCGCACAATAATTAAGATGGAGACAAAAGGGACCACACATTCCTGTCATCATCATTTATTCTTTTCTTTTTCTTATCATCAATTTCTTATATGTGTGTTAAAAAAAAAAAGATTAATAAAGACAGCTTCAAACACAACTTAAATATAAATATTTAAATATTGTTTAGATGGTTGTAATGAAAGTGGGATAAACGCTAACAATTCATACATATCATCCTACAGTTTATCTTTATTCTTAACTTTGATACAATGTGTTATTAATGCATTGCTAGCTTTGCAGTGAAAAAAAAGAGAGTTGGTAGAGAAATAGTAAAAAAATCCCAACAAATTTCAAATTTTTCTATTATTTGCTGGATAACTTTTCTTTACCTTTTATCAAACCTATCTTTTAACACAAAGGATTAGAAACCATACATGTTATTTACTTATGTAATTATATGGCACCGGATTCACTTAATTTTATGCTGTGTTAAAGCAATTACAAAATCTGGAACAACACATTTATATTTTCTAATGTCAAGCAATTAATTAGGTGACTTTTTAGAAACATAATTACAAAGATTTTAAATTCATCTTTGTAATAAACATCAAAATGGCTCTCTTATTTTTATTATTGTTTTCTTTTCTTCATCATTGTCACTCAACAACATACTCGCTTTAATAATTCATTATAATATTATTTTAAAAATATTTTAATGAAAAAAGTAATAAATTATTAAGATTTTGCACTTTTTGGTGTTGAAATATTTATTCAATAAATTCTCAACGAGGTATTCAAATCTAGATTTCTTCACGTATACACTTATAATTATAAATAATGTAGTAAGTAGTCTTTCAGAGCTTTTAGGCCCATCCATCAGGAGTAGCGTGAACCGGACAATAGCAACTGATTGCTACCCTTTGGATAGGACGCTATGTATCACAAAATACTTTCCACCAGATCTAACAGATCCAGCTACCCAATCACTGTTGGGTGGACAGGGGGTGTCGGGGAAAAAATCTGGACTTTAACCAGGATTGGTCTCTGTCTCTTTGTGTATGAAGGGAGTGCTTTACCAATTGAGGTTTTGGTACTCCCAACTTAATATCCAAAAGTGAAATACGAGTTATTTCAGTTCTAAACATGTAAACCTAAGTGTACTTATGTGCAGGTCAGATAACCCAAATTGTGTAATTGAAATACTCCAAAACAATGTAAAATATTGTTTATTACAACAATATTGAAATAATAAATGCATTTGGAAAACAGACCTGCAAATATGTCCATGTGGGTATTTACCCATATTTAAGGGACTTCGTTATCTAGCTGATTTCAAATATAATTTTGGTTGATGCAAAAAGTGATTTTTTCTTTCAAGGGAGGTTACATGCACGTGAGGAATGTAGTTATATAATATATGGATTAGGATTGCCTCCCTTATGCCAAAGATTTGGTTGCATTGTGTTCAGTAAGGAGACCCGCAATATCAATAATAGACCTTGACTAGTACAGAGCCTCAGGGTAAACATCTGAAGTCAAAGACTCAAAGACGCGCAAATCATTTTTAATTTTTAAAATATCAAAAAGAAAACAGTTACATGGAAACAATTCTTTGTAGCTTAATTGTAGTAGTGAGATATCAGACGCTATAGAATGAGTTGTTTACAACAAAAATAAAGAAAATAAAACCTCTCTTTTCCAGTAATTCAACTTCATTTCCTGCTTGTTTTTAAAAATTTTGGTTGAACCAATTCTTAGTATATTTTAATTTCAATGACCAATAAACTAATCATACATAGATGCCATTAAATCTAGTTTTGTTCAATTACAGGAAGTATTTAAAAATAGTAACATTGTTTGCTACCCTTTTAATATGTTGATTATTTTCTGCCTGACTGGACTTAGATGCAGCTAACCAATATGAAGGATCATTTTTAAAAATTCCATACAGATTTGATCCTGGTTTCTTTAGGTTTAATGCAACAATTCTATCAATAACTGAGTAATCAGGACCCAAATATAATCAAAAATTCTTAATCATTATGACTTTGGATTTTGGGAAAACCTTTTAGCAAAAAGACGTCCCTATTATCCTTTGTTAAAAAATGTACGAGTTCTACGCAGCTGCATTGGGAACTTGTTCGAAATGTCAAACGGAGGAGTCCAAGAAATAATCTTATACTGATAAGCACCTAAACCTACACCTATTTCATACTGTACAAATTTCCTGTCAGGCCTCCTTCTAGTACTAGCATTTTTACAATGTCCATCATTGCCTGCAGCATGGATATGTGTGTTAAGTGCCTCACCCAAGGATACAACGCTGGGGCCAAACATTTGTACAAGACTCCAAAGCGTTCTGTCACTGACACCACGAGCCAGGCTCATAATATTTTTAACAACAAAAGACTAATGGTGAAGTTACTTCTGCTTTATTAGAAGGTAAAACAATTGTGAATGCTGATAAGTCTTCCATGAGGAAGTTTCAGCTTGAAAAAGAAGAAGAAGAAGAAGAAGAAGAAGAAGAAGAAGAAGAAGAAGAAGAAGAAGAAGAAGAAGAAGAAGAAGAAGAAGAAAAAAAAGAAGAAGAAGAAGAAGAAGAAGAAGAAGAAGAAGAAGAAGAAGAAAAAAGAAAAGAAGAAGAAAAGAAGAAGAAGAGAGAAGAAGAAGAAAGAAGAAGAAGAAGAAGAAGAAGAAGAAGAAGAAGAAGAAGAAGAAGAAGAAGAAGAAGAAGAAGAAGAAGAAGAAGAAGAAGAAGAAGAAGATTTCAAACTCACCTAAAAAGCTGCTCCTCCTCGTCAGATGATGATAAAACATCTTCATCTTCTATATTTTCATCAATACCATTCTCAGTGTCCTTATCATTTTCAGAAGTAGCGCCCTTTTCCACATGTGTCTGTATTTTATCATCCTCTTCATCATCAGTGTCCTCAAGATCATTAACTTCTCCATTATTAAGTTCATCATTATCATCAGCATCTTCTTTGTCATCATCATCTTCATCACTATTATCATCATCATCATCATCTTCTTCTTGCATTTCCTGTATTAACTGTTTGACCATTTCTTTATGCTTTTTAGACTTTTCATGGTTTAAGCGTCTGAAAAAATCAATAAAAATTAAAATTAAAATTAGTCACCGAGGATAAAATATGTCAGATTTGAAGTTTACACATCGAAAAGCACTGTGCAAAAACAGTTTAGCATTCCAAGTACGGAAAAAAAAATTACCATTTAACTTGAAATGGGTAGCGTAGAAAATCACACATGACAAAATGAGCAAATTCGTCTTAATTTATCTTTTGAAAAAAATTACAAAAAGCCTGATTTTTTTCAAATCTTAGTCGCAATGCATTGTTGCTTCATAAAGTTAATCCATCATCATTGCCTTAATCCATCTCTCAAAAAAGTAGAAATCATAGTCTTCAGCAGAAAACATGACTTAAAAAATGTTTTCCCCCCTTTTGTTCTCTTTCACTGCATTCAAAAGGTCAGCAAGGAGAGAAAGCAATGTTTATAATAAATAAAAAGATTTAAGTTTTCCTTTTGACAGGATGCAAAGATAATAAAAGTTCTCTTTATCATATATAAAGACCAACATTGAGTTGACATGAGTCATCCCATTCTTCTCTGACTTACGCTTTATTACTCTTAAAAGTCTTGTCACAAGCAACACAGTAGAGATCATCACTTATGAAAAAGTCCTCTGCCGCCAAAGGATCATTACAAGATTCTGTCCCCAAGTCTAAATCATCATCTGAAAATAAATGATATTATTTCAAAAATATTTTAAAGGGAATGAATAATACTTTGGGGGTCCCAATGGCTTAGTTGGCAGAGCACTCACTCATTTTTTTAGACCCCCTTGTCCACCCAGCAGTAATTGGGTAGCTGGGTCTATTGGAGCTGGTGGAAAGTATTTTACGATAGAGTCCTCTCCAAAGGATAGCAAGCTATTGCTATTTTCCGTTTGATGCTATTGAAACTGGGATAAATTCCAGCTGTATGGGCCTAATGGAAAGAAAGATAAAGTGAGTAAATGTGACTCATATATAAGGAATATACATGAGTCACATTTACTCACTTTATCCTTCTCTCCATTTTATTAGCTCATTTAGGCACTTCTAGTCTATGGGCCTCATGGTTCTGAAGGACTACTTTTGTCCACCTAGCATTGATTGGATAGCTGTGTCAATTAGATCTGGTAGAAACTACTTTACAACAGAATAGCATCCTATACAAAGGATAGCAAGCAATTGCTATTGTCCGTTTCACGCAATAGAAACCGGGTTAAACTCTATCTCCATGGATCTATTGGCTCTAAAGGACTACTTTTCTACTTTTTTAATATAACATTTTGCAGATTGAATTCAGAAATAATTTAGCTTAATTAGCAGAGCACTTAACTCAAAATTTAAAATTTTGATTTGGTCCGACAGTAGAGGTAGTGATAATGGTAAAGTGGTTATGTTCATGGTCGTAGTGATGATGTGTGTGTATAAATGGTAATGATGATGAAATGCAGGTGGTGGTAGTGAAAGGAGCGATAGTCATAATGATGTTATGGTGGCTGTTTAAATGATAATTATGTTTTTAATAATTCTTAACTCTTGAATCCTAAACCTTTATTATTATTATATTTGTTATTTTTCTTATCCTCTTTACATTTTAAAAAAAATTTATTACAAATATATTAAAAAGTCCAATACCATTATCAACCCAAAGTAAGTTGATTTATTTATAGGTTCAGATCTTCATTAAAACTGTGTCTGCCATAGAAATACTTGAAAAGAGTCTTAATAAATTCAAATAAATGATAAAACAATTTAAGAGTCTTCAACAGGATTCAAACCTACACCTTTCAATTCAAAACCCTTGGACCCTCATATTTTTAAAATGGTAATTTTATAATTCAAAAACAAACTTGTACTGTGAAAAACACTTATTTTTTTTAATGGCGCTTCTCTCTCAAATCTACGTAATCATGTATATATTTTTTTGTTGAAATACCTGAGGAAGAATTGCCAAAGTGATCATCTAAATGAGCCTCAAGAGCTTCCATCTCTCTTTCTAAACCTGACATGGCTGACCATTCTGCCTCTTTATAATTTGCCATTTTCCTGCAGATGTAGATCAGTTAAAAATGTATGAAAAGATAAAGATATCTGAATGAATTACATTACAGTAAAGAAATCTTTTATCAAAGTCAGAATATTGTAGATAATATAGATTCAAGAATGAATTTTAAACATAAGATAATATACAGATGGTACTCTAAAGAAGTTGTTACAATCTTGATCATTTGGACCTTTGCTACCTAGATGTCTCAACATTTAAAGTTTTTCTCAGTTGCAATAATTGTTCCTATCTTTTGGTGTTGATATCATGATGATAACAATAACAATAATAATATAATAATAATATAAAATAATAATATAATAATAATAATAATAAATAATAATAAATAATAATAGTAATAGTAATAATAGCAATAACAACAACAATAATAATAATAATAATAATAATAATAATAATAATAATAATAAATAATAATAATAATAATAATAATAATAATAATAATAATAATAATAATAATTGAGGGCTCTTTCAGAAATAACCTAAAAATGCCCATTGCTCAGCAACCAGTGGAGATTTTTTAATTCTGTAAACGACATGATATTCCTTATTTCCTTACGGATATTCCTAGAAATTATGAAGTGCATCATTTTGCACAATGAATTTCTAGACGATTTTAAAGATGGCGGCCCACCTTGAAACTTGGTCAAAGGAGGAAATCAGAGCTGTCATACGTTTTTTGAACTCCAGAAGTCTGAATCCTACCGAAATTCATAAAGAACTTCAGAGTGGATATGGTGAGCATGTTATAAGCCGTACACAAGTCTATCACTGGTGTAATTTGTTTGAAGCCGGCCATTCCGACTTGACAGACAGGGAAGGGAGAGGGCGTTCGATAACTGCGACGTCAGAAGACAATGTGAAGCGAGTTGATGAGCTTATTCGTCAGGACAGGAGGTTGAAACTTCATGAAATCGCAAGCAGTCTTGAAATTTCGGAAACTTGTCTACAGAAAAGTCAGCGCAATATGGGTTCCTAAGCAATTGACAGACAATCATAAAGAACAAAGATTGGACATCTGCAGGGAACTTTTGAGAAGAAGCAAGAGCTCACGCAGGGTTCACGGGCATGCTGCCAACGCCGGCGGAGACTTTCTAGGGTACGATGTGACTTTTCTTGACAGCATAGTCACCGGTGATGAGACTTGGTTGCACAATTGCACCCCAGAAACAAAGCAAGATTCGATGACATGGAAACATCCATCCTCACCTGTCGCGAAGAAATTCAAAGTCATGCGGTCAGCAAAGAAAATAATGGGAACTGTTTTCTGGGACAGTCGTGGTGTTATTCTGTTCGAAACCTTACAACCTGGAGAAACAATCAATGCTGCAAGGTACTAACAAACTCTTGACAAGCTTAGGGAGGCCATTCGCAGAAAGCGCCCAGGGCAGTTGACCAACGGGGTCATTTTGCAACACGACAACGCTACACAGCACGAGTGACGCAAGGTTGGCTAGAGAAATATGGATGGGAGATTTTGCCACACCCACCACACAGTCCAGACCTCGCACCATCTGATTATCACCTCTTTGGGCCACTGAAACGTGAGCTGGCAGGAAAGCGCTTTGATGTCGATGAAGAGCTTGTTGACCATGTGCGGAAATGGCTACAAAACCTTGACGGAAATTTCTTCCGAGAGGGTATCTATTCCATGGTGCGGCGTTGGCAGAAGTGTGTCGACAGACTTGGCTGTTACGTAGAGAAATGAAGGACGAGTCAAGGTATGAACAAGTGCAAGAATTTTGTTGATAGCATAAAAAACGTGGATTTTACAGGCATTTTTCGGTTAATTATGAAAGAGCCCTCGTAATAATAATAATAATAATAATAATAATGATTGATAATATAATAATAATAATAATAATAATAATAATAATAATAATAATAATAATAATAATAATAATAATAATAATAATAATGACGATGATTGATAATAATAGTAGTAATAATAAAATAATAATAATAATAATAATAATAATAATAATAATAATAATAATAATAATAATAATAATAATAATAATTAATAATAATAATAATAATAATAATAATAATAGTAACAATAGCAATCTATACCATTGGTCATTGGACATAAGATCATTTAAAAGGCGTTTGTGGACACACTTTGTACTGATGAAATAATAGTTTAGACTTTAGAATATTTTCATTGACAGAGGTTTATGTTACAAAAATAGGCACATGACATGTTCCATTTTATATGTTAACAAAGCAAAAATCATTACCCAAATTCAAATGGAATGCGATTTAAAGTTAATAATATACGTCTGTTATTGTACAATTGATTAATCTCTAATCCATATCACAATTTCTTTATAATAATAATAATAATAATAATAATAATAATAATAATAATAGTAATAATAATAATAATAATAATAATAATAATAATAATAATAATAATAATAATAATAATAACAACAATATTAAAAATAAAAATAACAACAATAATAATAATAAAATGATGATCATACTGTCATTGAGGGTCCCGACATCTTAAGAGGTCAAAAAAAAAAATCCTTCAGAGCTATTAGGCTTGAAGTTTATCCCGGTTTCTATAGCATGAAATGGACAATAGCAATTGCTTGCTATCCTTTGGATAGGATGCTAGTCTATCGCAAAGTACTTTCTGCCAAATCTAACAGATCCAGCTACCCAATCACTGCTGGGTGGAAGGGGGGGGGGGCGGGTCTGAAAAAATATTAACTGCACCCGGGATCGACCTCAGTCTCTTTGTGTGTGAAGCAAGTGCTCTACCAAGTGAGCTATCGGCACAACCTCTCAACTTAACTCTTTTCTCCACCCAGCATTGACAGGTGTGCAACTGGGTGTGTTCCATGTGGTTGGAAGCGCTTTGCAATAGACTATTAACTGTTACGGACTATTTAACGTTACAGAAACTGAGGTTAACTCTAGGTCCATTGGCCTTATGGCTCCATAGAGCTATTATGAGTGATAAAGATAATTTTTTTAAAATGACAGATCTAATAGAGGATCAGACATACCGTTTTCTTTCTAAGATATCCTCTTCCCTCTTTGCTTTGGATTTCTTTTCAATTTCTGCTGCTCTTTCTTCCATTTTTTTCTATTTATCAAAATTTTAAAATGAAGACAGACAATATTGTTAAACTCTTAAAATGGTTTGAAAATTTGAAGAAAAAAAAAGAAATTATTTGTAAAGTTAATATTAGGGTGGTTTCACAATGAAACACATGCATCTTTTTTTTTTAATTCTGTCTGGTTTTTTTTCTAAGGATTTTACAAAGCCTGGATAATAATTGATTTTGCAAAATCCTGTCTGAGTTATTGGCAACTATTTTAATTCTAAAATTGTATGGCAATTTATTCACATAAATTGTATGAGCTTGTTATCAAACTAAGTAGCAACAGTTCGAGAACATAAACATGCAAGATTCTTTATAAAATCAGTTTTTATAACAAAACAAAAGAAGCCTGAAACTGAGGACTGCAAATTACATTGAGTCATCCGTGCCATATATAATATATATATATATAATATATATATATATATATATATATATATATATAATATATATATACTAAATTATATATATATATATATAATAATATATATATATATAAATATAACGAATTAAAAAAAAATAATATGTTCCCTTTGTTTATCCCATAAGATAATTTTTCTTCCAGGCCTTTTTACCAGATAGATCATCAAAGCCCTGGCTTTAGTTGTTTTTCTAAATCTTATAATAAGGGTTTTACGCAGCACCATTTCAAAAAGAGAAAAAATCTAGACTTACAAATAAACGCATCCAAAGGAACATAAGACAAAGAGATGTGGTTCAAAGAAGGAACAGAAGTTCGGTAGAATCCAAGAGCAAACTATCAATGTACTTATTTGAGATCACCTAAAAGTCTCATCCAGATAGAACTAAAGAATCCAAAAACCAATACTACACCTTTGGTTGTTTCCCTCTCAGCAAAGGACTCTGACCAGGGCCAGGACTAAACCAAGTAATCTCATTCCAAGTCAAATACAGAAAGCAACATGGAAAACGAGCTATAAGGGAATAAGAGACACAGCAACAGTGACCTCCCAACCCATCATGTGAGGTCAAAAGACCCCATCCAGAAAGCCTGGCTTTAGCTACAATGCAGTGCTGCACAATGATCAATGGTCCAAATGATCACAATGCTACTTAAAATAAAACAAGGTTAAATAACCTAACATAGCTGAAGAGTGATGCTAGTTCATAACAAACAAAGGGACGAAAAATTAATGTACTTGTTTTAAGAACAATTAATGAAATGAGGATAAGATGTACATAAATATGTCTTTCTATGTTTAAAAAAACATTTTTGAAATAGGTGAACAGAATGACTTATTTGACCAAAAACCCCCCCAGAAATTTCAGTAATCTTCACTTACAAAGAGGGGTTTATTCAATAAGAAAGAGCAACTGTGAAAATAGCTAAATTTCAACAAATAAACAGGAGAATTGGAAAAGGTTGCGCGATGTCCCGGACACCCTCTCTCTACTACAGATACTACAATGATTTGTTTGCATATGGGACAATAAGAACAGGGATTGGTGATCACATTATTAACAACAATATATAAGAGACTAACCCTGCCTCGGTAGCAAAAATCCAACAGCAATTGAAAAATCTGCTGGTTTGTGTGACGAATCAGATCAAATGAATGGTCTTTGTATGAGCAAGGAAACACAGATCACCATAGAATGTAGAGGGGGAAAAGATACCATCATATTCAAAATATTTAAAAGGCACATCATTTAAAAGACAGCACCGCTTAAGATACAATAATAACATCTAATACATAATGCAATAACAAAATGGACCGAACATAGGAGAAACAAAAACAGTTTCCAAAACCATCTGCTCACCCTGATCAACATCAGATTTTTTCTCTCTCTTTATCTCACAAGAGAGAAAATTTTGAAAATATACATATAACCAATGAGACATTTTCTTTATTACTATCTCGCAATAGAGAAAATGTTGAAAAAATACATATAACCAATGAGACATGGACATGTCACAAAAACAATGCACAAAGACTAGATGGAAGCAACAGAGATATAGTTCTACCAACCAATTCTAAATTGATGTTTTGGAGAAACAATACACAACCAACCTTTCAGTGCTGCAAGAAATATGACAAGTAAAGAGTTTCTTAACAAAAATTATTCAAGTGAGCAATAGGGTAAATGATTCTTCAAATAAAATAACACTAGTGGGACTCAATTCAGCTTGGATTACAAATCTACTTTCCCCCTCCCACTAAAAACCAGAACAAGAAAAATTAATTTGACCACGAAATTTCAGATATCTCAACTCCATAAATATGACCTATATTTGAAGATTCTACTGCTATACTTTTTCAACAAAAATGTCTCAACTTAGCCAAAAAAATTGGTATCAATTGAACACACAGGATTAGAGCTGGCATTTCCACAGATTCTCAATAAAGATGAATCTTTCCCCTTAATGTTTGGATTAAATGCTTTCAACTCCACACATAGGAAATATTTTCAATCAAGATGCAGCCAAAATTGTCTTTATTTACTCAACCAATGACGCAAAAAAGAGTGAATAGCAACATTTTTTTTTTTTAATTCTGAACTATGAATAAGACTAAAATTATTTGTTACCTTATAAGCTTGGACTCTTTTATCCCTTTTTTTCACATATGCAACTAAGTTCTGTAAATATAAAAAAAAACATATATAAATTTCAAATAATGCTGCACTTTCAAAGCTTAGTTTACAATATTATGATCAACGGCAATATCATACTCTAAGGGGAAAAATTTAATCCAATTTCATCCATAAAATATCTGAGATGGCTCATCCAGTGTTGTATTTTTGTAAGATACATTCAACCATTACGTTCATTTTCAAAATTGCATGAAATTGTATTCATCAAGTAATTTCAAATGAAATGGTGAAATCAAGCTAAATCATTTTTAATGGCCAAATACTAAAAATAAATTGTCGATTAGTTGCTTAGGAGCATAACATGAATATCATAACTAATGTACATCTGTTGTAAAATCTTGAACTCGTGGCTGTCAAGGCAAACAAGTGAGCCGACTATTCCTCTTATTTTTCACTGCATGAGGTGGTGCTTTGTATAGTGCCAAAAATACTCATTTCAGGAGCAAATAAACCTACAGGCCTGTAAATGGTTGGTGAAAAATTGTCTGAACTTTTTGAACACGCGAAAATAGACACAATAGGACAAAAATATGGATTAATTAATAAACACAACAAAGATATGACACGTCAATTGACAAGTCAAATCATGTCACATTCCCCTACTTATTTATAATGAGGTCCTTATTTTATGGTACCAAAAAAAAAAAAAATCACAGTTATTTGAGGGCCCAGGTCTGAGTTAGTTGTAAAATGAAAGGAAGAGAACAATTCCTACCCTTTTGAAGGATGTGTATCTCGTGCTTGACATGGGAAGCTGCGTATCTTCGCTCCTGTTTGTTTGTGTTAAATGTTTACACTGATTCTTTCGTTTATTTGGATTAATTCTTATAGAAGAAGAAGAAGAAGAAGAAGAAGAAGAAGAAGAAGAAGAAGAAGAAGAAGAAGAAGAAGAAGAAGAAGAAGAAGAAGAAGAAGAAGAAGAAGAAGAAGAAGAAGAAGAAGAAGAAGAAGAAGAGGTGGCAAGGTCGTGTAAGAGCTTTCGAAGAAGAATATATATTTCGAAGAAAAATAATTATTTCGCATTATTTTTTTTCCGTCTCACATCCAGACGGAACCAATAAATCATAGGAAAAAAGAAATGAGACACAGAGAAATGCATGTGTGTCGGTAGCAAAATAGAGAGAAACCTTCCAGTCCAGGAAGCTCCGACACACTTCTGTGCATGCGTTATTTACTGACTAGGTGTGTGTTCAACGACTCGCGCAAACTTCGCGACCCTCTCTCGCTGACTGTGGCACAGTGACCAGGCAGTGAATACATCCACGTCTAGCGGAGCATGTAGGTGGCATGATAATATTATAGCTAAATGATAGACAAATAAAACGTATTTTTGTTTTGTTTTTTAAGTCGGCATTTGAAATGGAATAAAATCTGATTTTTTTCGTTCTCTTTTATTGGTTCTTTTCTTTGACGTTACAAATCTTATTTTTACTATTGATTAAAATATATATATATTAGCACTTATGGAGCAAAATCGTACTGTCGGAAATCCGACAATAGTCGGAAGATTTACAGGCCTGAACCTAAGATGTGTGGTTCGACTTGGCAAAACATTTAATTTACTAAATCACTCTCACTTTCAACTTGTCCTGATGAAGACGCAATGCAGATATCATTAATTAAAAAATTCATTCTGCCAATCCACCAATAATCAAACCCTTCTGATAAACAACTATGAGCTATAACAAAGTAAAGGGGAAAAAGGCATTTGTTCTTTTGCCCCAAAGTGATAAAATAGTGATAAAATGTCAAGATACTGAAGGAATGGACCAATAACTCTCGACTGCTGTGTTTGGTCTTTTTTAAAAGAGGAAAAACAACATGACCTATTAACTATAAAGCAAGCATAATAAGATTTTTTTTATAAAAAGGCAAACTCAGTTAAGGATCAATGCTGGGTTTTTCTGTCATTATTTTATAATCTTAACACACCACTTAAAAAAAAATAAATAAATAAATGATAAATTAATGGGAGGAAATATAACTTAAAAGCAAAGTACTTAGCAGCTTGAATCTGAAAAAGATGCATTTCTATCTAGCAAGCAAGAATCTGTTGGTGCCCAATGAACCTTTTGCTTCTTCTTCTTGTTAAAAATCTTCCTAAAAAAACATGGTTACAGTTTCCACCAAAGACAGCAACTTTTGTCCGGCCTTCAGACTCTCCGTCTAGCTTTAAATGTGGCACTGAGTCAAATTCAAGTCCTTTGGAAATCACTTTGCCAAAGATTCTTTTCAAAATGTAGCAAGTTCTTGTTAATGCCTATTCAACACTTAAGAAACTTGTATAAATTCCAGCTCTAAGACTATTGAAAAGGATATCAACAGGTTTGATTCATTTAATAAGTATCTAAGATTGATTTCTTTATTAAGGTCTATTAACACAACATAAAAGAAGTCATGTTATATAATCCTTGACATACCTCAAAATATTTTTAAAACTATTTCTTACTTACTCTTATCTCCTCATTCCGTTCTTTTTTGGCTGCATCTCGAAGTTTCTTGTTTTCAATCTCCATTGCCCTTCTACATCTGCGGTCTGGAGCATCTCTAATATCGTACTTCTCTTCCCACACATATGACTTGTTAGTGCAAAAGCCAGCCCAGAAGGCATAGAATTTTCCAACAATCTAAATAAGAATGAGACATTCAATAAAATCAACTTTCTATCTACACTACATTACACAGATGACAATAATAGGCTGATACAAAAAATCTAAATAAACCATCAAATGTAACACAGGCATCAAATGATAATACACTATACATGGTAGAAAGCAAAAACAAAAAAACACCTGATGAGGGCATAGAAGAAATGCCCAGTGACACCACAAACTGCTCACAGGTGTCAAAACAACATACAATGAAAACGTAAAAGAGCATTATATTGATGGTTTGAGCTCTCTATAGGAACAAGAAAGTATTCTTTATTTTTCTCTCTCCTTTGTCTAGAGTAACAATTACCTCATCATAATCAGAAGTTGAGCAGCCAAAATTTGGGAATTCCTCGTCTTTCTTCCTGTCCGACATAAAAACGTAATCTTCTTCAGCCAAAGTCTCAAACACTTTTGCATATGTTGAATAAAATCCCTGAAAACATTTAAGAAGATTTACAATCAGCTAACAGATAGAAAACAGCAAAGATTCAAAGTTCAATAAATGTTAAAAGTCTATAAAATTATTATTAATTATAAAACGTGATAAGTAGAATTGCCAACCAACAATGCCAGTAAAATTGGATAAGACTCTTCCAGCATCCTTTTGGTTATGGCCATGATGATCATATCACAAAAATCTCTCCTTTTTGCTAATCAACAGTCAATTTTACTTTTTCACAGCAACTAGTCATGATTCTATCCACAATTGAAAAAAGAAAAACTCTGATTTTTATCCAATTTGATTAATTAAGAAAGAAAACACAAAAGCTAGAGCATTTATAAAGCGCAATATCCACAAAACGTGTTCAAATCACCTTACAAGGAGTCCCTAGACAACACATGATGCCTGTAAGGGGATATTACAATTTTTATCCGACAAGGACAACGCAGTTAGCGACCAGGTACTTATTTTACATCTGAGTATGATAAGAGAATGTGAATAAAGAGCCTTCTCCAAGGACTCAACTATGCCCCACTCATAACCCAGCGATCTTCCGTTCCAAAGTCAAGTGTCATATCACAAGACCAAACAATCGCAAAAATATAGATGAACCACGAAGGTAAGCAAAAACTAAATTTTTCTCTAAAGAAGAATTAATATTGCTCTTTTAATATAACATACATTATAATCGGTCCAAAAACTTCTGGAAAAAATGCTTGTCTATTGCACAATACTATCTGCCAATCACAGATCCAATTACCAAATCACTTGTGCCTTGACAAGTAAGTTAGAAAAATATTTCGTGAAACACATTTCACTTAGGGCCTGTTTGTATAATAGTCAGATGCTTTGCAGTAAACTCCATAAATTATTGTTGTTATAATTATAATTATCATTATTATTATTATTATTATTAGTAGTAGTAGTAGTAGTAGTAGTAGTAGTAGTAGTAGTAGTAGTAGTAGTAGTAGTAGTAGTAGTAGTAGTAGAAGAAGAAGAAGAAGTAGTGGTAGTAGTATCAGCAAAGTAAGAAATAAACCTTTTCATCATCTCCAAATCCAGTGTAGCATGATGTGTTAAAGTACTGGAACAAATTAAGGCTGTCGTCATCATACTTGTCACCACCCCCAAGACCTGCAGTTAAGAATGCAACATTAGTAGATTCATATTGATAATGCCTTACACAAAATGCTTACACATAATAAAAGGCATGTGGGTCGGGCAGGGGTGGAGAGCATTACTGAATTTTACACATGTCCACACTAGTGACATCCTTTGTTCCAGCCCCTCAGATTGCATTATGTTTTATTGTCGGGAAGTGATTCTTGAGCATTTAGTCTTTCCAGGCCCTAAAAGTAGCAGGGTTTTGATCATCAGCAAGAAATATAACCATAAAGATTCAACTATGATCAATTACTAAGACTTAGTCAATCATAACTTCAAAACATTAAATGACAATACCACAAAAGTTGGTAATGCTACCATTCATATCAGGGATGTCCTCTGGCAGTGACCAAATTTTTTTTCTTTTAATTTTTTAAATTAAAAAATGTTTTTAAAAAGCCGAAAATGGATACTCGGATGTCTGAGTATCATGACTAAACATTTGCTGATAATTTCTCCACACTTCTATTCCAGTTTACCCAGCTGTTGACACGTCCTTAAAAAGGAAGAAACTCCCCACTAATCCAATCTTGCAATTTAACGAATGTCGTTATAAGTGAGCTGCACTGTATACAATCCTAACCTTCATGGTTTAACCATACGAGAAACAGATGAGCACAACTTATTTTTGCTGCAAATATCTCTTATAAAAAGTCAACACCTGTGGCACATGCATGATACATGCAGAACTCCTTGACAAAAACTTTAATCAGAATGTGATGAAATTTTAAAGAAGTCTTTCAAGAGAATATTCAAAAATGATAAGAATTTCCTCAAAAATTCCTATAAATTTCCATACCAGTGAAACTAAAACTTTGGTCAGAAGAAATATATTGATTTACCTCCTCTCAATATAGCCTCCCTGTGTTTATCATACCAAGCTCTCTCTTGTGGGTCACTAAGAACTTCATAAGCTTGTTGAACTAATCTAAACTGAGATGTTGCTTCATCTACATTGTCACGATTTTTATCTGAAAGAGAAAAGAACTTCATAAAATAAACATATCAATCACTGAATATTATCACTTTTTCAGAGGGGAGTTCTTTAAAACTCTTATCCCAAACTAATTCTTTAAGATAAAAAAAATTATTAGATGACAGAAATAAAAATAAAAACAATACACAACTCTCCAAAATATATGGCAGACTTGCCAACCAAAATACATTACGTGATTTCAATTTTTCCAACAAATGTAGATATTGGAGCTGAATCAGGATAGCAGAGAGCAGGAGGGAACAAATGCCATATCCTGATTTAAAATATATCCTACTATTCAAAACACATCATTCCTCATTATATGAATGTCTGAAAATACAAGTTAACCAAACAATTCCAAGTCCAATAGCTGATCCCACTTTTTGATCAATTTCATTTGAATAGTTTTACATATTTGCGAATTTTGTGGCATTAAAATATGCATTCCATCACGATTGGCAAATCTGGTTATATGGGATTGTGGTTCAAAAAACAAAGATCACTTTTTAAAAACAGAATTTAAATCTTTCAGGTTATATCAGTCAACTTTTCTAAAAGAATCCATCTTTTAATTTTTTTAAATTTTCATTGTAAGTCGAATTTACAAGATATCAAAATTCTTTACCTGGATGATATTTAAGTGCCAGCTTGCGGTATACTTTTTTAAGATCTTCAGAATTAACATTAAAATCAACACCAAGCACCTCATAATGACAGCGAATTTTTGATGCCATTCTCTACGTCAAGGCAAGCTTGTGAAACACAGGTCAGAAAAATTTTCTGCAAACAAGTGAGAAAATAAAAGAAAAAATGAGAAATGCACAACATTACAAAGTGTATAGATAACAATGAATATAGAGTTTATTCCTAAAGTGCCCACTCCTGTTCAATTACATGCAAGTGCTTAATTGGAACAGCACTGTTACACAGAAATCGTTCCAAGTGGTGTTTCAATTCACCGATTCCACAAGTGGCTTTCACAATCGGAACAACCTAACATGACATCATAGATTCTTATTGTAGTGATTCTAACAAAAGCTACACAGACCATCCTTTCAGTTATTTGTCAAAAATTTTATCCTCCGTTTCTTTTTTTTTTGTTTTGCTTGTTATATTCTTACATATTACATCATGTGTGATGAAAGACAAGAATGAGTGATCATAGCGAATGACCACACAGGTCAACACTTCTTTCCCAATAAAAGGCCAAATGAATCAAAGACACATTAATCCTGTTTCACCACAAATTACAATATTACACATTAATCCTGTTTCACCACAAATTACAATATTACAATCTTAATCAAAGTGGCATTAAAAGCAAATAAACTATTGGATCATTATCCGAGCTCTGATCACTTACTTTTTGTTCTCCAAGATAGTCAAAGGGTAAAGGCTAACATACTACCATATAAAAGAGAACGGTGGTGATGGACTTAATGTCAATTTTTAAAATTAATGGGCCTATTCGCTCATTTGAAGGCAAGGGACAAATTCATTACTGTTATATCAGTAGGTATATCTTTTTCATTTCTTGGAGTAAAAATAAAGTCCTGAAATCATTCAAATTAACAGGCATGCATTCTGATTAACCAGTAGAAATTATATTGCAGATAGATCATTCCAATTAAGCAGCTGTTCTGATAAAGCGACATTCCAATTACCAGCTTCAACTGTATCACCTCTTTAATAAAGTAACCCCAACAATAATGTCTGGCAAGAACTGCACATATATCATTTTTTAAAAGATATATCCCATTAAAAAGAGAAAAGGAAAAATCATATTCCAGATTTTTTTAAATAGTTGTAGAGTTCAAATAATAAAGTCAAAGTTATGTCATACCAAAGAGGTTTTCTCCTCATCCACACTTCCCCCCGCCCCCCTCTCTCTCTCTCTCTCTCTCTCTCTCTCTCTCTCTCTCTCTCTCTCTCTCTCTCACACACACACACAAACAAAATAATAATACACATATACTACTGTACACCTGACACAAAGCATCCAATTTCTGCATTCAATAAATTGTATTTATCAGCAAATGTGAGAAAAGAATGGTTAGTTTTTTTTTTGTTTTTAAGGGTTTTACGGTGCTGCAACACATTAAGGTCATATCAGTGCCAGTAAAAAGGAAGTAAATGGGACAGTGAAAAGTTCAAGAATTACAATTAAAGCACCCAAGAAAAGGTAGACAAAGGGGAATTGGTTCAAATAGGAAACAGATGGAGATTCCAAGAGCACACTATCAAAGTGCTTAGTTTGAGATCACCTAAAAGTACTAAAACTAAACGTTTCATCCAGATAAAAGCATGGGTCCCTTCTAAGAGGAACACTCAAATATTTACAAATCATATCATATATAATATGTAAACAAAACAAAATACGGGGCATTACTGAGAGATGATTTACAATTTACAAGACAAAAAAAATCATCTCCCAAAACTCTAACTCTAACTATATACATTTGACTGTTTCCCTCCCAGCTAGGGTATCCAACCAGGGCCAGGACAAAACGTAACCTCATTCCAAGACAAAGACAGAAATCATATTGTTCTTTGTTTATGAGTATGAGTGATAGAGACTCAATGGACAATAATAATAATAATAATAGTGTTGGTGGTAAGGACAAGCTCACCAAAGAATAAAAGAACTATCAGGGAAAAGGAAAAGCAAAGCAGCAGGAAGTTGTATCCAAAATAAACAAGGGGAACTGCTATTTGAAGAACAACATATAGAAAGCCGATGGGTAGAATACATAGGCGAACTGTACAATGATCCAAATAGAAATGAACCACCACTGAAATTCAAAGAACCATTAAGCGGACCAAACATCACCAAAAGTGAAATTGAACATGCCATGGAACGAATGAAGGATGGTAAAGCAACAGGCCCTGATGAAATATCTGTAGAGGTATTAAAAAGCCTAGGAGATCTAGCAATTGATGAACTTCACATATTATTCAACAATATATACAATACTGGGAAAATTCCAGAAGATCTCTGTAACTCTATTTTCATAGCAATACCAAAGAAAGCAGGTGCAGTCAGATGCGAAAATTTTAGAACTATAAGTTTAATAAGTCACATCAACAAAATACTGTTGCGTATAATTATCAACAGGTTAAGGAATAAGATTAACCCCGAAATCGCAGAAGAACAATATGGATTCCAACCTGACAGAGGGACAAGGAACGCAATATACCTCCTCCGTGTTTTAAGTGAAAGAGCTATACAGGTTCAGACCCCACTATACCTCTGTTTTGTCGACTACAAAAAAGCTTTTGATAGAGTACGCCACGAAGAAATACTAAAACAACTGCACTCCATTGGCGCTGATGAGAAAGACCTCAGACTCATGCAAACATTATACTACACCCAGCAGGCATCTATCAAAATCGGAAACTCTACAGGAAATTCCATTCCTATTAAGAAAGGAGTCCGTCAAGGGTGTGTTGCCTCACCAGATCTGTTTAATCTATACCAAGAAACAATCATGAGGGGCATAAATAATATGGAGGGAATAAAAGTAGGAGGTCACAACATAAATAATATAAGATACGCAGACGATACGGTACTCATTGCAACATCAGAAATCCAACTTCAAAAGATTGTTGACAAAGTGGTAGTAGATAGTGAAGCCAAGGGAATGGAAGTGAATATCACCAAAACAGAATGCATGGTAATACAGAAAAACCCCGAAAACAACAACACCTGCAATATAACGATTCACGGCGAGCAGCTTACCAACGTAGAAAGTTTTAAATACCTAGGTTCAATAGTGACAACAGATGGAAGATGTAACCGAGACATACGAGCAAGAATAACTCAAGCCAAACAGGCCTTCATGGACCTGGGAAACATTTTGAAAAACAAACAGATGTCGTTCGGGATTAGATTCCGAGTCTTGAAGTGCTACGTGTGGCCAATCTTGTTCTATGGATGCGAAAGCTGGACTACAAATGCAGAAACACAAAAGAACATTGAAGCTTTTGAAATGTGGTGCTTGAGAAGGATGCAGAGAATATCGTATACCGCACACAAAACGAACGAAGAAGTGCTAAAACAAACATACCAACAAAGGAAACTAATGCCCTTAATAGTGGATCGACAACTATCCTTTTTCGGACACATAGTAAGGAAAGATAAGAATGAATACCTGGCAAGTTGTGGAAAAATACCTGGTAAACGCGCCCGGGGGAGACAAAGAAAAACACTCATAGACCAACTGAAGGGCTTCACCAACCTAACAATCCAAGAGCTGTTTGAAAAAGCAAGAGACAGGGAGGAATGGAGAGAGATAATTCATGCAGTATCCGAAGCCTGGACCAGGCATGGAACCTAGAAGAAGAAGAAGGTAAGGACTCGGTGGATAATTGCACTGGTGGCAAGGACTCAGTGGGTAGTAGCAGTAGCGCTAGTGGTAGTGGCTCAGTGGTAGAGACTCAATGGATAATAATAACGGACTGACTATTTTCACCGTACGGTGAAAATAGTGTTTTAGGCTTTTTTCACCGTACGGTGATAATAGCCTGACAGACTATTTTCACCTTAAGTATTAGCCAATCAGAAGCCAGCATACTAACTGTGACATATGTGCCTCTGCATCCAGACCATTAGAATTCGACCCGACATCATTTTCTTCCTGCGTGCAGACTAGTTATAAAAAAAGAAAAAGTTTGCCGAGGCCTCCCGAAAGCTCCTTGTTATAGCATTTCTTTCAATTTGTATTTTCACTTTGGACTTTTTGTCAGACGTTTATTTATTCAAGTTGTCATCATATAGAAAAAAACCTTGATAGATTTGTGAAAGTTAAAAATTTCCTAATTTGACCATTGTTTTGATTCTCGGCCGCCATTTTGATTTGTGAGGTATTGAAAGGCAGTGAAAAGCAGTCCCAGGGTTGTTTTTGTTTTGTTTTTTTTCCCCATTAGGGGTAGTTAAAGGTACTAGGTTGTATTTTTTCTTAGGAGCGAATATTTGGCATGATGAGCTTTCGGAAGGCCTCCCAAAGCTATAATAATACAGGCAGGATAGCGGATTCAGAATTGGTTACAGTTACCAATGAAGCTTTCCAATTTCGTGGCGGCGATGGGGTCTCGAACCCGCGACCTTTCTAGTACAACAACAACACCTGGCCGGGGAGGGCGTGGCTCTACTGTATGAGTATGAGCTATTCACAACTAAAGAAATAGTGATTTCAATCTCAATGTCTATCTTGAGCCGCTACCCCCGACTTCTTGAGGTCATGGGTTCAACAGAGACAAACGCCACGAAGTTTGTTAACTACCAAGATACCATTATCACCGTACGGTGAAAATAGTGTGTCAGGCTATTTTCATCGTACGGTGATATATGTGGAAGTGGAAGACTTTTTTTCACCATCCCGTAATATTTTGGTGGACGATTTTCACCATACGGACAGTGATAATAGTGTGGGAGACTTTGTTCACCATCCCGTAATATTTTGGTGGACGATTTTCAGCGTACGGTGATAATAGTGTAGGAAGCTTTTTTCACCGTACGGTAATAACTTGGTGGACGGTTTTCACTGCACGGTGAAAATAGCCTGACACATTATTTTCACCGTACGGTGATAATGGTGTGGAAGGCTATATTCAGTGTACGGTGATGTGATAATAATAGTTTGGGAGACTATATTCACTATAACGGAGTGGCAGGCTATATTCACTGTACATTGTTAATAGTGTGGGAGACTTATTTTCACTGTATGGTAATATCTTGGTGGGCGATTTTCACCGTACGGTTAAAGTTAAAGCATATGAATGATACTAGAACGGAGCTGGGAAATTAATTTGTTGATCCTAACCCTAGTTCAGTCCACAAAATCACGGTCAGAAGAATCCCTGTCCCTTGTCTCTGCTGCTGTATTGTATTGTGTCGATTAGATACGTAGCACTCACTCTAACTCTAACACTAACTGAACTTTTAATTTCTAAGAGTAAAGTAAGAAGAGACGATATATAGAGAGGTGGGCCTTTGGCCTACCAACCTCCGCTGCACGTCCAACTCGCCTTGAGCATGCATTCACGTAAAATATAAAGATTTTTTTTAAAAACCTACCTCTGTTTCAAAAACTAGCATCTTTCACCTTTCTAAGAAACATTTTGATTTTTCAGAACTTAAGTTCGTTAAAAAATACCGGCCAATCTGACCCGTTGAGTCGAATGAAAACGAAATTTTGTTGTTTACACGGTTCAAAGGAAATGCCGTAAATAAGCTTTCATGGACTTCCTGTGTTGTTTTTATAGTGTCACGTGACCTTTTTGAGAAATTTGTCGTCTGCTACAAATAATTAGACCGGTAGGGGGTAGATATTTTCGTTGGAACAGAGAAAAAGTGAGTATTATTTCTTGGACTTGTAGAGAGGCCTAGGGTCCACCAGCAGTCAAGTTGATTGAATAAAAGAAAAAAAGGCCTTTTTTATCCACCGCCACCACCACCGTGAGAGTGGAGAGGGGGGGGTGGGGGGGGGGTTGCATGATGAAGACGAATGGGAGACGTGTGGCTTGGTGACGTAGAGCTTGTCAACGATGCTGGCAGATGTTCTTAACCCCTTAACAGCGAAGCAAATTTTTTGCTTTCAGATAATAGTTTGCTTTTATCTTTATTATTGTTAACGGAGAATACAGCTTTTCCACCAAGAGAGCAGTCAGACCATCGCAACTCGGACTTCAATTGTCTATAATCGTTTTGCCGTTACTTGTCTTTTGATGAAAGAGGATTTGGTGTTAGGTCAAAGATCGAATTTGGCCGCTAAAGGTTGCATTGCTACTGGGTTTGCTCTTTGCCCCCCCCCTCCTTTTTTTCTTCTTTTTTTTCTCAACTTAGTATTGTTGATTGCTATTTCCTTTTTTTATGATTAGCAAGTGCCGTAGGAGTCTCACAGGATGCAGGAGTACTGCAATTAACCCTTTGCCAGTGACATTGATTTTTTTGTTTTCAAATAATAGTCGTCATTTATATTATTTTTTAACGCAGAAAAAAAAAAAAACGTTTCCACCATAAGAGCAGTAAGAATATTGATAAAAAGCGCTTTGAGCACATTGGGTGGATATTGCCCTATATAAAAGCTCAAGTTTTTAAATTGTAATTTGTTTTTTGTCTTTTGATGAAAACGGTAAGATTTTATTTTTGGTCCAAGTAAGATTGATATTCACCTTTAAAAGGTTAAGTTGTTTTGTTTTTTCAGGTTTTTTTGTTTTGTTTTTCAAATGCAGATACGCTGCTTCTTTTTTTTTTCTTTTCCTCAACTGGCAAGCTATCGCTGTACTTACCCGCATGGCTTGCACACACAAAAGGATACATCTAGGTCACAAAACCTTACATCCAGGTCACAAAATCAGACAACTAGGTCACACATCAAGACATCTGTTTCGTTTGTTCCAAGAGAGCAAAACAAACCAGACGTCTTGGAGTTCGAAAGAGCTTTCCATAAAATATTTGGTATTTGCAAGACCCCAGAAACCAATTCCCTACACAGCTCTTGTGCACGGTTACTTATGACCTTGATTTCTTTCGTACCCACCCCCAAAATCCCACTTATTGTGTGTTATAGGCAGAATATAATAAATAACTGGGCTGCCACATGCGTGACTAAATTGGCCAAAGAGAGAATCTATACTTTGGCATTAGACACCAATTACCTGATGTCCTGGTTTTTAATCCTAGCCGAGTGAGAGAGAAAAAACAAAACAATCATACATGTATCTGCAAACAGCAGAAGGTTTTCATTTTACATTGAGATGGGAAGGGGAAGGGATAACACTATGATAAGAAAGAGAGAGAGAGAGAGAGAGAGAGAGAGAGAGAGAGAGAGAGAGAGAGAGAGAGAGAGAGAGAGAGAGAGAGAGAGAGAGAGAGAGAGAGAGAGAGAGAGAGAGAGAGAGAGAGAGTGGGCGGGGGGATGGGGGGATAGTAAGGGGGAATGGGAAAAGATGAAAGAAACAACGGGTTGCCTGATGACGTAGATCAAAGGATTGTTACAGCGGTGTTCACTGAGCGTACTTCGTGAAATTTTAACCTTTTACAGTGACACTGATTTTTTTCTGCAGATTGCTTATGCGGAATAAATCGTTTCACCAAGAGAGCAGTAGTAAGAGTATATTTAGACTCGGGCTTCAATTAAACTATAAATCCCAAAGCTTGTCTTTTAATGATAACATTAAGACTAAGATCTGGAGTTTGGGGAGTGTAAGATCGAATCTCGCCATTAATGGTTAAAATTGTTTTGATTTTTTTAAAAATAACACACACACACACACACAAAACACACACACACACACACACACACCGAGCGCGTGCGGTCACGACAGCGAGGACCATCTATTGCTTGTGTTGCAACAGTAAACCAGTTTACGTGTACGTAGATCCTGAGGCTAGATGCCCTGTTACCGTGTACGTAGGCACTCCCAAAAAAAAAAGAAAAAAGAAAGAGACACACACACACACACACACACACACTCACACATACACACATACACACACACACACACACACGCAGTCTCGCATCCGTTACGAACTAATTTTGCGCACCAATTTTTACTGCACTAATGCACCAAATTGCATACCTATCGGTGGACACTTTTTTCCGTATCTTTTTCCCAATAAACTTTTTAAACTGGGGCGGCACCTTGATAACAGAAACGAAACCCACACGATTTCGCGAGGAATGAATCATGAAAAAAATTAGGATATGGCAGAAAACACAAGAAGGCCCAAAATGGGGGTCTCCTTTTGAAATAAACTTATTTCTATGAAAAAATCCAAATTCACTTATTTTTTTTTTGTGTTTTGTGTTGATTTATGGTTAAGGAACCTGTGTGAGCAGTTTGAAAAAAAAATATTTTGTTGTTATTAAGATATTGTTTGTTGAAGTGTTTTTTTATGGGTTTTGGCGACAACAAACGTTTTCATTTCAGCCACGGTAGTTTCGGAAAACTGCGTTAAAGAAACATGAAATCAACTCAGAAATTCTTTGAATGGCCATATTTTGTGAAATAAAACATTAAAAAATCGGAGAATGAGTTTCATTTTTAAAAATAATTATGATTTCATGCTTAAAATAAAGAAAAACGGCCGTTTTCGAAAACACAAAGTTTTGGGGACTTCGTAATTCTTCCATAGCGAGGCTCTTACTTCCTGTAAAATACGAGTCAAAACATCCGGTGTCTACATCGTTTTTCCATAGCTGCAGTTTTTGTTTACGGCCCTAAAACGTTATCCGATAACTTCGACCAGTGAAAATTGGTAAGTTGACTATTTTTATTATAATTTTAAGTATTTTAGTATAATCATTGTGAAATTCGAAGGATTTGTGTTAGTTTTAATGCCCGTTTTTCTGTGTGTCGCTCTTCCATAGCAGTTTTTCCATAGCAGAATCAAGCTGGCTTCGATTGTTTTGATTCTGATAATTCCATTTCTAACCCTGAAAGTCGATAATCGACTTATTTTATTGTAAATATATGATGAATAACAAGATAGAAACCCACAACTACGCAGGATGATGTTATTTTGGCTTGAAATGCCTTGATTTAATGTGCGATACGGCAAAGTTTGGAAAACTGCTATGCCACAGAATAGCGAAACCAATATGGCGGCTGATTCACGATAATGGCATGGCTGGCGACCCATAAGAAATCAACTAAATTTAGATTAAATTTATGAAAATGATAAATAGACGTTATTTTTATCAAATTTGAATAGAATTATGTTCCCTTTCATTTAATTTGATTCCCACCATTTTTCTTTCTTGTATGATTCAGATAACATCAGTAAAATTTCTCTAATTAGTTGTACATTTATTTCAGCTACATTTCTTCATATAAATATTTCGATGATTATATGTTATTAGACTCATTATTAATATTATTTGCTAATTTGTATATTTTTCTTTGGGCAGGTTCTTTTATTATTTCATATTGCATTACACTTCTTAACATATGAGATATAAACACAACTTTCTATTTGACTTTAATGTAATACCAGAACCATATTTACTTATCTTTCCCAGATCAGACTGTCCAGTGGTGAAGGTGGGGGAGTACCTCAAAATAACATGCGAGATAAACAAGCTCACAAGGACTTTTTTTGCTGTTGTAAGAAGTTTTTCATACCTTTAATGCAATATTTTGTAATATTTATAACTCATTTTCATGTTTTCTGAAGTTGCAGGTGGTAAGTAAGCTGTTGTTTGACTTTGAAATTTGAATTTTTTTTTTATGATAAGAATATACCTATCATCTTGTTTCTTGTAATTTTTCCACAGGTTTCAACCCCACCAGAGCCTTCTTCTGATGCTCCATTCGTGCGATTCATGCGGAAGGGCCCTGGCAAGAGTTATGTGTTTGGTGATGTTCCAGATGAAAGCTTCATCAGTCAGGGCCCTCCGGACAACTACCGCTGGACGAAAGTGCCCTCGGAGCAAGTTACGATTGATAACAGGGGGCACTATTTGTTAAAATTATAATTGATTGTATATATTAACCTTTATTTGTATTTGCTGTATATATTAGATTTATTGATTATTTATAACATTTCAAAGAATTTTATACTTTAAAATAAAAAAAACATGAAAACTTCAAATTTTTCCGACTCGTGTCCTTTTGTATTTTTTTTTTTTTACATTAAAAAAAAAATTATGGCATGAATCCTGCTATTATTTTGAGAAAAATGCATGGGCTGCTTAGTTATGCTGTTTTAAGATGATTTCAAATGCCTGGGGGCAGGTTTGCATTGAAATTTTGGTGATCCTGAGAATTACCAGAAATTTTCAAAAAAACGGAAGAGTTGTCTTTCTTTGACAATTTCTCTTCATGTAAGAGGCCTGCTGCTCTCAAAAGCTATTTTTTTCTGGATCTGCAATGATTAACCTTTCATTTGATACCAAATATGATGTGTTTGGAGTATTTTGAAAATTGGTCAAAATGGGCCCCAAAATGAAAACCCTCTGAGACCCTTTGTGTTTTCCGCCATATAATATCAACACAACTTTTGAAATTCATCAAGGATTGACCAGTACCGAATGTTTTTTGATAGAAAACAAATGCATCTTCAAATCTAAACTGCTTTTGACGGTAAGCGGTAAGTTTTTTATTTATTTTTCTGTCCAAACGAATGATTTGTCCTGGTATAGAAGCTAAGTGTTGGTAACACCGGCGCAGCTCTCTAATTATAATTAATTTATAATATAATTTATAATAAATAATAATAACTCTCTCGAGACATTATAGAACCTGTCTCACTTGAACTGAAAATTTCCAACAAATTCAAATAATTAGATACTGGTTACCGTAAAGTTTCAGCACAGAGCTACTGATAAGTATGTTGAAAGTTGAAAGACGGGATCCCGAAAGACGTTCGTGAAGTTCATGGCTCAGTGTTGTGAAACCTTGATGCAGGCTGCCATTTTTCGAACTCTTCCCATGTAAGGAAAATTTAGTCCGAGGTTTTCGTCTTCCTAAACTGAATTCGCATTGTATTCGGCCCATTTATTATATTATTTTTTTTAATTTTCACTTCTGAATAATCGCATGTGAAAGATGAAAAGGGATGAGAAAAAGAGAGAGAGAGAGAGAGAGAGAGAGAGAGAGAGAGAGAGAGAGAGAGAGAGAGGGGAATAAAGAATAATAGTCAGGTATTTTAATGCCTCCTTTCTCTTCTTTTTCTCCTCTGTCAAAGCGATATATTACTCGTTGGTCAAAGGCATGCGCGCGATGCGGAGTGAAAAGATGGAAATAGACAAACCAGTCACGTCTTCATTTTTACCTGAAAGGAGTTGTCAGATGCCTTAGATCACATTGTAAGGCCTCTGGGATGGTTTTTTAAAACTATTAATAAAGTTGTCCCTTTGTTGCATACTTTCCAAAATTAGCGAGGATCGAAGGAGCTTTGCAACATTAATTTTTCTTAACAGTTAACAGTCAATACTTTTTCCCATTGTCGTAGCCATGAATTATCACACACACAAAAAGCTTCACACGAAATTCACGAAAATCGATCCTGAATATGTTATACGCTCAATATCTTTGTACTCACTATCTACTTCTTAGCACATAGTCTATGTAGATTATACGCGCATACTTACATAAATATTCACACATACTCTCTCTCTCTCTCTCTCTCTCTCTCTCTCTCTCTCTCTCTCTCTCTCTCTCTCTCTACTCTACTCTACTCTTCTCTCTCTCATTCTCGTACTCTCTCTTTCTCTCTCTCTCTCTCTCTCTCTCTCTCTCTCTCTCTCTCTCTCTCTCTTTCTTTCTTTCTTTCTTTCTCTCTCTCTTGCTCTCTCTCCCCTAGGCCACGGTATCATGGTCATAGAGATGCAATATACATACCTATTGCTATAAGATGTTCGCACAGGTAGACTATTGCTATTACATATAGCAGAAACCAAGCAACACCTGGAAATTTGGCACTGAGAATCGGAAACGATTCTATAAATAGACTAATGCAGGCAGTAGCCATCCCTCACCTTGGCATTTTCTGTTGCTTATCTTAGTAAAATATGAAATTTTGACTTAATGTTGGGGAAAATAATTCTGTTCAAATGTAATTATTCCATGTAAGTATACTAGATGATAATAGATAATAAGTATCATTTTCAAAAATTACAAATGTGGAATTCGTTTTAGTTTAGAAATTTCTCAGTGGATTGAAAGGGCATTCGTTATCCAACTTCTCTCTATCAATCACCTTTGTTCCCACAACCGGTATGGCTTATTTCATGTTTTCATTCCATTCATCCTTCTTATCTTAATTAACAATGTCTCATAAAAACATAAGCTTTCATTTTAAGATTGTGGTTGACATCACATTAGTTTTTACGCTGTTTATACCAGACAGAGAGACGATTTTTTTCCGCTAAACGTGCTTTAAAAAAAAAGAATACAATCGGATAAGCTTATACTTGTTTCACATTTTAGTTATTATTATCTCTTATTTGTTTTGACATTCAAAACATGTCAGCATTTCATTGTACTCTATTAATATATTGCTTTTGCATGGCTATACATACTATGTTAAGTCGTGTATTATAAAGAAACCGTCTTATAAACTTATAAATTGGTTTATTATTAAATAGTCTGACCCAAATTTCAAATGGAAAAGAATGAGTCACCATGATGAAGTTATTTTTCGCTTATGACGTCATACTCAGCTGTTATATAGATTATTGTAAGTAAACCTTTTACCTACGTGATTCTGTTTGTTTACAGTTTGGTTGAAAGTAGAAGATTCTGAAGTTAAAGGTCATGGAGCTGATTGTATTTTCAGGTTCTCTTAGAAGAAAATAAGTCTTAAAGCTACATTTGTTGTGGCCCAACGTCTCAAAATGGTATCGTGTCGGGATTGCATAATATTAATAGTTGTGATAACCGAATGCAATTATGGGCTTGAATTGCATTGTTGTCATGGACAATATTTTTTGTTGATTTGAGAGTGTATTCCAATTACAACACGGAGCCCATAACAAGTTAGGCTATCAGACCTGTAAATAATTACATGTTGGTCGGGATGAACCAGGTGTCTAGAAATGGACACAAATTAGAAATAATCAGAAATATGACATGTTAGTATTGGTCACCTTTAGAAATTATTATAATATACATTTCCCTCTATGAAACATATCAATTTAGCCCTAGTTTCATATTGGTGACATGAAGTCAAGTATTACTATCCAATTTACCATGACCTAGGTACATATATGAGCAGGTCTGATAACGGAAAGAAATTACGGCCTTGAATTAACACTGTTGTAATGGACAATACTTTGCATTTGTTTGAGAGCATCACAACAGTCCATGAAAATTTTGGTTATCAGACCTGCAAATAAGTACACGTCGACCCCGACGTAACACCGTTTTGAGGCGATGGATCACATTTTTTATCGTGGAGACGATTAATTTAATTTGTTTGTTAAACTTTTACCCTCACTCTCTGTATTTGGAACCTAATTCACCAATCGCTTCTGTTCGTAAAATAATGATAAACTTATAGCATGATAGTGGTTAAAACGTGATCAATCGCAATGTTTTATTTAATCTCATATGGGGGGGGGGGGGGGGGGGGTTACATGATAAACAAACAAACCAACTTCCTTTAATTCATTGGAGTCGACGGGCACATATTTGCAGGTCAGATAACCCAATTCCTTATGGGCTCAATGTTTTAATGGAAATATTTAAAAAATGACGCAATATATTGTCTATTACCAAAATTTTAGAAAAAAATAGGCCCATGTCAGACCTGCATATATATACACGTCGATTAGAATCGATTATCAGGCGCCCTTTGTATGTAATGGCAGATTTACAATATCCGTAACTGCTATGATTCACATTTGTATCCCACGTCCACATAGCCAAGTATGTTGCTAAAATCCAACGTGTCGTAATCCCAGGTCTGATAACCCACAAATTATTATGGGCTCACCGTTGTAATGGAAATATTATCAACCCATCGCAAAATAAACCCCATTACAACGTTAAATCAAGCCCATAATTGCGTTCGGTTATCAGACCTGCTTATATGTGCATATAGGTTAAATTGGACACTGAAATGTAAATTTACAAGTAAAATAATAACTTAAAATCTTTTGCAATGATATAAACTGCACTTGTTCTCAACCGCAAATAATGGAAATCAACCCCAAGTCCATCTCATAATAATAATAATAATAATAATAATAATAATAATAATAATAATAATAATAATAATAATAATAATAATAAATAATAATAATAATAATAATAATAATAATTTTCCTTTAATTCTAGTACCGCTCTGAACCGACGGGTCAAATTTGACTGGACTGGTGCAATGTGTTTGAGGTGTCATACAAAGGGGGGGAAAAGCAAATCTTTCTAATCACTGTCAGTCAGTCAGTAGCCTTCGTAAACCCGTGGCCTGATATTGACCAACAAATTATGACATCAAAAGACAAGTCTTTGGGGATAAAAGAAAAATTATCATGAGTTGTATTCAACAGTTCAGCCAATGGGATCACTTGTTTCCTTGGCCGCTACTAAAGACATAATAGGCGGTTCACAAACCTAAAAAAGACGTCAAAATATCTGTCTTAGTGGGTCTTAGTGTCAGGCTATAATTTAACGATGGCTACGGCCAGTCACCCTGCTACTGGCCGCTTAAAAATTACTTGATTCTGTAGAATAAAGATCTGAAAAAGTGTGTATGAAACAGTGCTAAAGTAAAAAAAAAAAAAGAAAATAAAAAAATTAAAAAGCCTTCCTCGACTAAGGATGGAACCTCAGACCGTCTGGTTACCAATTTTATTCTGTATGGTACACTACAATGCAACTGAAAGCTAACATGATGCCAACCTAATTGATAGATAAGAGCCTGTATCTTAATATTACAATATTGGAAGAGCGGATGGAATGAACAGAGAAAAGGGCACACCGATGATTGATCAACAAATGATTTTTTTAAATGTAGTCCTCCAAAGCCATTGGGTCCGTGGAGCCGGAGTTTATCCCGGTTTCTGAAACGGACAATAGCATTGCTTGCTATCACTTTGATAGGACGCTAGTAAATTGCAAAGTACTTTCCGCCAAATCTAACAGATTCAGCTACCCATTCACTGCTGGGTGGGCAACAATGGGTGGTTAACAAAATTTCTATACTAAAAGGAATCAAGACTTGATACTGTCACACACAGCCACTGACGACACATGAAAGGGAAATGATTTTAATATAACAAAAACTGTCGTCATCATCGTCGTCGTCGTCATCATCATCATCATCATCATCATCATCATCATCATCATCATCATCACCAGCATCATGATCAAGATCAGCATTAACATCATCGTCGTTGTCGTCGTCTTCATAATCGTCATCATCACCATATTTATCATCATCGACAAAAATCTGAAAAGGTGTCAGACAAAGCAGACAGAAAAATTAAAGGAATAAAATAATCCCAATAAGTCGGGCTACCATTACACTAAAGATTTATAATAATCGTCATCACCATCACATCATCATCATCATCATCATCATCATCATCATCATCATCATCATCATCATCATCATCATCTATAATAAAAGTATTAACATCTCATTCAATTACCAACCGATGGTAAAGGGTGGATGAAATCTGAATATTACAGGAGCATTATCGTGACAGGTAAGGAAAATCTTAGATATTTATAATAACATTCGTGCACATGATTTTATATAGATCTAATTCGTTCATAGATTAACCAATATTGATAAACATACTCATAAACATGCTACAAGAACTTATCTGAGTGATTTGTGACTTAATGTCTATTATATATATATATATATATATATATATATATATATATATATATATATATATATATATATATATATATATATAATGGGATCACTCACTTATTGGAAAAAGGGAATAAAATTATTCTGCGGACAATACGCCAACTGACGACGTGGATGAAAGACACAGAAACATATGTTTTGGTCACATATAAGTGAGTGATCCCATTTATATTTTTATATTAGCCCTACGAGAACCCACCAACACTCATATATATATATATATATATATTTACATTACAAAATAGTTCTTTAAGAATTATGTTTGTCACTTGCAGGTCAAGAAAGAATAGCGAAAACCGTTAGATTTTCAAGATATTCAAGCATCGAA
>NC_088360.1:92772033-92799533 GCF_034508935.2 Berghia stephanieae | reverse complement strand
CAGGAATTACCAATTTTGTACAAAGTAAGAAAATTGGGAGTTAATAATCTTGCCCGAGAAAAGAAAAGGGATCGAACCTGGGACCTTCCGGGTCACAGTGCAATGCCTAAACCACTCGGCCACTCCGTCCCCCATGTCTGAGTGAACCCGATGCTAAAAATGGAATTTCAAGTCTCTGTTAAAAGGCCTTTAAGTCAGTCAGTCATATCATGCCTCGGCACTATAAGAAAGGAAAAAAGTAATTTATTGCATTGGCACAGCTTTGTCACCTCAACTCTGTTGAACTGAAAGAAGTATTTATTATCCTCAACTGTGCACAGAAAAATAACCTTTTTAAAAAAAACATATTGTAATATTTAAATATATTATCACTATCACTCAGAACCAAATGAAGCTCAAATCAGTCTATAGAGATATGTTGTTCTTCAAGTCCACAAAATCGGAGAATCAGTCCTCTTAGCCTAAATCTTTAGATGAAATTATATCGATTATTGATTTTATCGATTCGCGTGTTACGATAACCTAAAAGAAGAAGTTTAACAAAAATACCATTGTACTGTGACAAATTATCTTAACTGAACGTGTTGGGTTTAAACAAAATTTATGGTAGGTTATAACTAAAATATATTGCCAGAATATACAAGTTATTGATATTTTATTATGATGATTAAAAAAAAAAAATGAAAAAAAACACATTCCTGAATCTGGTTCCTGACAATACATTGTGTCTTAGGGAAGCAACAAGCATGTCGTTATAATTATAATGATGAGTGTTGCGTATCCTAAATCTGGCTCCTGACAATACATTGTGTCTTAGGGAAGCAACAAGCATGTCGTTATAATTATAATGATGAGTGTTGCGTATCCTAAATCTGGTTCCTGACAATACATTGTGTCTTAGGGAAGCAACAAGCATGTCGTTATAATTATAATGATGAGTGTTGCGTGTGGTTACTTCCAATCTTAAAAGCATTCTGTTTGAAACTTTTTATTAAATTCACCACCGATTGACATCTATCAACTAATTTCAGGTTTGTTCCTTTTTTTTTTTTTTTTGTTTCAGCGAATAAATATGTTGCCACTGTAATAATGAATATATGAAATTCTGACATGAAATATAATTCTAATACAATCGCAAGTGGGGCCTTGCAGCCGTTCGACTCCTCTATAGGGTACCAGCTGAACAGAAAAAAAGAATGAAGAATGTAACAGGAGTGCGTTCAATCATTTGACCTTTTATTAATTTAGATATGTGAGAAAGGACACATTTTGTCACCATTTGGCTAATGACAAGAAGTTGAATTTCTAGTAAAGATGTGGTAAAATTGGGTTATTCCATTGGTGATTCCCTTTTTTTAACGTCACGCTTGTGTAACACTATTCTATCTGGCTACATTTTTTGTTATGTTGTGGGCCAATCGAAAGTTGCAAATACCAAGAGGTAATTTTTTTTTTAATAGTAGAAATAGGCAATCCCTCAATTTTATGACAAACTGATAAGAAGGAGTTTATGGGTCAGTCCATTGGTTTACATGGATCTCTGTACTAATCTGTCAATCATAACCTGATGGCGGGATCTGTCAATATTATAGTCTGATGTTCACAAGTGGACAGAGAAAGAATGAATTAATCGGCCGTACGTTAACAAAACGCTTCATTTAACGCTTTCGCCAGAAACTTTCAATTCATAACCGATACGAAGAACAAAAAAAAAAAAAAAAATAAAAAAAAAAGAAAAAAAAAAAGGGGGGGGGGGGGGGGGAGAGAAAAAAGAAAATAAATAAAATAAGTAACATTTTAAAACATCATCTGCTATGTCTTGGTTTTCGGTTCTGAAATATTAGCGTTGTGCTTGCATCGCAGTTTTTTTGTGTTTTTTTTTGTGTTTTTTTTTTTATGAATGTAATGGCGGCGTGGGATTTTTATTTCTGGTCACCCAATACACACCCCCAAAAAAAAAAATGATAAATAAAATAAAATGTTTAAAAACATACATTGCCATTATTGGACACTTGCGGGAATGGATGGAAATAGAAGGGGGGGGGGGTGCAGAAAGAGATAAATTAAAAGATAGAAAGAGAAGAGATAGATAGATACTGAAATAGATAGATAGAGAGAGAGAGAGAGAGAGAGAGAGAGAGAGAGAGAGAGAGAGAGAGAGAGGGGGGGGGGGGGGGGGGGTGGTGGGCAATTTTCATGCACTTCGAATATTTTTGTCTTAAGAGGACATTACTGTATTAATGGGTTCAAATTGTATTGTAAATAATACTCGTTAAGAAAATCTCGAGCCTTTAAATAAAATCGAATCGCTGTTCATAAACCCCCTTTTACATGGAAGTACATCTACTATACACTGACAAAATGCCTTTTGTTTTATTTTTGCCAGAGAGCTTTTATTACATCGATAAAGTATCGATCGATGAAAATTACCCTAGATTAGTAAAAAAAAAAAAAGAGAAATCTAACTTAAACCCGAGTCTTCCTTCGCAGATTTAAATCTTTTTAACATATTGTGGGTGATTTGATTCCATCGATATAATATGAAGTAAACATATTTCTGGCTAAAATGGAAAAATACATTTTGTCATAGTACGAGAGAATGTGTTACATGAGTCAGGGATTTAAAAATCGGTTTTCTTCAAGATCAGAATGCAGTTCGGCAAAACATTGACATTTGATTTGTTAGCAAGTTGTACCAAGTCAATGTTCTCACATGGAAAATAATGGATTGCGTCAATGATTGTTAAATACTTTCTATTTTTTATATCAATAACCTGCTTTCAATGTTGTAATGTTTTGTGTCAATAAACGTCTTTGTAGCAATTGTTGTGTTGATTTATTTAATGCAAGCACTTTGGTAGAATAATGATATCGCTTGGAACTTGAAAATCTATAAAGCTGCAGGGGAGAAAGAGTGCAAAATGCTAAGTAGTATAACGTTTATCATATTTATCCAACGGTTTGTTGGTAAATACATGCCGGGGAAGGTGGATGGGAGAGGGAAGTGAGACGACAGTCACTCAGAAACTCAATAACCGCGTTTACAGTCACAGAAATATGAAATGAATAAATTAATTAATTAATTAGATTGAATTAAATTCCCATATTCATTCCAATTCCAAGAGGAAAAAATGTCTTTATGATCTATTCCTAGAAAAGACTGGAATAACCCAGGCGACAGTCGCAATGCAGCGCCACTCAGGGCTAGGTGACTTATTTTCGGTTCTATCATCAGCACTGCAAAGCCATAACATTATTATGTAGAAATAATACTCACCCTGGCCAGGCAATTTATTCCTTATACATCCAAAGAGAGGACAGATCATGAGGATAATGTCACCATACCTTCCTTCATTTTTATATTCTGATATCCACTCCCCAGTAACATACCATCGTCTGTTAATATTTATTTGTTTGTTTGGGGTTTTTATTTGGTTGATTTTGGGGATCTTTTTTTTTTTGTTTATTGGTTTGTTTGTTTTTGTTTGGAGGTTTTTTTTTCTGTTGTTTTTGTTGTTGCTTGTTTTGATTTGTTTTTTTTTTTTTTTTGTTTTTTATGTCTCTTTTTAAAAAAAAATCAAATATACAGGCGTTAATAAAACAATCTGGTAGCTTTTACTTCCGTTAAAAACAAACCAGTGTTTCATAAAATGTAAATTAAGTCGTTAACAGCAAAAAATGACAGTGGTTCCTTATTGGGTCTCCGGGGTTCTGGTAACTTGGATCGGAGGGTCGTTATACATTGCGATTTGTACATCCAACACCACCTGTACTATAAATCGCCTGTGAGTCGTCTTTTTTTAACTGGCAATCTTACGATATATATCAACACCAATTGTTGAGTAGCCATTCAGACCTGAGTAAGAAGAGAAATGTGTCTGACCCATTGACACACGACGTCAAGGTCAAAGTTATGTAATCATTGTCATCCCTCTGGTTACCGACCAAGCTCAATATCGCTTGACTTTGTAACAAAATGAGAGCCCGTTCAGATGAGCCACAGATGCCTCATGTAGTGGCAGTCTTTAAAATTCGTGAAATCCATTGGACTGGAATTTATCCGTGTCTCTGTAGAGCTAAAAATGCAGTATCAAATGTTTACTGTTCTTTAGATAAGACCCTTGTCGCAAAATGGTTTACCTCAGACCTAAAACGCCCAATAATTGTTGAGTAGACCGACTGGGGTTATTCCTGTAGTCAGGCACTTACTCATTCATGCCTCAATCGAGGGGGGGGGGGGGGGAATGTGTGTTACGGTCACAAATACGGGACAAGAATTTTCCACGATTATTGTCATCATCAGGCTATTGACCACGCTTAACATCGCTTGACTGTTGTGACAAGAGGAGACACCGTACCGCTGAGTCATGGAGCAACGCATACCCTATTATTTTAAATTACTATAATTACAGTCAAAAGGGGAGTGAGGCAAGGTTGCATCCTGTCTCTTCTCTTTTCAGCCTTAACACTGAATCTATCATGAGGCGGGTCATTGATGATGAGACTGAACTAAACTACAGCGCAGCAATATTAAATAAATTATGGCAAGCCAATCTCAGATCTGACTGAGACTACAATCCTGTCAACAACCCCTTCATGATTAGACAGGCTAGTGCAATCCATAAAACAACATAGTGAGGACAAAGACCTGCTCCTAAATTCTAAAAAGACCTAAGTAATGGACACGGATAAAAGTCAAAAAGCCCAAATTGTGGTTAATGGGGAAAAACTGGAGAATGTCAACAGTTTTCTCAAGAATAGAGGCAATTGATATCCAAAGGAGGATAGCACCTGCCCAAAAACATTTGACAAAAATGATTACATTACATGAAAAATGAAAACATCCAACTGAAAATGAAAATATTAAGAAATGCATATTTCCAACAACATTATATGGATGTGAGTCATGAACAATCAGGAAAAAAACAATAAGAATACAATCAATGTGTTTGAAATTTAATGCTACCGGAAAATTCTCCGCATTCCTTGAACAGCAAAAGAAAATAACCAAAATATGAAAGAGTCCCTGGGTATTAGGGAGCTATATCTCACCATGATGATACAGAAACTAAAGCTTAATTTTTTTTGGAGATATCAAGAGACATGACACCCTTGAAAAAATTGTTCCCAGGGGTATTGTGGAGGCTAAAAGAGGGAGAGGGAGACCATGAAAAAGATGGTCACAAGACATCGGCTAATGGATGAATAAGACAGTGACTGAATGTGGAAGGATGATACAGGACAGAAGATAAAGATCTGAACAAGTATGTATGAAAGGTGCCAGACAAAGCAAGAAATAAAAATAAAATTTAAAAAAAAAACATCCCAAAAAATCAGTCTACCTCGACTGGGGATCGTACCTCAGAAGCTTGTTTCGGTTAGCAGTTGCGGAGGCCACGTGCAGGAGAGATAAGCCATGATGATGATGATGATGATGATGATAATTACTGACATTAAGAATAACATGCTGCCGTCTGTAACACCTAACTATATGAAACAAGAACAAAAATCCATTTAAAATTTATTCAATAATTTCATTTCTGACGTATTTATATTTAATAACAAGGCACTTGTGGACAACATTTATCTAATAGTTTAAAAGTAAAAGTAAATTTACACATGCAAACTCCTCGATGAATCAACTTCTAGAACGAATGAAAGAACTAGCATATACATATTAACAATTTCTAATGTTTCTGTTTAAACTACGGAATTTATCCATATAATCAATATTATAAATAATTTCTGCTTCTGTTCAAGTTATTAAAAGATATTTTAAATCAAGAATATCAAAAGAAAAAAGTGGGTTGTTATTGACCAGAGAAAGAGTGAGTGGGCGAGTGAGTGAGTGAGTGTGTCTGTGTGTGTGTGAGAGAGAGAGAGAGAGAGAGAGAGAGAGAGAGAGAGAGAGGGAGGGAGAGAGAGAGAGAGTGTGTGTGTGTGAGTGTATGCATGTTTTCCTATGATTGTAAGGTGATATTAAAACAAACTTAACGCTGGACCAATTGCAAGGACACTAATATAAAAAATATATATAAAAAATATTTTTAAAACAACAAAAAAATAAACAAATAATAATAATAATAATAATAATAATAATAATAATAATAATAATAATAATAAATAATAATAATAATAATAATAATAATAATAATAATAATAATAATAATGACCGTTATGAGTAAAACAAAATAAAATTTCAATCAACGTAACTGTAGTAGTTATTATAATGGCTCATGGGAGCCTGGAATGGTAAAATTACAAGATATGAAATGGAAAGCAATTAAAAACAAAAGCAATGGCATCAAACCAATGTGAACATTTCAGGTCCCGAGGACCTAAACGTACAATAATTATTGTTTGTTACACTCACTTTGACTCTAATAATAATAATCTTTTTAAAAATCATCATCTATTTATTATCAACAAAAGAGGCAAGGAGTTCGCCTTTTATTAAAACAATTGTTTTATGATTCTTTTTAATTATTTTCCCTTTCCGATTCTGCTGATTGATCAGTAACTCACGTCTTCTTTCTTCTTTTTTTTCTTTTCTGTCAGGCTAATTTTACTCCAAACGAACATGCACTAAATGTTCCAATGTGACAATTGAAGGAACAAAATTGACGTCAGTCCCCTCTTGGTTATTGTTTATAGACAGCCATTTTAATGATTAGTTCTCACCAAATAATATCAATCAGACTATAAACGTTCTAGGTTACACATAATTTTCTGTGTTCGTAAGTCATACCCGGCTGGTGGATGTTGTGATATTTTACCTAATCGCATAGCATCAATATTTTTTCTCAATCCTGGCCAGAAAACTTTTATTTCGAATATTGATCAAGTAAATGTTTTGTCATTTGAGGGCCACTTTAATCGATTACCATTTGAAGTAAATTGATTTGTTTTATTTTATTTGACTTGGTGCTTAATAATAATAAAAAATCATCAAAATCTGGATTTCACAATAAGAATAGAAGTGACAGTGGTGCTGCCGTGCTCTGGAAGAAAAAAACATGTATTTAAAAATTTGGTAAGAATTCAAAATACGTGTTTTCTCAGAGTACGGCAGTGTGATAAGACTAAGAACAGTCGCCCGTTTTATGCAATGAACATCACATTATTTCACAATGACTTCAATCCTCTCTCTCTCTCTCTCTCTCTCTCTCTCTCTCTCTCTCTCTATATATATATATATATATATATATATATATATATATATATATATATATATATATATATATATATATATATATATACATATATATATATATAATATATATATATATATATATATATATATATATATATTATATCTATCTATCTATCTATCTATCTATCTATCTATCTATCTATCTATCTATCTATCTATCTATTTCTTTCTTTCACGCTTCCCTTCCTCTATTCTCTCTCTGTCTATCTCTTTCACTATGCCCTTCCTCCGTCTGTTTTCTCTCACTCACCCCCCCCCCTACTCTCTCTCTCTATCTCTCTCTCTCTCTCTCTCTCTCTCTCTCTTTCTTTCTTTCTTTCTTTCTCTCTCTCATTTTTCTTTCTGTATCTCTCGCATCATCTGGTTTGCTACCTCTATATCTTTCTATATTATACATTTATAATTTGGATTTCTGAAAAAAATATGTTTTTATAGGCTTTTCCATGTACAAGAATTATGAATTATGATTAAAATGGTGGTTCAGACGGTTAAATGTTTATTTGATTGACACTCAATCTACCCTGATTTGATGACGACATGAAAACAAATGTTTAAAAAAGGCAACATTGTATCTTCATCAACTTGACTAAATCTATATCAAGTTGGTGAATTAAATTTTATCATTTCTTGTGTAAAAGTTGCTAAAATAAATAAAATATAAACACTAAAAAATAGAGGAAGTGCATTTATGACGTGATTCAATCCATTCATTTTGGATTTAACCATTTTACTAAACTTTTCACACTTTTTTTAATGAAGCCTGGGTCGCATTGCTGTTACCTGTAGTCCTGACGAGCTAAAGGGTGGGAGAAAATAGGATTTGAAAGGAATTTAGTGTTGTCTTTAGTAAATACAGGCGACTCGCGTACAATGTAGTAAGAAGTATTCCAACGCTGTAACTTAGTGTATAAGATTTGGTAGTTTGGGTAGACCACTATATGAGTGATACTGGAGGAGATGGAACTTACGAGAACGTTTAAAAAAACGTTCCGATGCCTCTGACCATTACTCGCGTCATTACAAACCAAGTCCCTAAATTTCAATATAATTAGAAATCAGCATTCTGATTAGTTATGAGAAAATAAGTCAACAAAGTAACAGTTATACGGTATCCAGGCGACTTTACTCTTGAGGCGTTTCCATGGGGTCCGCCATTGCTTAAATCACTTACTCGTACCAATGACAAATCAGTAAACCCTAAAATGATAAGACGTATTTTATTAAATTGTCTTTAGGACATAGATAGTCGTCTACATAATTAAACAAAAAGCTTTTAAAAACGCATGGAGAAAATCAGTGACAAATGCATCCCTCTAATATAAATATTCTAAAATAATTCGTGTACATTTTTTTTACTTCAATAAGATGTGACCCACCATCTCAAATTGTTTTTATGTCGGGGTGAACCAGGTGCTTAAAAGTTGATTTAAAGTGAAAATTTTAAATATTATGATGTTTTGGTATTTTGCTCCTTAAGAGACGATATCCATTGTCCTTAATAAAACATTATGCTTAACCCAAGTCTATTATCTTTAACTTTAAAGTTATTTTTCAGCCTCTAAGTCACCACGATAAAATTGCAATTTGAGGCGGCCGGCCACTAATTAGCATTAAACAGCATGAGGTTTATTCTGCCGAACTCTGAAAAAAAAAAAGAAAAAAACAAAAACAACAACAAAAAACAAAAAACAAATCATATTTTGAATTTTGGTCAGAAAACGGGTACTTCAAATATCGATCGTATAAAAATGACCGTTGTCTTGTTAAAAATGAGCAAACCTAGGAGTTTAATTAAATCCCAGGTTTGAGAGGTTTTCACATGATTGGAGTCATTTTAATGGATCGATATTTGTAAGACGAGTTTTCTGGCCAAAATTTTTTAATGTTTGCTTTGTTGGGTTATTTTTTATTTTTATTTTTTTTTTTTTTTTTTTGGGGGGGGGGGGGGGGGGGGGGTTGGGTGTTGGTTTTTTAAAATTTATTTATTTATTTATTTTGTTGTTATTTTTTCAGTATTCGGCAATGTTATAGTGGCATAATCCTAATCTGATTTCTGTATACTATTCTCTGTGCTTCCATTCTCTGATGTTGATTTTGATGAATTGGTTTTGTAGGATTTGATGTAAAAATTCAAGAAAAACAGCAGGAGGGTTGAGGAGAAAAACAAGGCGAAGACATTGATCCATTTTGGGTACTCGCAAGGGCCATGGAAAAACGTGATTATTGATCTGACGTTCACGAACATGAATTGGAGCTGAAAATCAAGTTTTAAAAAAATGAGGATGAAGATCGTCTTAAATCAAAATTAAGGAGTTTCTTTCGTTTAAAGGTCATTCTTTTATTTATATTTTTTTTTTTTGAGCTGATGATGATGATGATGATGATGATGATGATGATGATGATGATGATGATGATGATGATGGTGATGATGATGAAAATGATTTTGATGATGATTATCATTATCATTATTACTACCATTATTACAAGCGTTATTGGGATCCAAATTTTAACCAGGTACCAGTAAAAATGTTAATATTTTCGTGTTATTTTTTTGTTTGTTTATACTCTAAATTGCCATTTGAGTCAACGGGTGATACAATTACCATTAATTTAAAAAAAGGTTTGCAAGTTATTATTATTATTATTATTAATATTATTTTTATTATTATCATCATCATTATTATTATTATTAATATTATTATTATTATTATCATTATTATTATTATTATTATTATTATTATTATTATTATTATTATTATTATTATTATTAATAGTGGAAAACCCGCAATATATGCGGAGAAATAAAGGCTATTAATAACAGACTGTCATCCATAATGCTTATTACACTACTGCATTGTATTTTTTAATTTGCCGGTAATTTTGTGCTCGATGTTAGAAATTTAACATTGGCTTTACGGAAGAATGTTGATCCCCAACCCTAATTTTTAAAATATAGAGATTAGAATAATAGGAGGATTAGAAAGATTATCATTAGTCGATAGTATCAAGAGAGATTTAAAATTAAGTCATCAAGTCTTCTTGTGGAAATGCTAGAATTGCGTAGAATAAATTATACTTGCATTAAAAAAAACAAATGTCAACAAGTGCTGAGTATTAAACAAGCAGATTTTCTTCGTATTAATTTGAGTCAAACGGGTGATAGAATTCGGCTGAAATTAAAAGAGGGACTTGCAAGTAATTCTGTGCTATAAAAATTTAACAATTGTGATCCCCAACCCTATCTTTTAAAATAATAGACTATTATTATTATTATTATTATTATTATTATTATTATATTATTATTATATTATTATTATATTTATTATTATTATTATTATTACTATCATTATTATTTTTTTTTTCATAATCATTTTTATTATTGTTATTGTTGTCTACAAAATCATAGAAATTATTTGAAAGTTATTTTTACTTATGGCAATGTGTTAACAACTTACAAGTTGAAATTCTGTGAGATAACGTTTCCACCAAAGATATTTCTGCATCTGAGGTCCCATAGCTGAAAGTCCGTAGTACGTGTACATGAAGACGTGTACCAAACAATTGAAACCTCCACCATAGAATTCTGTTGTGAAGACAATACAAAACAAACAAAAAGGGATTACAAAGTTGAGTCATAGATATAAGATAGAGATGTGGAATTCTTCCAGAGGGCCGGTGGAAAAGAGTATTTAAAAGTTATGGTTGCTGATCCCCGCAAAAGGCCTGACATTCCATTAATTTCTCGATTGATTTATTTAGTTGTTTATTTATTTATTTGTTTATTCGGTCATTTATTAATTCATGTATCCATTCATCTATTTATCCATTATCCAGTCGTGATATCGTATTTCTTTTCCATCTCTTTACACACTCGTGACTTCATGAAAGCGTTGTATTACCCGATTAACCCATGGCAAACAAGAAGTCGAAGATCACTAGAGCATATCAATTTTTAAAACGATAATATTTAACAAATCATTTGACCAATGTTTGAAGAAATTGTTTTCAAGATTTCCCAATATTCAATCTCTAAATAATTTGGCTAATGTTTAAAGGGGTTGTTTTCAACGTTTACAAACTTACTCTCTCCTCCTGGGACGTACTTGGCCACGTACCAGCAAATCGCGGCCATTGTGCTGTGGTGGTACACATGAAGGAATGTCACTTGTCTGTCTTTCTTTCGAAGTATGAAAAAGGCCTGGAAAAGATATATATATTATATATATATATATATATATATATATATTATATATATATATATATATATATATATAATATATATATATATATATATATTATATATATATATATATTATATATATATATATAGATTCGATCTAATGGTCGTAACCATATGAAGAATAATAAATATCATTGGAAACTATTTGTTTCCGCAAGAATTTGGGTTGTAAGTTTTGTAAATGGCAAGTTTATAGTGCAACGTGCGGCTTTGTGGTCCTGTGATTCATGGATCACTGGGCAGCGCAAAGTTGAGTCCTTTGAGAATACTCTTTACCCGTATTCTTTATCACACTTAGGTGTAAAATGAGTATCTAGCCGGTAAGAACATTGTCTCTGTCAAAATAAAAGTACCATACTGGCGTCACGTCTTGTTCTATATATGTTAAAATTGTTGTTAGCTTGGGACTCCTTGCAGAGTGCTCTGAGCACATTAGATGGATATTGCGCTGTATAACTTAAAACCTCGCGGTTTTTAGGTTTCCTTGTTTATTTTTAAAATAAAACATTTTCTTAAAGGACAATTAGCCTAACGTCGAAAATTTTGCGCACTCATGAACTTTCCTGAACCCGTCCTGCAGCTGTGATAGCAATGCTCAACCAGATGCTCCCCAATCTCAGCAGTATTACAGCAACCAGTGCAAGAGGGCGACGCCGCCAGGTCCCATATATTCAGAGTTGCTGTTGTTTCGAAGAGTATTCTGTTGGCTGTCACTAATGTCTCACTAATGTCTCCTCTAACTGGTACCAAACCCTGGGAAGCGTCTCTCCCATTTCAGAAGAGATGATGTCCCACCCATAGGAACAGGACTCATCAAAGTCGGCCTCCATCTCATAAATAACTGCCCTTCAGAAGTCAGGGAAGCTAAGTAAAGGGCCTCCGGCATTTCGTTCGGCCTGTGTTTGTGGCTTCATCCATCATTCGTCTGAGAGGCGTTAACTCACATTTCCTCTCTATTTCCAGAAATCGTCTCCCGCTGTACTAGGAAGGATGGTTGGATAGTTGCCATAACCTGGTCACTCTTTTTGAGTGTTGTTGGCAGCTTTTAGCATCTAGCTTCTGGACGTTTGAACTTAGCTAGGAAGGAGGGGGGGCACAGAATTCCATTGTGGAAAAGCAAAATACCAGGGCGACGTCCTCAAAAGCGTTTCGTCGGTGCCCCAAGCAGATTCCATTAGCTTCCTCTGAAGACTGTTGTGTTTCTCTATATTCCGAGCAATATCCTCTAGATGGACCCGATAGCTAAAGTGCTCCTCCACCCCCCCCCCCCCACCCCCACCCTTCCCACCCCCTTATTTTGGATCCTTGTCATATGGAAACATCTGGTCCCCGGTAACAACATTGAGTTTTCAGGTATGCTCCGCGTCGCTTCGGAGGAAAGCAATAGCACCGGTTTCCGAAATGTTCATCATGAGAATACTAGTCACGTGAGTACATAATATATCAGTCATACGTCGCATGAATACATTTAATTTAACAACATTCAATGGAATGATTGAAGTTCACGTCACTCAGCTAGGGATACTCACAGTGTCTAAAAATTCGATGATCTTTGAGAAGAAATACCACCATGATGCATTGGCTTCCTGAATGAAAATAAAAAAAGGAATCGGTTAAAGATAAAGTAGAACTTTATGATATTTTTTGTTGATGATGTTGCTTTACTTGTCAATATCACTGTTTTATGATTAGACTTCAAAATAGAAATAAAACATGCTCGTATTATGGCATGGTGATTATCAAGTTAAAGATGTAAATAGCAATGTGTGTGCTCGTTACACTTGAATCAATTAGACAAGAGAAGTGATGATAGCGAGTGGGAGGAAGAAGAGAGAGAGAGAGGAGTAGGAGGAGGCTTCTTCTGATGCGCTGCTGTATATAGTCCTTCAGAGCCTCTAGGTCAATGGAGCCGGAGTGTATCCCGGTTTCTATAGCGTTAAATGGACAATAGTAATTGCTTGCTACCATTTTGATAGGACTCTAGTCTTATGCAAGGCATCCTCCGCCAGATATAACAGACTCAGCTTTCCAATCACTGCTGGGCGGACAGAGAGGTCTGAAATAAATCTCGACTATACCTGGAATCGATTTCAGACCTTTTGCTGCAGGATGTAACGGTGAAGAAATGGGAGATTGCGATAGCAGTAACCGTGAGAGGGGAGAAAAAAACGGAGAAGAAGGAAGGGGTAGGGGTAGTTGGCGGTAGTAGTGGGAAGGTAGGAGAAATTTTATAGAGGGAGGGGGGGGGGGGCTGAAGCTGAGGGGAAGCGGATGGAGAGGAGAGGGAGGAGGAGAAGGAAGAGGAGAAGAAGAAGAAGAAGAAGAAGAAGAAGAAGAAGAAGAAGAAGAAAAAGAAGAAGAAGAAGAAGAAGAAACGGGAGGAAAAAAGGAAGATGATGATAATGATGATGATGATGAGGATGATGATGATGAGGATGAGGATGATGATGATGAGGATGATGATGATGATGATGATGATGATGATGATGATGATGATGATGATGATGATGGTATGATGATGATTAGGAGTAGGAGGAGGGGGATGATGATGAGTAGAATGAGGAGGAGGATTTGTCAAGAAGAAAATGTTCGTGATTATTTTCTTACCCTAAGTCCAATTTCTGTATTTTCATAATTGATGGGTTGACAAGAAAATTTGTAGCCTCTGATTATGGCTACCGCCACCATCTTGATATGGAAAAATAAAAATAAAAATTTATATTCTATTAATTTCATTTATAGCCCTTTCGTCTAATTGATAGTCAAAAGATTTCTTGCAAATCTCACCAGTGACGAATTTCAGTTATGCTAAATGATGTGACATTTAAATGTACAATCCAAAATAGGAAACTGTAATTCAGAACATAAGTCATCATAGAGTCGAGGAAAAAGATGCTTGATGATTGGCGCTCCCGGCCGACAAACTATATTATATATAGTTCTAAGTTGACGTCACTCGGGTCTTTGTTATTGAGTTTTGCCATCCGCGTTTATGAGTAATTTTCACTAAACTGTATTAACCAGACTATAAACGTTCATGGTTACACATAGTTTTGTGTGTTGGTCCGTTATACTTGGCAATGTTGTGAGCTTCTTAGCCAAGCGCATACTATCTATTATGCGGTTTTGAAGTCAAGCATGTAGTTCCATGATAACGACATCTTTTATACTCAGGAGTTTGTTTTTTTCTCTCTACGGTCTATCTCAAAAATTAAAAAAAAAAAACAAATTTTTTTTTTTAAAAAGGAAAGAAAGAAGGAAAAATTGATAAATAAATAAGACTGAGATTGCCGACGTATACTTATTTGCAGGTCTGATAACCCAAATTGTTATGGTCTCAGTATTGTAATGGAAATAATTCTCCACTACAACAAACATGTTAAAATATGCACATCATTCAGTCCGATTATCAGACTTTCAAAATATGTTCACGTCGGAGGGGAGATAAACCAAACGACAGCCACAGCGTAATCCCGAAAAGTATACAATTACGGTCACGTTTATTGCTCAAAGGAAAAAAGAAATAATAAAACAAGATCCCGACAGCGGGATTCGAACTCGAGTCTTTGGGTTTATGAGTATCATGAATTAATTATTATGTGTATCCACGCGGCAATCTCGTCCCCTAATGATTCATGAAATGAATATTAAATTATATGTGGGTATGAAAGGCAAATTAGGTAGAACTCAAAGACACAGTCAAGATGTCACCAGGCTAATAAAATTTTAATTATTTCTTTGTTTCCTTTTGCATGCTTTATACTATAAATTACCATACTCCTATCAATATGTGGTCCATCGCCCTGATCTGGTATAAAGTTATTTTAACCAGATAACTGTCGTAGTCGGGAAAGACACGTATTTAAAAATTGGGCCAGAAAACTCGTCTTTCAAATATCGATCGATTTAAATGACTCTATTCTTGCAAAAGCTCTCAAACCTGAGACTTAAGGAAGACCTCGCGAGCTCCCATGTTTGAGAGTTTTTGTCATGATGAGAGTCATTTAAATCGATCGATATTTCAAGGACGAGGTTTCTGGCCAAATTTTAAAATACTGTTTTCTGGCCAAATTTTTAATACGAGTTTTTCCAGAGTATGGCATCACCTCCGTGAAAGTAATAATGTGAAACAATCGTGAATCGACAATTTAATTGGCGAGCTGATCAGCAGACTTAAGACTGTTATGAAATAGGACAGGTTTCAAGAAAGGAAACAAAATATTATAGTCATTGCAAACATAACATCATTATTTTTACAACAAAAATAGAATTCATGGAATCACATTGTACTCTGTTATACCAGTAGAGTTGTGGACCAGTGAGGTTATATTATTAGATTTAATGTCAGAAACGAATGGGGAACACAGACAGATGTACTGGGAGGGGAGTGGACGAATTTTTCACCGTTCAAAAATTGATATGTACAAAGATTGATGTTTACGACAGGCAGTTAATAAACAATTTGTATACTGTACTCATTTTGATTTCTTTTTTTAATTGGGGGAGAAGGGGGGGGGGGGGACTGATTTAAAATAGAACAGTATGGCTCGATTTCAATCCAGTTTTGCTTTTGTTTTGTATTTCTATGATTGGTCATTAAACCGAAAGTCAAGGCTACAGGAAAATGCAAACAATGTTGTAGTTGGCCCGCCATTCAGTGACATTGAGGAGAATTTACACGACTAGAAAATGAAAATTGTGACGGCAGGGGTCTCGATAGCTCAGTGGTAGAGCGTTCGCCTCCCACGAACGGGGCGGTTATCGATATCTGATGAAGTTGAGATTATGTTCTGACCCCTAATCACAGATTGGGTGGTTGGATCTATAATCTCTGATGGAATGTAGTTTGGGATAGAATACCGTCCTTTCAACGGCATAGAAACCGGGATAAACTTCGGCCTCATGGGTCTCATCACTCAGATGGACACCTTTTTTTGTGTGTGACGGCCAAGTGCATCTAGTTAGTTATCTATCACCTTATGCAAAGCATAAAAATGTTTTCTGCTTTCAGTCTGTCGGAAGCACCGCCAGGTGCGCTGCCGACGCTTTCCAAGACTGAATACAACATATTGTTCCATCAAGCAATCCTCGGGAATAAACTCCAACAGGAAGAGTCCAGTGTATCTAACAGAATAGATTTAAAGCTAACAGAAGTGTTGACAGTGGTAAATAATAAATATAGCATTTATACAAATCTCATCCACAAGTTATTTTATCTTTTATTACCATGTCATATGCGTCGAACAATATTCTTTTCCTTTAAAGGGAAAGTGCAATTAATTTTTAGACCAAAAAAAAAAAAGTTTGTGACAAAGGTAAAAGGCACTCGAGTATCGAATACCTCCCCCCCCCCCCTCCCCCTCCATATATATATATATATATATATATATATATATATATATATATATACATATATAAATACAAATATATATATATATATATATATATATATATATATATATATATATATATATATATATATATATATATATATATATATATATATATATATATATATATGGCAAAGCACGTCGGAAGTCGGAGAAATTCGAATTATTATACAGGTCAAGAGAGACAACATTTCTGGACAAAATTAGTTTGCATTTTGTAATTATTTCATAAAGGTCGAATTATTTATACAAAATTTTTTGGGGTAATATATAACACATTACATGTGTCATTTGCTATCTTGCGTCTTAAGCTATTGCTCTTATTTTCTGCCCCATTGTATACCGCTTTAAGCACAGTGAGAGGATATAAAAGTGCAAATTCAAGCTTTATCATTTAAAAATAATAAAATCTGTCATATCGCCTTACACTCACAAATATTTCTTATGACGTTTTAAGTAATGTGTCAAAGCCAACGCGCACCCACCATGATTTGTTAATGAGGCGCGATTATTGTGCAATTAGATAATTCCCTGTGGCGGTATTAGATGACACACAGATAACGTTGTTTGCTCATGAATAAACATTAAAGGCATGCATATTAATTTGGCAACTGACCATTCATTGTAAAAGGGCACTACACGTTGCCTACTCGGAAACATAACGTTACATATTTGAGACGTAATTTTTTTTAAAAGTGCAAATTAGCAAAATCGACAAGAAAGCATGCGTCGTATCCAAGATAAAACTCAACGCTCATTTAAAACACACACACACACACACACACACACACACACACATCCACTCACTCACACATACACACACATCCATAATGATATTGATGCTGATATTTTTAAACAAGAAGGAAAGGGCGGGGGCGGCGATTGAATTGAAAATTAACATGTAAACGTTAATCAGTATTTATCCACTAATGGAATACATTCATAGCGATGATCTGTTTTCATATGGATAGGGGTCAAAACCGTGTGCAAACAATTTAAAAACAATAACCAAAAAAACAATTTAAAAGATAATATTTCACTGTGTTTTGACCACTTATGAACTTATGGAATATGGAATAAATTGACTTATCAGGACCTGAACAAAATTATTTGCAAATAAGTGCACGTTGGCTTACCAAGTTTTACATGTCTAAAAAGTCGGAAGATCATAAAAGAATAGGCCCTGCATATTGAGATATATTAATGATTGTAGAACAGTATGTAATAATGGTTTAGCCATGACCTTGATTTGAGAAAAAAGAATATTGTTGGTTTAATTATATCTAACGAGGCATGACAAATTGGATGTAACATCTGCTCTAAGAGAACAAAGAAATGTAGCTATGATAATGATAATAATAATATTAATAATAATAATAATAATAATAATAATAATAATAATAATAATAATAATAATAATAATAATATTAATAATAATAATAATAATGATGATGATGATGATGATGATGATGATGATGATGATGATGATGATGATGATAATGATAATAATAATAATAATAATAATAATAATAAGAAGAAGAAGAAGAAGAAGAAGAAGAAGAAGAAGAAGAAGAAGAAGAAGAGAAGAAGAAGAAGAAGAAGAAGAAGAAGAAGAAGAAAGAAGAAGAAGAAGAAGAAGAAGAAGAAGAAGAAGAAGAAGAAGAAGAAGAAGAAGAAGAAGAAGAAGAAGAAGAAGAAGAACAACAACAACAACAACAACAACAACAACAACAACAACAACAACATTTCGAGTATTTGATCCTACAAGTCGAATCAGACTATTTTGGACAATTTGTGAAGAAGATGCAAAAGTTTGATCAAGACCGACGTGTACATATATGCATGTCTGACATCCAAACGCACGTATGGGCCTAGTTTTAACATTGTTGTTATGAACAGAGACGCCAACTTTAAATTTGGCTCACAGGAGTTTCAGACACCACTCGTAGGAATTTCAATGCCGAAAGAGGAATTTCCGAACACAAGAAAAAGAAATTGGAATGGTATTTGGCATTGTGTTTACATATTGTATAGTTCTAAATAGATAACTGATTAGAATTATATTATGATACATAAACACATTGCTAAATACAATCCCAAAGTTTCCTTATTTTAAGTGAAGTAAAGCACCAAAACCCAATGGTAGAAATTGTTGTACTGGTGGTAGTGAGGATGATGTGGTGGTGTTAGTGGTTGTTGTTGTAGTTGTAGTGGTAGTGATGATGATATGGTGGTGGTGGTGGTGGTTGAAGTAGTAGTGGTAGTGATGATGATGGGATGGTGGTGGTTGTAGTAGTAGTGGTAGTGATGATGATTGATGTGGTGGTGGTGGTTGTAGTAGTAGTGGTAGTGATCATGATGTTGTAGTGGTGGTTGTAGTAGTAGTAGTAGTAGTAGTAGTAGTAGTAGTAGTAGTAGTTAATAGTAGTAGTAGTAGTAGTAGTAGTAGTAGTAGTATAGTAGTAGTGGTAGTAGTAGTAGTAGTAGTAGTAGTGGTTGTAGCAGTAGTAGTATAGTGGTCGTAGTGGTAGTGATGACGATGTGGTTGTGGTAGTTGTAGTATAGTGTTAGTGATGATGATGTGGTGGTGGTGGTGGTTGTAGTAGCAGTGGTAGTGATGATGATGTGGTGGTGGTGGTTGTAGTAGTAGTAGTAGTAGTAGTAGTAGTAGTAGTAGTAGTAGTAGTAGTAGTATAGTAGTAGTAGTGGTAGTGATGACGATGTGGTTGTGGTAGTTGTAGTAGCAGTGGTAGTGATGATGATGTGGTGGTGGTGGTTGTAGTAGTAGTAGTGGCGGTAGTGATGAAGATGAGGTGCTGGTGGTGCTTGTAGTTGTAGTGGTAGTGATGATGATGTGGTGGTGGTTGTAGTAGTGATGGTAGTGATGATGGTGATGTGGTGGTGGTTGTAGTAGTATTAGAGGTCATCATCATCATCATCATTGCCTTTTTCACCCTGGTCAGGGTATAGGCCACAGACAAACAGTTTCCATCCTTCTCTATCCGAGCCAACTTTTTTATCTCATTCCAGGTCTTACCACTTCTCTGTATATCAGCTTCTTTAAATTCTGTAATTCCAGAAACTCTTCGGTCGCCCAAGCTAAAAAAAGGATTTGGTTTGTCTGTCTGTTAGTAGTAGTGGTAATGATGATGATGTGGTGATGGTGGTGGTGGTGCTTGTAGTTGTAGTGGTAGTGATGATGATGTGGTGGTGGTTGTAGTAGTGGTGGTAGTGATGAGGATGTGGTGGTGGTTGTAGTAGTGATGGTAGTGATGATGGTGATGTGGTGGTGGTTGTAGTAGTATTAGAGGTAGTGAGGATGATGTGGTTATGTTGGTTGTAGTAGTAGTGGTAATGATGATGATGTGGTGGTGGTGGTGGTTGTAGTAATATTAGAGGTAGTGATGATGATGTGGTGATGGTGGTTGTAGTAGTAGTGGTAATGATGATGATGTGGTGGTGGTGGTGCTGGTTGTAGTAGTAGTGGTAGTGATGATGTGGTGGTGGTGCTTGTAGTAGTTGTGGTAATGATGATGATGTGGTAGTGGTGGTTGTAGTAGTAGTGGTAGTTGCAGTGATGATGATGTGGTGGTGGTGGTTGCGATGATGTGGTGGTGGTGGTGGTTGTGAGTATAAGTGATAATGATGATGTGGTGGAGGTGGTTGTAGTAGTAGTGGTAATGATGATGATGTGGTGGTGGTTGTAGTAGTAGTGGTAATGATGATGATGTGGTGGTGGTGGTGGTTGTAGTAGTAGTGGTAGTGATGATGTGGTGGTGGTGGTTGTAGTAGTTGTGGTAATGATGATGATGTGGTAGTGGTGGTTGTAGTAGTAATGGTAGTGATGATGTGGTGGTGGTGGTGGTTGTAGTATAAGTGATAATGATGATGTGGTGGAGGTGGTTGTAGTAGTAGTGGTAGTGATGATGTTGTGGTGGTGGTGGTTGTAGTAGTACTGGTAATGACGATGTAGTGGTGGTGGGGATGGGTGTAGCAGTAGTGGTAGTGATGATGATGTGGTAGTGGTAGGTGATGTTGCAGTGATGATGTGGTGGTGGTGGTTGCAATAGTAGTAGTGATGACGATGTGGTTGTGGTGGTTGTAGTAGTGGTGGTAGTGATAATGTGGTGTCGTGGTTGTAGTAGTAGTGGTAGTTGTAGTAGTAGTGATGATGATAGTAGCTGTGGTAGTGGTAGTAATGATGATGTGGTGGTGGTTGCAGTAGTAGTTGTGGTACTGATGATGATGTGGTGGTGGTTGTAGTAGTAGTGGTAGTGATGATGATGTGGTGGTGGTTGCAGTAGTAGTGGTAGTGATGATGGTTGTAATACTGGTGGCAATGATGATGTGGTGGTTGGAAGGTGGGGGGTATCCTTGGAACAAATTGACTTCACCGGAATTTGACGGAAGTTGCCCGGAGCCCGGAATTTTTTGCTCCAGACCGGAGTTTTTTCCGGTGAAACCGGAGTTTTGGCATCACTGTTATGAACAATATTTTGTGTCATTTTTTTAGATTTCCATATCAACAATATTAAATAAGGTTATCAGACCTGCAAATAAGTGCACGTCGATCAAGACAAATTGGAAAATGACTAGTCTATTTCTCTAAGGTGATACGTGTTAGATTAACATTAATAAAACAGTATAACGATCATATTTGAATATCTAAATTGTGAAGGGTATATATATATATATATATATATATATATATATATATATATATATATATATATATATATATATATATATAATATGTGCGTTTTGGAGAACTTAAAAGAGTGCTTTGAATATGTCGAGTAAGTTTCTTAACATGATATCAACTGATCGATTTCTTACATGGTATCTATGGTCTATGAAAAATAAGTCCTTCAGAGCCATTAAGCCCATGGGTCCGGAGTTTATCCCGGTTTCCAAAGCGTGAAACGGATAATAGCAATTGTTTTCTACCCTTTGGATAGGACGCTGATCTATCGCAAAGTACTTTTCGACAGAGCTAACGGATCCTGTGTGGACGGGAGTGGGGAGGGAGGGTGTCAGAAAAAAAAATCTCAACTTCACCTCGGTTCCTTTGCGTGTGAAGAAAGTGCTCCACCAACTGAGCTATCGGGACCCCTGTGGTTTATAAAAAGTGGTTATTTATAGCCTTAAAGCTCGTGGCCCGGGATGTTATCGCGGTATGTAATAGTGTTAACCTGATAGTAGCAAATGCTTGCTATATTTTGGATAAGATACTAGTTTAGAGCAAAGTGCTTTCCGACAAATAGTGTAGACCCAACTCCCGAAATACTGAATCAGACTCCTCGTCAATTAAGTTGATAACTCCAGTAGTAGAAATATTGGGACTCCCGGGAGCCATTAGTCCACTATTTATTACAATAAATGATAGATATAATAATAAAAGTCCCTTTATTCATCCCCAAGGAGAAAATTTGTCTTCAGGGTCTATTCCAAGGGAAGATTAGATTAGCATCAGTGTCAGCCACGGTGCAACGTCGCAAAGTAGGCTAGAAGAGGTGACTTGCTCAAGACCAACACGGCGGCGGGTTGTCAAACTCGATACCATTCAGGTACGAAACAAAGATCAAACCGCTCAACTACGCTTCCCCTATATTGATGCTATGCATTTAGTTTTTAAAAAAAAAACAAAAAAAAAAAAACTCATAACATCCGCCAACCGGATATAGCGTACACAAAACAATGTGTAATCGTAAACGTTTATAGTCTGATTAATACAATTTAGTGAAAATTACTCATAAAACTGGCTGGCTGAAAACAATAAAAAAGAGCTGAGTGACGTCAATTTCTTTATATCTATATTATAATTTCTTACAACGAGGAAATAATTAATAAAACAAAATCAGCTAAAGACTAGGGATTCTTGTCAGATCGACCAAACTCTCACGACTTGTTTGACAAAGAACACATTTTTGCATAAACAAAGCCACGAAGAATTGAAAGTAAGTCTTTAATTGTCTTAAATTTGTTGACGAGACAAGAATCTGGGATTGTAGCGTGGTGATAAATCGTTGTAAAATATTTGTCAATAATAATAATAATAATAATAATAATAATAATAATAATAATAATAATAATAATAATAATAATAATAATAATAATAATAATAATAATAATAATAATAATAATAATAAAATAATAATAATAATAATAATAATAATAATAATAATAATAATAATAATAATAATAATAGACTCTTATAGAGCGCATGGTATCCTCAACCATGAGGCTCTTGTTGCATGCTGAATGTAAATAAATAAAGAAATAAGCAGATTGAATGTGATTACATCCGTCTTTCCCCGGGTTAACGATCAGTGCCAATTGTATTATTCTATCAATGCAGATTTATGATAATGCATCACGTTTCAGGCAGATTGAGAGTGGGTTTTGAATAGTGAAATTAAAATTAAAATATCGCGTCGCATTATAATTTTGCTAATGATGAAATAAACGATTAGGGTTCGTTGTGAATTCAATTCATCATATCGTATAACTTTAAAAATCAATATGTTTTTTTTTTCTTACAGAGAGGTAAGGATCTAACTAAAGTCTGAGGTCGTAACGAGAATGTGAAAATAGAAAGCCTTCGTAATGAAACAACACAAACAAATAACATTTCACATGCAAAACCTTCGTCACCAAAACTATAAACAAAGGATAAATGAAGAAAACAAATAAAAAGATGTAGAACTAGTGAGTATAGTAGCGTGTATTCTCCTTGGAGGACGGAATATGAATGAAACAAAAGCACGGCTTCACTGTTTGACTTTGTATTGTGATTTTAATCGTAAAAATCAATTATAAAATCTGACAAATTGAAATGAAAAATGAACGTCCGACATAATGTGTTTCCCATATTAACCAATGCGCAATCTTCAAGTGCATTGATTCTATTAGAGACACATTGACAATGTACCGTTGTCATAATACTATTGGTAGATATGTAATGACCTTGATAAACGTTAGTTGGGGTCAGCGGATTAGAAATAGCCAAAGTTACGCTGATCAAGCCAATCTTAAATGACCTCTCCGAATCAGTATGATGACATCATGGTGACAAACCTTACATTATTTTACCTCAACAGGATGTTAGACAATCATAATCGCGTACAAGTTACTTTATAATATCATGTATTAAAGTAAAAAGTTCGTGACATTTACTTACAGTTATTGCTATAATATACTTTCCCCCTGTCTTCAACTGTGCTGCCTTGACTTTTCATTAAAAATTTAATTAGAGAGATTTCTTTTCACCTGAAGACAAACAGGAGAATCTCTCCATACAACCAATTATAGTAGAAAAAGTAAATTAAAGACTGTTTACTGTGACATTTAGCTCGTGTTTAATTATATTTTCTTAATAATTAAAATACGTTAATTTTTTTAAAAGTCTTTCATTGGTCTTGAGGTCCTGATGGTTCAGTTGTTAGAGCACTCGTGTCCTACGGGCAAAGGGAACGGTACGATTTCGAGTGAAGTGGTGTTTGTTTGGGGGGGTTTTTTCGGGGTTTTTTTGTTTGTTTGTTTGGTTTTTTTTTTTTGCTGACCCATGTCCACCCAGCAATGATTGGGTAGTTGGGTCTAGTAGGTCTGTCGGAAAGTACTTCTCGATAGACCAGTGTTCTATCCCCGGGGCAACGCGCATTTATATTGTCCGTTTAGCTCTATACAAACAGGGATAAAATCCGGCTCCCTGTGCCTTTTGGTTCTGAAGGACTGCTTCATCGATCTTAAATTGATTGACCTAATGGGGGTGTGAAGAGAAATCAATTAATGTCTAGATGAAAATAATAAACTACTTTTTTCCCCATCCTTAATTCCATTTCATCTCTCTCTCTCTCTCTCTCTCTCTCTCTCTCTCTCTCTCTCTCTCTCTCTGTGTCTCTCTCTCTCTCTGTCTCTCTCTCTCTCCCTCTCTCTCTCTCTCTCTCTCTCTCTCTCTCTCTCTCTCTCTCTCTATCCTTTTGTACAATCTGATATTCCATCAACCCCGGCACTCGGTGAATTCGATAACATTGAACAACGATGCTTGTCATTTAACCCTGATCAAAATAGTATATCTATGAGAACATTGTTCTATACTCTCATATCTGGGATACTGCGGCAATTCATTAGACTTAAAGATGGAACGAAATTGACGTCACATATCTCTTTGTATTTGTTTTTAGACAGCAATTTTAATGAATAGTTCTCACTAGTTTAAAGTTACTCATAGTTTTGTGTGTTGGTACGTTATATCCGGCTGATGGACGTTGTGAGTATCATATCTAAACGCATGACATTAATAGTTTTGATCAAAGTTATTTGATTCGTTATTTTAAACTTACCACACATACACACTCACACATACACATACATACACACACAAACACACAAAATCATCCTAAAAATACTCGTAGCAGCCATTCTCGACTGATTAGCGAATCTCAGACCCGATTGCGAATCGACTTACTATCGTTATGCAAGGGTAATGGTCAGTGTAATATGATGGTTATCATACTTACTATTACAATTGGGTAATGGTGGCAAGTATGCCGCGATAAGAAGGTCTGAGATTCGATCCGTATTCGAGGAAAGATTTTTCCCCTCTTTGTCTCGTAATGCATTATATCCAAACTTTTACATCATTTTATAGTGTATCAGTGAAGTGGGCTGTCGTGCGACAACAAAACCCCGTTCAATGATGTGCACATCTGATAACCCAAATTATTATGGGCCTATTGTTGTAATGGAAATACTCTCAAACCAATGCAAAATATTCTCCATTACAACAATGTTGAAACAAGCCTATAATTGCGTTCGATTATCAGAGCCCCTTATGTGTGCACCTAGTCACAACCCGATTTTACAGGAGAACCGAAAAACTATTCCTTATTTTTCAAAGAAACATAAACACATGAGGTGTTTATTTATATTTTCTAATGTTTCGAACTGATGTCAATGATATAAATATTACAATTTGTCCCAATTCTGATTATACAGGGTTTTGTCAAGTACGACAGAGTGCCTGCTTCCCAATGTTTCACATTTGTGTTTATTTAAAACATACCTCATAAAATATGTAGGCTGACAAGATGACTAGAGCAAAGTTGTAAACTAAAAGAATAGGGGTCATTTTGAAGGGGGCGCGTTTGGCCATGAAGGCAGGACCATGTTTGACCATCAGCAAGTACAAGATGATCATGGTCAACACACTGCCCAGATTGTTCATCAGAAACCAGTCAGATACTCGAGGATCTGGAGACAAAAGCAAACAAGAATAATGCATTAAGATCAATGTGTCAAAACAAAATCCATTTATTATAATATCATTTCGTAAGAACAGCGACTTTTTTGCTGTATCGGCAGAACGACTGTACTAGATACCCTTTATAAATTAAAACTAGTTGGAAAGGAATAATTTGATGCCATAGCAGACAAATAAAGAACTTTTAAGTGTCATCTGATCCTTCAAGGGGAAAATTGTTACCATATTAGGTCAGGTATGGTGACTTCTAGGTTACCCCTTGAAAACGATGAAATAAACAAGTAAGCATATTTTTCTGTCATGCAGTTTAAGTCGCATGTTGCTCTATTTGCACCAACGCTCTGAGAATACTTGTCACATACCCATTCACAAATGAGTCGAATTGGGTGATGGGTGCAATGAGCCTTTTTCAAGGTCGCATCATTCGATCTTTGGTCACGCTCAACATTGCTTTGCTTTCTGACAAGACGAGGCGCTCTATCGTTGGCACAACAGAAGTACATGGGACACCTGACCTCTTCTTTAATACCGCGTCATACCAGGTAACAACATGGTGAGGGCACGATGTTACAAGACTTTGTCACGAGTACTCACTTCTGACAAAAAGGGTTAAATGAATAAGGCCAGTGTCAACAAGTAATGAACAGTATCTAAAAAGATATAATATTAATCAAGATGGAAAAGGATATTTTATTGAATGAAACGAATGGATGAATGAAAACAAAGACAAAAACAAAACGCGTGACAATTTCAAATGCGATATCTACCTCCATCGAAAATGTCACTTCGAGTCAGATTGAAGCGTCTGTTTGCTGCAGATACAATTGCCTCCATTGTGTGGTGTTACTGTGGTCTGTCCCTCTTAAAGGTCTGTCTATATACACTCTGCAACAGAACCACACAAAAAAAAAAAAAGTTATATAAAATATTATGTGTGTTAAAAACCTGATGCAATGGTTTGGACAGTATTGTTTAGACGAAAAACTAACCAGGTTCACGTCTATCCCTATAAAACGAAGAAATTGTATTAATACCAAAAGCTTTTTCCATGGGAACATCCCATCATCACGGACATGAGCCCCCAAAGCACCGTTTTTTAAATCACTGCAAAGTAAGGGACATAGGACCCGCCGTGCGATCAATTTTTTTCCACCTGTCCACCCAGCAAGTAATTGTATAGCGACGTACGTTAAATCTGGAATAAAGTACATTGCAATATATTGGCGTCCTCTAGTAAGTAGTAGCAAGCATTTATCGGAATACACTCAGCTTTCATTAGCCTATATGCACTGAAGGGCATTTATTAGTCTAGTAAACGACTAGCTAGTCTTAAGCCCAAGCCAAGCAAGTGTCTAAAAAATCGGATTTCATGAACGATTTCTAGTCTCGAGCAAG
>NC_088360.1:92739533-92767033 GCF_034508935.2 Berghia stephanieae | reverse complement strand
TGAAACGGACCAACACACAAAACATTGTGTAACCTTAAGATATGAAGTGAATAGAAAAGTGCCAGAAGACAATAGAGAATAAAAATTTTTCGCGGCGGTGGTGGGGTTTGAACCTGCGACCTTATTGGTACGACAACTCCGCCTGGCAGGTGAGAGCGTGGCTCTACCGTGTGAGCTATCCACGAACACAAAAATATTCGTTTCAAACTCAAAGTCATTACTAGATCCCTCTCTCACCCACTTCTTGAGACCGCCGATTCGTTCGTACACCACCATCGCGAATAATTTTGACCAGCAGTTAAGCTTAATAGCCAATATTCTCAACACAAACATATAACATAGAAACGATTGAGACATTGAGTATGCTCCGGTGTATGAGGTGAATTTTTAATTCAGAAAAGTGAGTGGAGCAGGCACTTATGTTGGTAACAACAAGATATGAAGTGAATAGAAAAGTGCCAGAAGACAATAGAGAATAAAAATTTTTCGCGGCGGTGGTGGGGTTTGAACCTGCGACCTTATTGGTACGACAACTCCGCCTGGCAGGTGAGAGCGTGGCTCTACCGTGTGAGCTATCCACGAACACAAAAATATTCGTTTCAAACTCAAAGTCATTACTAGATCCCTCTCTCACCCACTTCTTGAGACCGCCGATTCGTTCGTACACCACCATCGCGAATAATTTTGACCAGCAGTTAAGCTTAATAGCCAATATTCTCAACACAAACATATAACATAGAAACGATTGAGACATTGAGTATGCTCCGGTGTATGGGGTGAATTTTTAATTCAGAAAAGTGAGTGGAGCAGGCACTTATGTTGGTAACAACAAGATATGAAGTGAATAGAAAAGTGCCAGAAGACAATAGAGAATAAAATTATTTTTTTTTTACACGGTAGAGCCACGCTCTCACCTGCCAGGCGGAGTTGTCGTACCAATAAGGTCGCAGGTTCAAACCCCACCACCGCCGCGAAAAATTTTTATTCTCTATTGTCTTCTGGCACTTTTCTATTCACTTCATATCTTGTTGTTACCAACATAAGTGCCTGCTCCACTCACTTTTCTGAATTAAAAATTCACCCCATACACCGGAGCATACTCAATGTCTCAATCGTTTCTATGTTATATGTTTGTGTTGAGAATATTGGCTATTAAGCTTAACTGCTGGTCAAAATTATTCGCGATGGTGGTGTACGAACGAATCGGCGGTCTCAAGAAGTGGGTGAGAGAGGGATCTAGTAATGACTTTGAGTTTGAAACGAATATTTTTGTGTTCGTGGATAGCTCACACGGTAGAGCCACGCTCTCACCTGCCAGGCGGAGTTGTCGTACCAATAAGGTCGCAGGTTCAAACCCCACCACCGCCGCGAAAAATTTTTATTCTCTATTGTCTTCTGGCACTTTTCTATTCACTTCATATCTTGTTGTTACCAACATAAGTGCCTGCTCCACTCACTTTTCTGAATTAAAAATTCACCCCATACACCGGAGCATACTCAATGTCTCAATCGTTTCTATGTTATATGTTTGTGTTGAGAATATTGGCTATTAAGCTTAACTGCTGGTCAAAATTATTCGCGATGGTGGTGTACGAACGAATCGGCGGTCTCAAGAAGTGGGTGAGAGAGGGATCTAGTAATGACTTTGAGTTTGAAACGAATATTTTTGTGTTCGTGGATAGCTCACACGGTAGAGCCACGCTCTCACCTGCCAGGCGGAGTTGTCGTACCAATAAGGTCGCAGGTTCAAACCCCACCACCGCCGCGAAAAATTTTTATTCTCTATTGTCTTCTGGCACTTTTCTATTCACTTCATATCTTGTTGTTACCAACATAAGTGCCTGCTCCACTCACTTTTCTGAATTAAAAATTCACCCCATACACCGGAGCATACTCAATGTCTCAATCGTTTCTATGTTATATGTTTGTGTTGAGAATATTGGCTATTAAGCTTAACTGCTGGTCAAAATTATTCGCGATGGTGGTGTACGAACGAATCGGCGGTCTCAAGAAGTGGGTGAGAGAGGGATCTAGTAATGACTTTGAGTTTGAAACGAATATTTTTGTGTTCGTGGATAGCTCACACGGTAGAGCCACGCTCTCACCTGCCAGGCGGAGTTGTTGTACCAATAAGGTCGCAGGTTCAAACCCCACCACCGCCGCGAAAAATTTTTATTCTCTATTGTCTTCTGGCACTTTTCTATTCACTTCATATCTTGTTGTTACCAACATAAGTGCCTGCTCCACTCACTTTTCTGAATTAAAAATTCACCCCATACACCGGAGCATACTCAATGTCTCAATCGTTTCTATGTTATATGTTTGTGTTGAGAATATTGGCTATTAAGCTTAACTGCTGGTCAAAATTATTCGCGATGGTGGTGTACGAACGAATCGGCGGTCTCAAGAAGTGGGTGAGAGAGGGATCTAGTAATGACTTTGAGTTTGAAACGAATATTTTTGTGTTCGTGGATAGCTCACACGGTAGAGCCACGCTCTCACCTGCCAGGCGGAGTTGTCGTACCAATAAGGTCGCAGGTTCAAACCCCACCACCGCCGCGAAAAATTTTTATTCTCTATTGTCTTCTGGCACTTTTCTATTCACTTCATATCTTGTTGTTACCAACATAAGTGCCTGCTCCACTCACTTTTCTGAATTAAAAATTCACCCCATACACCGGAGCATACTCAATGTCTCAATCGTTTCTATGTTATATGTTTGTGTTGAGAATATTGGCTATTAAGCTTAACTGCTGGTCAAAATTATTCGCGATGGTGGTGTACGAACGAATCGGCGGTCTCAAGAAGTGGGTGAGAGAGGGATCTAGTAATGACTTTGAGTTTGAAACGAATATTTTTGTGTTCGTGGATAGCTCACACGGTAGAGCCACGCTCTCACCTGCCAGGCGGAGTTGTCGTACCAATAAGGTCGCAGGTTCAAACCCCACCACCGCCGCGAAAAATTTTTATTCTCTATTGTCTTCTGGCACTTTTCTATTCACTTCATATCTTGTTGTTACCAACATAAGTGCCTGCTCCACTCACTTTTCTGAATTGTGTAACCTTGAACGTTTATGATAGGCTGGATAATACAGTTTAGTGAGAACTACCCATAAACATGGATGGCAAAAACTAATAACAAAGACCTGAGTGATGTCAACTTCTTTCCTTCTATATAATGAGACAGGAACAGTTCACTTTCCCTGAAGACTATCACCTTAAGCCTAATATAATACGTACCTCAATCCTACCCATAAATCTATATTATACTTTTTTTTTGCGCAGAAACGATGGGAGATATTACGAACGAGTAACTCGATTGAGGAAAATTTTTTTAATATAGCACATTTTCACTGAATTACAAAACTCAGTACGCTTTTGGCAACAATTCGTTTATTCCTCCAGCTGGCCAAATAAAACAAAATTTTCATTTCAAATGGTACGTCGCGTGTTACGGATTAATTTTGTACTCTTGTACCAGCTCCGAGTTCTCTGACTGCCTAGACTAGCAATCTTACAATATATGTCATAGTCCATAGACTGGTAGTCATTCACACCTGAGTCAAGTGGGGTGTTGCGTAATTAGTGCAGTTCTAAAGGTTATAAGTTCAAGTCTTCGCGTCAAAACAGAAAGTTTGGAGCAATGTACATATATATCAAGGTTCCATATCTCCGGTATACGAACCAGTATTCCAAAGTTGAACAACGCGATAAAGACTATCTTAATTATTTCTGAATGTTTATTATCTCTTGATTCATTTTTATTCGTTTGTTTCCAGTTTTGCGAAATACAGCGCTTGCGACCCTTTCTTGAATGCCAGAGAGAAATTATCAAGTCAAGTCAGTGGCCACATGAATTTATTGCTGTAGCCTGTGTGAAAATGTTGAGTTAAAATAGGCCTTGTTCCTGCACTTATGTCAAATACGTTTGCTTGTATGCCACCACTAGAACCACACCCCGGTGCTTTGTCAATAATAGCTACCATGCCTTGGTTTGTTTTCTAGTAACCAAACCACATTGACGTGCTGTGTCGTTTGACGGCTTAGTTCTCGGAGTGTTGTGCTGCCAGTGTGTTAACAATAATAATAAATTCGCCTCAAGGGCCTCAATATCTCGAAATCAATTCTATTATTTGCAGATAAGCAACAAAAGCTCTATATTGAAATTCGCTGTTATTGATTTGAAAAAGGAAAACAAACAAAAAATAGCCGAGGCTGGGGAGGTGGCTAATTCGGTGCCAGATAATAATATTATAATCGATTAAAGATTATTATCGACTTTTATTATAAATCTCGGTGAGACGACACTGCACTACTTATCGCTTATCGTTACTGTTACATTTTTGTGTTATGAGATTTGTTATCTAATTTTCCTCACGGTCCCTCCTTATAATATTATTATTTAAAATGTCAAGCAGCGGTGAATATAATATTATGGTTATTGATTGCATAAAACACGAGAACAGAAAACTCTGACGCTGAGTCCTGGGATAAGGAAATGTGCAAATACCACCCCATATTAGACTCAGGTGTGAAATAGTACCAAACCATCGGTAAACACGGTTATTGCAAGTGTCCGGATCTACATGCACAGTATTTGCGTTTGTTTCAGTCTTTATTTTACAGCAACGTCCATAACAGTGTGGGTTATCACACCTGCAAATAAGTACACGTCGGGCTTGGCTGATAAATCAATAATAGATAGATTATAAACGGTAATGCTTCCTTAAAGCAATTACCCCTTGAGTGGGGTGACGAAGCCTGAGTCCTGTATCCATGGACTGTTTAACCTTTAAGAAGTGCGCGAGTTACATATAATTGCACTTCATCATAATATTGCACGTCATCAAGGAGTTTCCCATGACAAATGAATCATAATTTGATGCTAGTCTATGTTTGCACTTTTAAATATTTGTTCGATTTCTTTTTTGAATCCTAAGTGATTTTGTTTGAGGTTAAAATGAAAACGAGCGTGTACACACTACACACTACACTTAAGTAGGTACTTTCCTTTACTTAGTGAGTTATTAGTGGTAGAGAAATGTCGTCATCAAAATGTCAACTAACCTTCATAGCTGTTCTTTTTTTATTTATTTTTCTCTTCTCTCCCCTCCCCCCCCCCCCCCCCGAGGGGAGGGGGGGAGGGATTAGGGGAAGGGGGTGTTCTGTTTTGCTTTATTTTATTTTTGGTGTCTTTTGGTGAGGGGTGATTTCTATTTTCGTCTTCTTTGTTTTGTTTTTTTCCTTTCTGTATACTACTTACTATTCGAAATAAATAAACAAATGCATAGATAAGTAAATAAATAAATAAATAAATAAATAGATGGATAAATATATAAATAAATAGAAATGCATAGAAATACTTTTTTTTAATGAATGAAAAGATGGATAAATAAATAAATTAATAAAAGCTTCGCATAATGCAAAGCAAAGAGGAGTGCCTAGTATTTTTGTTTTAACTTTAGTATCACAAATTTATTTTTTAGATAATGATTATTGATAAATGATAATGATAAATCGTTATTGTTCACAGTGTGGAAATTTCAATGGTTTACATTGCTCGAACAAATGTAATAATTTCATAAATAAACGCAAGATTCATTACACCATGACTGACGTGACACCTGTTCTCTCATACTCATACTAAATTCTAGGAAAAACGAGAGACGTGTTGTGCTGGAATACCAAACAAAACAGAGTCACGAGCTGTGGTATTCAATTTTGGATTCTTAAGAGTTAGAGAGAGATTTTAACACGAACAATACACCCAACCGGTTAACAGCAAAAACACAACCGCTGCAGATTTTTTTTAAGTGGATAAGACGCTCGATTCGCTTATAGTGTCTTACACTGAAAAAACACATTTTAAAAATGTTGGTCATTCATAAAACTCGCCCTTCAAATATCAATCGACTAAAAAGACCCTCATCTTATCAAAACCTCTAAAATCTGGAACTTCAGGGAAGATTTTTTTTTACGAGATGAGAGTCAATTTAATCGATCGATATAATTTACTGAAGGACGAGTTTTCTGGCCAAAATTCTAAATACGTGTTTTTCCATAGTACGGCGGTTTTATGTCGTCGTGACCCTCATAATAAAAATAGAATCTAGTCGAAATTATTATATTATTTAAGTTGGATTGAATTATGCAGTCATTGGGATAAAGCTGCAAAAAATTAGGCAATTTATAAATTAATATGTTGTAAGTATAGTGTCCTACCGACAAAGTAATTTGGAACTGTTAATTAATAAACGCCTTATTCAAGGGTTTGCTAGCATACAATAGTTTCTGTTACAGCAATGCGCGGACTTGTTTGGAAACTATCCATAAGATCTTGAAATTTTAAATTCCTTTAATTCACTTTTAACATACATCTCGAAGGAAAACTAGTATGTATATTTCTAAAAATTAAAAAAGATAAAAAGACGAGATAACACAGGCGTCAGTCGCAGTGTAACATATAAAGTGAGCAAAAAGGGCTACGTTACTTGCCCGAGTATGTAAAGTAGTCTTTTTAAAGCGTTATAATTCATCACGCACATAAGAGAGCGGCCTTAATAATTACGAAAAGAAGCAAGTTGTTGCTTTGCACAATATGTGTATCATAAACATCTTATTGTCAACAATGCACATTAATGATAATTCGTTCTTGAAATTTCTGTATCTTTGAAAAGCAATAAGCCACAACGCTACTTTGCGTATTCTATTTACAGAGTCTATGTTTGCTTATTTCTTTGAAATCAATGGTCTTAAACTTCCGGAGGTTGAACCCGAATGCCAATAAACTAACCCGTATACAACGATATGATTGGATTTCTTTAACGTCACATAGATGTGACACAAGCTTGGATGAAGTCGCATCACTGCCAATGGTTCTCTAGAGAACATGCTACGATATTATGATATTAGATAAAACAGAAAGGAAATGTTAACATTTCTTGAGCGCATTAAAATCTTTCGTTTTCTTCCGCGTCGTTCGTCGATCATTGTAGGTTGGGAGCGTAATCGTTAACACACTAATGTTCCTTCCCGACCAAACTGGTTGGATTATAAGAAGTATATTAATATTTTATTTATTTGTTTATTTATTTAATGACTGAACAAGGGGATTTTTATTTTTTTTAATTTTTATTTTTTTTGTACTTTGCTCTTTTTCGAAGCTAAGTTATATCCATTTTTGTAGGTATCACAAAGCCTTCCACAGTGTTGTATTTATTCCTCCAGTAGAGCAAATGAAATCAAATATTCAATTCATACAAGACAAGTCACCTATTATGCGGCTTTTTTGTATCAGCAATAGCGTCATCATCACTGCCTATAGTCAAGAGATGAAGGACTGAACTTAAGGACACGACGCCGGGGTCAGCGTTTTGTCACCCACTCGACCACTGAAAATGCCTAATATAGCTTGGTCTTGTTACAAGGCGAGACATCATACCGTATAGTGAAACAAACGCTTTAAACTGCACATCTTGTGTGATCCATTCAAAGTTGCATCGGCATGGTGTGATACCGGTGAAATCGTACGATCAAATTTCCACCGCCGGTGCAGTGCAACACGGATATATCGCTTCCCCCTTTTTTATCTTTTTCTTTTTCAATCTTCAATTGACCTTAAATATTTAGGTCAATGGAGTTATCAGATAGTTTTATTAATGTCATTGTATTTCTGGTTACCGGTGCCCTAACATAGTGAATGACTCCAAGTCAGAATGTAGATATGTTAAATTTATGAATATTAATAATAATTTCACGATTTTCAATAGAAGTAGAAGCATATTATCGATTGCATATTGACATTTCAACAACAAGAACAAATCATAGTCACACTGTTACACTAAATAAAACTTACCTGCGTCATCAAGTTTAATGATAAGGAAAGAACAAACGTAATCCAGGGATTAGACCCTAATTATTATCATCAACATTATAATAATAAATCTGAAATGACCCATTTTATATTCTTTTTTTTTAAAGTGTAAATAAATATTTAGTAAATAACACATTTTCTTTCCTCAGTATTCACACCAACAACAAAAATCACTATCACTGCAAGAATAATAATAATAATAATAATAATAATAATAATAATAATAATAATAATAATAATAATAATAATAATAACAGTAATAGCAATAATGATAATAATATATAATAATAATAATAATAATAATAATAAATAATAATAATAATAATAATAATAATAATAATAATAATAATAATACCTCGACAAAACACGTGGATCAAGCTAGGAAGGAATGAAGTGGCGATAGCAGATACACATGCACGCAGCACCTCCGGAGGTTAAGTTGAATAATAAGAAGAGTGAAATGTGTACCCTACAGATTTGTTTTACGCGATCCTTCCTGCCTGGTGCGATTCGAACGACATCGTTGAATAAGCCGGTTGGTTTTCTTCAATGCCCTCGCTCTCCTCGCTGTGGTTGTCCTATGACCCCGAGTCGTAGTCTACGTTATCCATGAGAGTAACCTTGAATTGTGGAATGTTCTGCTCGAATGGTTTTCATTGAGATAATATATGTAGGTTGGCCAAAGGTCCATGGATTTGGACTTGGCTCATTTCACGTTTAGTCAAGAGACCTAAATCGTGTAACAATTGCAATAAAAGTAGAGCACAGTTCTAGTTAAAGTGCCTCCAGTGGTATTTTAATAGGTGTGGGGGGTGGGGGGGGGGGGAGAGGGATGGAGAGGGTGAGAGAGAGAGAGAGAGAGAGGGGGGGGGGGAGAGAGAGAGAAGAGAGAGAAAGAGAGAGAGAGAGAGAGAGAGAGAGAGAGAGATCATGCAGAGAAGGGGATATGGGATGATTGAAGAGAGTGAGAGAGCCACACATCCATTCATACTTACATTCCTACATGCATACAAACATACAAAAATGCCTCCATATGCATACATATATATATATATATATATATATATATATATATATATATATATATATATATATATATATATATATATCAGAGAGAGAGAGAGAGAGAGAGAGAGAGAGAGAGAGAGAGAGAGAGAGAGCGATCGTACGTGCAGAGAAGGGGATGTGGGATAATTGAAGAGAGTGAGAGAGCCACATATCCATTCATACTTACATTCCTACATGCATGCATACATACATACATACATACATACATACATACATACATACATACATACATACATACATACATACATACATGCAGGCTTGTTTAATGTTGTTCATTAATCAAAAAGTATGAAAAATCCTTTTTTATGTTGTATTTTATTTCAAATTCAATTTGGTGTTAAATGTATGTATTGCCTATAAATACAACATTGGGTTTGGGGCAAATATTTACATGCATTTTCCATAATTAGTTGAAATAATTTTATATCAATATTGACAGAATTTTCTTCACGAGTCTATATTCAGAGGTCGTAGGAATTTTAATTTAGAGTTCTGTTTGTTAATACATTCGTGTGGTATTTTTACAAAACAAATTGTTTCCTTACTATTCCCGAATAGAATAATTTGGAATATGGAACCATAATTGTTTTGTTTATTTACCTTCTAATAAAGTAATTATCTCATCTCTCATTCGTCTTAAGTGTTTCAAACATCGTGTTTTGTTGACAAAGGGGAAACCGAAACTTCCTCCTTATCTGTCTTCATAAGTAAATTGAAGCTTTCATTCAGTTTGACTATCCTTATTTATTTCTTCTAGCTTAAGGCAGCAATATTTGCATTTTTCAAGAATAGAAAAAAAAAAAAAACGAGGAAAATATTGTTCATGACAATGACCCATACCACATAGTGACATTGGTATCACAGAAGTTTCAGACAATAAAGACGAAAAACTCGGATGGGAACAGTATGATGGAAACCCTGATCCGAAGCTGATGAATAAAACAAACAAACAAACAAAAAGACCAAAAGCATGTTCTCTGATTATTTGGCAAAATACATCACAGGACAAAGTGCCTGCTCAGTGCCGCATTGACCAGTTAACTACCTTACTCCGGAAAAACACGTATTCAAAAATGTGGCCAGAAAACTCGTCCTTCAAATATAGATCGATTTGAAAATGATCCTCGTCTTGGCAAAAACTCACAAACCTTCGCGAAGTCTCAGGTTTAAGAGTTTTTACCAAGGGTCATTTAATCGATCGATATGTGAAGAACGAGTTTTCTGGCCAAATTCTTAAATATGTGTTTTTCCAGAGTGCAGCACTTAACTGGTTACCAGAAAGTGCATATAAGCATACAGCACGGTACAAAGGCCGCACAATGCAGATAACATGAAACAAAATACTCGATTGTATCTCAGGTTATAACAACCTTATATATGATAATAAATCGGATAAAGATAATCAAAGGGACAAAGTATAATCTTGAAAAATAACTGAGCAATTCAATTAGACTAGTGCATTTGTTTTTATGACAGATTAAAATGCTACAAAGCATTCGTTAGACCTACACTAGAATATAGACGTCTAGCATCTTAGTGAACACAAATCAGAAATCCATGAAATCAAACAAATTCAAAACAAAGCAGGGCAGTTAAATTTATTCATTAAAACAACAACAACAACAAAACCACAACGGATAAAGATCTTGCATCATTAGACGTCTATATCACAGAAGAGAGCGCAACAAAGTGACAATATTTTGAAAAGCCTAAAAGACTAAGTGAAGTTACCCCTCGGTGAAAGCCAACCAAATAAGAGGAAGCATCAAAGTTTAAACCCTTTTTCTTAGAAAGTAGCACAATGAGAAATCAGGAATATTTGAAATACTTTTTCGTTGCCACGATATTAAAAGTCAGTTGGATGGTACGGACTGAAAGGAAAAGAATTATTATTCTGATTGATTAATGCTTCGTCCGTTCCAAGTCCCGTTCGCACGGAATATCGCAAATTCCAATGTACGAAATGTGATGTGATTATTTTGCATGCGGGCTGATAAATTTCAAGTGACAATACGAATTTTGAATATGATTGTGATAGACCAAACATTTTTCTCACAGTGCCAAATTCGGCGTTTTTAAAATAAAATGTAACTCGAATTTTAAAATGTTTACAGTAATGGTGTGTTGATTCTCCTGCCCGTGGTGAAAATAATTTTAACAAAGTGTCATTCAGTGGGCGTAGCTTAACAAATAATTTTGGATTATGTAATGTAATAATAGAATATATATTACTTCACATCGTTGAAAACGGACCCACAGCGCTTTATAATCCTTACAACATAAGCAGTCTGTTAGGGGCGTATACCTTTTTTTCAGGACAAAGACAATGCTGTTAAAAACAAGAGGGATCCTCCGAATTGTTATGCCAGTCTCCTACAGGACACGGAATGTTATGTGAAATGCCTTTCACAAAGACATAACGCCCACTTGTTGAGCAAAAGATCTCATAACGCTTGCACAATAACATGTCACGAAAACCCACTGTTCACCAATTCGAGTCGGTAAATGGTCGCCATTCTTGAATTATGCTTGCTGCGGGGCGCTTTGAATGTAATAATGTAAAATATCTCAGAAATCTTAACTTTTTAAATACTCCTTATTGTAACCATTTTGCACGTTATATCCATATTATCAGCTTTTATGAATGTAGAAATCCAAGCAGCAAGCCACACCTCTGGTTTTGTTTTTCTGTCGTCGGTTTTTCCTTTAAATTCAATTTTGGAACTTGTTTCATTCCGATACAACACCGAATAGAGGCGATGGTTCACAATTACAGATATGCATTGATAAATAGAAATTCTAATAGCTGTGAACACCCTATCTAGTGCCGCCTCTGCCGATGTTGCTAAATTTAATCGGAAAATGTATGTTTGAAATGAAGTAACCCCCTTTATTAGATGTGCACTTATGTTAAGTAGTGTGTAGAAAGTGTGTTTTAGTCAGTTTTTGATTAGATTCGGGACTGAAATGCAAGACATATGAAATAGATCGAAGAAAAAAAAGTATCTTGAATAAAAGGTTACTTACTTTTACTAAATCAGAAGTTTCCAAATCTCAAAAAAACACCGCCTTTTCTTGAAGAATGTCGAAATTAGGGCCATCACTGAAAATTTTACAAAATCGCGGGTGTTGAATCGGATTTCGTGAACCGTAAGTTTACGCATGAAAAAAATAAAATTTTCTATCCGTTTTTTTAAGCGGACAGTAGGCGAAACAGAAAGAAAATTTATCGGCGGTTAAGATGGCATTAATGTCTTTATACCCGAAAACATAAATTTAGGTGAAAAACGGGTATGAAAGCAGGCTAATAAGAGTGTCGACTTTACGACCAGTGCCGAAATTCGGGCACCCAATCCCTGATGGTGGAATCGTCAATTGGAAGAGCTCAGTTGCTCATAAATGATTCCAATCAAGGGACTTTCCAATTATCCGGGACGGCTTTCATAATGGAACTACATATTTATCAAAACGTCAAAGTCTATCGTGGTAGGTTGCACTACACTCATACCTCGCAGGTATTCAATGAATTTAAAGGCTCGTGAGACATGTTCAATAATACCTTACCAATTTCGCTCATCACTGTAAAACGAAGACGGAGCGCAAGTAGTCTCTTTGTTTTGTTTGTTTGGGGGGGGGGGGGGGGCATCCATTTTCATTCATACATTGATTGCATCACTTTAAAATAGAAAATAAACTAACGCTGCTGCTGCCTAGTCAAAAGTAAACAAATCTCATTATCTGTAACGTCATCATTGACCTTATTTATCATATTGTTCCCCAAGGCAGAAGACAGTCAAATGTGAGACGTCTGAATGGGTCGCAAGATCCGACCTATGATTTTAATATGGTCAAGTCATAATTTTTGAAAAAGGCCCTGTATGGCAAAATTCATTAAACATATTATGTGACGGCTATCTGAATCGTGTTTAGTGCTCTGTTGAATGTTTCAGGTAACGCAAACCATTCGCAATGGAAAAAAAAAACAACTGAATTCATGTGTTTGTTTTTGCAAATGGTTGTATGTATTTTGATGCTTTATTTCCTCGTGTTGTATTTGTATGGTAGGCATTATCATAAGTGTTGGACTCATTGACATTATGATCATGATTCAATCAACTTTGTCAAAATAACACGGAACAATTCCATTCTTGATCCGCATCGTGGCATAAATTCTTTTCGATTTTTAAAATTCGAAATAAAAGTTTCATTAAAGCAGTTTTGAAAGCGTTTGAATTCACCAGCCAGAGTTCAAAGTAACCAGTAGAAATTGTATAGAAAACATTATGCGACGGATAAATCATTACAAATTAAGCGTCTTTTTTAATCAAACCGCATTCCAGTTACCAGATTCAACTGCAATCATTTGCATTTCAATACAAAATGTCTCATATCTTTAAAAAGTAAGATATGTTATACAGAAAGCCAACTTGTCTATCGCAGGGATCTTGTCATTAGGTCAGCCAACTGGTGTATGTAAAAATGTTATCATTTGTTCCTTTTTGGGTGCTTTACTTGCGACACTTTAAAGTAATTTCAGTGCCAGAAGATGAGATAGTCAAACAAATTATATATTTACAACCAAACCCACCCAAGAAAAGGTAAGACTTGCTCAAATAGAGAACTGAGATAGGTTCCAAGAGCAAATTATAAACGTGCTTAGTTTCAGATCCAGACACAAGAACAAGATCCCACCAGAAGGAACACAATTGTTTACAAAATAATTATGTTCTGGATTAAAATCTATATAAGAGTACATGACGGAGAGATGGAAAAAAAACCATCACAATAAAGGTACACTTATTCCAGAACAAGGACATAAATCCTTATCTGGCATCGCGGAAAATTGCCATTTGAAATCCCAAATTTTGCCAAATTTTGCCACAAAAAAATGACAATTTTGCCACAAAAAATAGAAAAATTTGCCACATTTTGCCGTAAAAATTGCCATATTTTGCAAATTTTGTTAACTAATCGGATAACTTTTTTTCGTTCCCGGGGACCCCAAATACTACAATGATCTGAAGATGCACACAAAAGTCACTCAGGTGCAGATCAGAATGAAAAATGATTTAAAACATCAATCTTAATCTTATATCAAAACAAAAGTACGAAAAACCTGCAAAGAGAGGTATCAAAATTTAATTAAACAAGATATTCATAGGAAATAAAACTGTTATAATAAAGGAACACCAAAGCCTTTAAGTTTGCTTCGTTGAGCCGCCTTCTCCTGTCTGAAAATACAAGATTATAAATGGAGAAGGACCTCTCAGCATCAGCAGAATTAAGGCAGGTGTATATGTATCTCTTTGCCAGCGTAGCAAGATGGGGAACATCTGAGCTAACACTGTTCCAAAAAACAGTCAGATCAAGTGGAATGCCTCCAGATGCCGACACTGCTCTTGGACCAAGAGACTCTTTATATCGAAGTACTTCTACACGAGGTACTTCATGAATACCAGGAATGGTCAAAGAATCAATATCAGAGTCAGCAATGAACACTAAATTGCAAGGATTGAAGAAAGGTATCTCCTTCAATAATTCCATCCTGGTTGGCCTTCCGTCGATGAATATTTCTCAAGCTTTTCATTGGCCAAAGAGAAAGCTTGACAAAAACTATCCTGGAGCTGAAGCTTGAGATGTTGGTCCAGGTCATGCGGACAGTGTCTTTCTACATCTTGTAGGGTCACATGGCAAGATGAAAACTGGTCCTTAATTTCCATGAGCTTTGACCACGCCTGGTGAAAATAGAAATAAGAATAAGGCAAGGATTAAAAAACATAAGAAAGTATTTTTGTTTTGTAATTCTTTTCTTGCTCTAGTCAAAGACATTCAACTATAATGTTGTGTCCAAAGGCAGAGTTTCAACAAAGATGGAATCGTTTCATTAATAATGATACCTGCTCTTAATCTTATAAAATAAGATTTAAAGGTAGGAGGAGAAAATGAATATTTACTGTCATGGCGATTGGACGTTGGCTTTGGAATACATCAGTAGCTACAACGATGGACTGAGACTGCTGGATTATAAAGCTCATCTCTGCTTGAATTAACTGGCGCTCCGACACCGAGCAGAGGATATCATTCAAGTAGACTAACGACTCTGGAGCCGTGCGCCCACAGTGCTCCATTTCCTTCACAATGAATGTGGCAAAGTGCTGCAAATTTTTCTCATGGTATGAGACCGCTTCAAACCAACAATTCCATCTGGATTTTGAAAAGGAAGTAAAAGAAATGATGCATTTTTAATTCATTTGTTAAATTGAATTTTTATTTGAAAAGAAGATAACATTATACCTACTTAATCTATCAGTTTTTGGCCTTATAGTATAGTCTGTTGAATTTACCATCATCATATGACTTGACCTAGTGAGGACTAATGTTAGGCATTGACTTTAATGGTTGACTATGACCCTCTTACTTTACCCCGAAATAATTGTGCAAGATAGCTTCCAATATTTATTTTTAAAAATTCTAGTGCATTTTCTTATATCAATGGTTAAAGCAAACTAACTTTGAAATAAAAAAATGATGACAATCTAAAAAGATAACATAATGGAATAATCAATTCTATTAAGCCATAGCAAGCACTTTCCCAGTCAGATACTTAATTAAAGCTCATCTTTTCAACAAAAAAAAGGGAGCAGATTACTATAACTGTAACATGATACTACTAAATATGTTTACTAACATATCAAATTAGGTAATAAGAATGACTGACCCTCCTATTTGTCAATATCCAATATTAACAATGTGTCACCTTTAGGTGAAAAAAGTTTTTTTAAAGACCCAGATGAATCATGACCAAGAAAGGAAAATTCTCAAAATCTCACCGTGTAGCGATTGGGTTTGGAGGCATCTTTGGAGATTTGACGAGTGGTGTCAGGAATCGCAGATATCTTGCCTTTCTGGCATTGGCGTTCCAAAATATCGCATTTGCAGCTTTGACGAATTTGTTGGTGCGATTGAAGGGCTTTCTGAAGGCATCACCCACTAGGCTCATGATATGAGCCATGCATGTGATATGCGTAGCATTTGGCATGAGCCCTTTCAATACATCATTGAAAGCCTTCCTCATGTATGCTGCATTGTCTGTGTTTACGGTGACGACGTCAGTAAACTTGATGCCAGTGGAGACTAAGCATTCAATTATGGCCGTCGCAACGGTTGTGTGGTTTGTGACAGACAAAAATCTTGTGTCCAAGAGGTAACTTTGGACTTTGTCCACATCAGCGCTCAAGGGTTCCAGTGGTGCAGCTAAGACATTGAGGACAAACCTGAAAAGATAGGCGATACAAATAAGAGAAAACACAAAATAACATATAGGGAAGGATGCAAAAGTGATATCATAATTGCTCTCAGCATTTAATTATAGAATTCAAACTAAGGATTCGAACTGATCACTGTGTATGTTGTGTTGTGTAGTACGCCCATATATATATATATATATATATATATATATATATATATATATATATATATATATACCACACACACACACACACACATATATATATATATATAATATATATATATATATATATATATATATATATATGATTGTGCGTGAGTGTGTGTGTGTGTGTGTATTCACCTGCCTCCTACTCCTATATATAAATTACTCTTTCGCTTTAGTTTCTACAAACATTGTCAGTCAAAAACAAAAAACAAAACCCACCTTCCAACATCATCAGACATTTCATCACAGATGATGGCCACAGGCTTGTTTATAACTTTCTTATACACCACTTCTTTTTTGTTGGTGAACTCCCTCTTTAAGTAGCATTCCTGCAGCTGATGAGCTTGTGGAATGGCACCACCGTTTTCAACTCTTGTCTGCAAGAAGTTTCTGACTGCTGGGTGGTCAACCTTCGATAAGGGAATGTTTGCTGCAGCAAACATTGAAACAACTTCATTGCAGATATCATTTCTTGCTGAAAGAAAGAAATTTAAAAAATAGTTTGTTAATATGAATAGCTTAAAAAAAATAAGCTTTATATGGCGCAATATCCACTAAACGTGCTCAAAGCACTTTACAAGGGGTCCGTGGCCAACAGCAACATTTAACAGGTAGGATGGGACATGAAGCCTGTTAGGGGATATTACAATTTTTTTCGGACAGAGACAACGCTGTTAACGGCCAGGTACTCATTTTACACCTCCATTTCATGAGAGAATGTGAGTAAAGAGCCTTCTCCAAGGACTCAACTATGCACTGAGCGAGGCTCGAACCCAGGTCCTTCCGATCCTAAAGCGAGTGTCTTTTCACTATACCACAAAGTAATAATAAAAAGAACAACAATGATAATAATAATAATAATAATAATAATAATAATCATCATCATCATCATCATAATAATAATAATAGTAATAATAATACCCTCATCTTTTATATAGTTGTAATTGTATAGATTTATAGAGCAATATCCACCCAAAACTAAGTACTCATTTAGAGGGAAAGGGTGCACCACTCACCTTGCGTTGAAACTGTAGACGGTTTCTTCAAAACAGAATCCAATGTCCTCTGCTTCTTCACCGCTTCACTCTCATCCACGTCAGTGGCATGTGACCTCTTCATTCTTTCTTTTTTGTTTTATGGTCCTCGGAATTGCGGTGGCTATCCACAGAAGACTTTCGTAAGTGGTCAATAACCTTGTTGCATGGTGTGCAGAATAGCTTTGAACCACTGACGTGGTCCACTGGCTGTATTCTGAGTGTCGCTGGTGTGCAGTGACATGGCGAGCACATTTTGCCTTCTTCATGTCTAAACCAAGGAACTTGTCCATAGCGAGTTTGTAATCAACAAGTAGATGTAAGAGAAAAGAACGCCGGTAGCGAAACCAATTGAAGATAACAATAATAGCGTCACTCGTCACTAAGGTGAAAGTGAAAGTAGAAAAACTCCTTTTAATTGCAATGTAACGTCTGTTGGGGAGCGTTCACATATTACGTCATCAGCTAGGGGGGGAGGGGGGGTCTACCAAATGTTGACATGTGTTGACATGGGGAGGGGGGGGGGGTCAGACCCAAGATGATGTCATCAAAACATAGGCAAATTAAGCCTATTTCAAAGTTTGTTCCTTTCAAAACAGCTAAAGATAAATTGCTATGATGAGTATTGCCCATCTCTCAAGAAACAAAATGGGAAAGGGGTATCACTTCTCAAAAGGCGAACTTGCCCTAAATGTTCATTGTATCACTCCTCGATCACAGCAATGAAAGACCATTCACGAAAATGCGGCATACATGAAGAACAGCAAATGGGAGAAAATGATGACGATGAAGATGAAATTGATGATACTATTTATAGTACATTGCCAGAGGTCCAAGGCAGAAACATTTTTGAATCAATTAATTTTATGTTTGGAAATTGAAACAGAAATTCATTCCACTAAAAGACTAATATGCTATAAAATAATTTGCCTCCTATACTATTTTAAATTACACTTTCTGAATTTTTTTAAATAGCACCTGCACCAAGTAGCCTAATTTAAATAATGTTTGTTAGATTTTATCTTTGCAAATTTAAATTTTATGTCCCCATTGTATCGTAAAACATAAATTATCAACAGTTTCTGAAATTAATAAAATGTCTGAATGTGTTTTATCAAACGTTGATAATCAATGTTTATGGTTTGAAAAACGAATAATAAATATTGTGAAATTAAAGTTATCTTTTAGTTTTTATTAAATTAGATGACGTCATCATCTGTTGGGGGGGGGGGGGGGGGGTCAGGTCAATGATGACAAGTGATGACTTGGGGGAGGGGGGGGGGTCTAAAAGGGCAAATTTTTGATGACGTAATATGTGAACGCTCCCTTGTTGTTAGTAGTATGGCAGTTTAAAAACCAGACTGGGCAGCTTCCAGTAGCAGTTTAAACAGACCAGGAGCTATGAGAAAATGAAAGAAAGGGACGATGCTGACTTTCGGAAATTCGCCACTTTAAAAAAACCACTCGGGTTAAATAATGGTGAAAAATTTAGATTTTTCATGAAATTTGTAAAATTTGCGGTAAATTGCGGAAAAGTGCGAATTTTGCGGCCGCAAATTTGCCATTGCGGCCGCGAAAAACCACGATGACATCCTTATGGAAAGAACAAATGAAGGGTGTGAACCAATTCATCCCAGGGAGGATAACATTAAACAACCGTAAAGGGAATTTTTACCCACAATTTCTGTGTAAAAAATCACTGGTAGTACTGGTAATTGGTGACTAAAAAAATACAAGAAAGGAGATTCTTCCAGGGGAAAAAAATAAATAAGAACCAAACAGCAAACCCAGTATGGAGCATAAAAACCAACAAAGTCTTTAACAAACATCAGGATGAGATCCCCGCAAAAAAAGACAATTGATAAGAATTACAGGAAATCAAACAAAAAACAACAACAATAAAACAACAACAACAAAAACACACAAAAAAAAAAAAAGAAAGAAAAAACCCCCAACTAAAACAAAACTGTCCGATTGCCTCCTTGCTTTTAAGGATTTAATGGCACTTTCTTTTAGGTCATATCACCACAGGTAAAAAGGTAGAAAATGAGATAGTAAAAAAATATATAGATTTACCGGGTACAGCTGAATACAGAAATCCACCGAAATCTACAGACATCCACCGAAATCCACTAAGTGGGAAGTGAACCGGAGACTATGGGAGGTGGGTACCAGTGGGAATTGAACCAGAGATTATAGGACGTGGGCAAAACTGGGGATTGAACTAGATACTATGGGAGGTGGGTACCAGTGAGGAGTGAACCAAGAACTATGTGAGGTCGGCACCAGTGGGGAGTGGACCAGAGACTATATGAGGTGGGCACAAGTGGGCATTGAACCAGATACTCTAGGAGGTGGGCTACATGGTGAGTGATCCAGAGACTATGAGAGGTGGGCACCAGTGGGGAGTAAACCAGAGACTATGAGAAATTGGCACCAGTGGTGATTGAACCAGGACCATAGGAGGTGGGCACCATTGGGGAGTGAACCAGACTATTGGAGGTGGGTACCAGTGGGGATTGAACTGGACACTATGGGAGGTGGGTACCAGTGGTGAGTGAACAAAGTAGTATGTGAGGCGGGCACCAGTGAGGAGTGAACCAGAGACAATGGGAGGTGGGCACCGGTGGGGATTGAACCAGTGACTATTGGAGGTGGGTGAACCTGGGATTGTGGGAGTGGAGAGTAACTCCAAATCTAAGTGGTGTGGCCCAAGTGGGGAGTGAACCTGGAATTGTGAAAGGTGGACACTAGTGGGGATTGAACCCCGAACTAGTGGAGGTGGAAATAAGTGGGGATTAAACCTTCGACTATGGAAGATGAACATCAGTGGGGAGCGAACCTGAGACTCAGAGGCGGATACCAGTGGAGAGTGAGTGAATCCAGGGCTATGAGAGGTGGATACCAGTGGGGAGTGAACCTGGTAACGGGGAAGGTGGACACCAGAGACTATAGGTGCAGGGGATTGAACTGGAGACTACAGGAGGTGGGCACCAGTGGGGAGGGGGCGGGGGAGAAACAATAGGAGCAGGGAGACCATGGGAGGTTGGTACTAGTGTGGGGAGTGACCCTAGAACTATGTGAGGTGGATATCAGTGTGGTGTAACCAGACACCATGGGAGGTGGACAACAGTGGGGATTGAACCAGAGACTATAAGAGCAGGGCACCAGTGGGGATTGAACTGGATACTATGGAAGGTGGGCACCACAGGGGATTGAACTGGAGACTATGTGAGGTGGGTACGAATGGGGAGTGAACCCAGAACTATGTGAGATGGGAACTAGTACGGAGTGAACTAGAGACTGGGAGCAGGACACCAGTGGGGATTGAACCAGAGACTATGGGAAATTGGCACCAGTGGTGATTGAAACAGGGACTATGGGAGGTGGGCACCATTGGGGAGTGAACCAGAGACTATTGGAGGTGGGCACCAGTGGGGATTGAACTGGACACTATGGGAGGTGGGTACCAGTAGGGAGTGAATAAATTAGTATGTGAGGTGGGCACCATGGGAGGTGGACAACAGTGGGGATTGAACCAGAGACTATAAGAGCAGGGCACCAGTGGGGATTGAACTGGATACTATGGAAGGTGGGCACCACAGGGGATTGAACTGGAGACTATGTGAGGTGGGTACGAATGGGGAGTGAACCCAGAACTATGTGAGATGGGAACTAGTACGGAGTGAACTAGAGACTGGGAGCAGGACACCAGTGGGGATTGAACCAGAGACTATGGGAAATTGGCACCAGTGGTGATTGAAACAGGGACTATGGGAGGTGGGCACCATTGGGGAGTGAACCAGAGACTATTGGAGGTGGGCACCAGTGGGGATTGAACTGGACACTATGGGAGGTGGGTACCAGTAGGGAGTGAATAAATTAGTATGTGAGGTGGGCACCAGTGGGGAGTGAACCAGAGACTACGGGAGGTGGGCACCGGTGGGGATTGAACCAGTGACTATTGGAGGTGGACACCAGTCGGGGGTGAACCTGGGATTGTGGGAGTGGAGAGTAACCCCAAATCTAAGTGGTGGGGGGTGAACCTGGGATTGTGAGAGGTGGACACCAGTGAGGATTGAATCCCGAACTAGTGGAGGTGGAAATAAGTGGGGATGAAACCTTCGCTATGGAAGATGAACTGGCCTTTTACATATTGCGTTGTCGTGGATACAAAAAGTACACAGAGGGATGACAACAGTACGCACATTAACTGCAATTCGGCCACTACCACCTCATCACCGTTACTATAAGTTGTGTGTGCCTTCCTCTTTTCTTCTTGAGTGAGTAGTTTTTCTCAACTGGGTACTAAACTTGCAACTCACACCCCCATTGTAGCCGTGTCCCAAGATATATTTCCCCGTTATAGCCATGCTTTTTAAATTTCCCATTGTAGCCCAGGATGTTGTACGCGAGATGCACTGTACTGTAGATGTTGATTCAAAGAGCAAACTATCAATGTGTTTAGTCTGAGATCACCTAAAAGTCCCATACAGACACAAGCACAAGACTTCACTGAGAGGAAAACACTCAAATGCTTACAAAACACATATGACTCCATAACAATAGCTCAGTACGTAGAGCACTCGCTTCACGTACAAAGGAACCAAGATTGATCCTGGGTAAAGTCTGGATTTTTTTCCCAACCTCTCCCTTGTCAACCCAGCAGTAATTGGGTAGCTGGTTCTGTTAGATGTGGTGGAAGGTACTTTGAGATAGACTAGCATCCTATCCAAAGGGTAGCGAGCAATTGCTATAGTCCATTTCACAATATAAAAACCGGAATACACTCCAGCTCCATGGGCCTAATCGCTCCCATGGACTACTTACGGAACAGAGAGATGATTTACATGGCAAAAATATCATCTCCAAAACCTATAATTATGAATTTGACTGTTTCCTTCTTAGCCAAGGAATCAGAACAGGGCCAGGATAAAACCAGAGCAGATAGAAGACACAGCAAGTCAGCGGATAATTACAAAGGAGAAAAAATAATATAAAGATCAAATGTCTCTAAGTCAAATCTACATAGGCTCATGTAATATATGGTCCATGTCTAGACAAATGGGCGCTAGCACCTGTTGGTCAGTGCTGACCAATGGATAATAGCTGCCGTTCCTTGAGCATGGAATGGTTATCAGGATCATAAAGAGTTAACATCACAGATCAACGTTGTCAACGGTGGGGGAGGGGTAATGATTGAATCCATTAAAGCAACTCAATGACAACAATTTCAATTTTTATTCATCAATTTATCTTTTTTTTTCTTTCTTCGTCAAACATTAAACTACAAGAACTTTCAACACATGAAGCTTCCCTTTCCTGCAGGAAAGGTTTAAAGCTTAAACAAGGATGTCATATATATTTCATATTAGCTTACCTCACGTTTCAGTCATTTACAACTATTTCATTTTTGAAAAGATCAGACATCAAATTGGATGGTGAATTCTATATAAAACTTTTTACAATGGATCTGTGACTCAGTATAAGATAACAAGTGTATAAAAAGCATCACATTTGATGCAAGTATAAATATCTGATCTTTAGATAATAAAATAACCTTTACTCTTTGATCCTTGAAATTCAGGGACTTTCGATGCCATTCTTAAAAGCACAATCCCTGAATTCAAAAGAGACTGCTGCGATATCCCTCCTTCACACAGGGGGAATGGGAGTTTAGCAAACACAAATTGTTTTTTATATTTAAGATCAAAAGAGAATATGTTGGCAAATATTAAATGAAATTGGATTCTTTTCCATAAAATAACAAGTTACATCCCCCACCCTCAAGCCTCATTTTTACAATAGAAAATGTCAAAAGATACCTTTGTACTCTGAACAGAAACATTCATTCTTTCAAAATATCAATAGGTAATAGCAAAAGCCTGTGATGCAGCAGCAGCAGTTAATCTTAACCATTGACCTTGACATACCCTCAAGCCTCTGCCTTCATCCGTTTTGACTTTGGTCTTCATTCGCTTTCAAAATTTTGGCCTCGCCTGCTTCACCATTGTCAATGACACATTTCCGTTTGAGAGATTCTTTCTGTTCTTCTTTCTCACATGAAACAGAATTTTTATCAGTAAGCTCTTCAGTACATTTGTCCTTATCTGTGTGTGTTTCCTGAAGTGAATCAAGGCTCTTTGCTGAATCTAAAACTACAATGATGCATGTCATGTTATCACAACCTGTTCCATCTCCTAATATATTGGGAGCAAGGCAGTGGTCAAAAAGCTGGGGAAATAAGGTAAAAAAGCATGAGAATTGTAAAAGTGCAGACTCTAACTCGACATTACATCTTTCAGCTTTCATCAAGAGCCATCTCTTGGAGCTCGACTTGAAATGGCATCCCACACTTCCCTGATATTTATAAATAGATATTTATAAACTTGAGATTTTGAAAATTAATGTTTCATGATGTCCAGAGACAAATATTATTATGAGAGTAATTTTGAGCAGAAGAAATGAAATATCTTATATTTTACATTCAAGCATGAGAGGGGGGGGGGGGGGGGGGGGGGGGGGGGATTTGCAGCATATTAATGTCATTTCAGCACCAGCAAAAAAGAGATTTTAGGGGAAAAGTTGTAAATCTGAAATTAAAAGTACCAAAGAAAAAGTAAGACAAAAGGGACTGGTTCAAATCGGGAACAGAAGATTCTATGAGCAGTCTTATCAATGTGCCTACTTTGACACTACCTAAAAGTCACATCCATGCACAAGTCAACAATTCCGCACCGCAATGAGGCACACAATCAAATGTTTACTTAGTACAATATAATCAAAACTAAAAAGAATAATAGTACATAACAGAGAGATGATTTAGAAGGAAAAAGTATCTCTCTCTGACAAAGGAACTACAGTAAAAACCGGTTAAACTGAAATTCAAAGGACCTGGTGTTTCATTTCGGTTTAAGCATACCTTAAAAAGTTATCAGGATTTTCAAGGAGCAAAACTCGTCCTAACTCAAAATCATAGTTGATACATATTAAGTTGTCTCCCTTATCTTACGGTGAGCACCACGCATCAGTTGGGTGTCGGTTTTGTTTCAATTTTGTTTGTTTTTTTGTTTTTGTATTCTATTTGTTTTTTCTTTTATCCATTTTCGTTGTGGTTGATTTAATTTAATTATTGTATATTTATTTACCAGCAATAAATTTATTATAAAATATAGTTATAGAATGGATTTCAGTATTTAAAAAAAAAAATGAGAAAAGAAACAATAACATGAATATTTTTTTTTTTAAACGAATGAGGTAGATAGAACTTCACAGTTAGTGGTAGTACTAGAATTAAATTTCTTGGTGATAATGATAATGAAGTGAAGAGTAATCTGAGAGCTGTGGACGCATTGAAGGCTCACAATAGAGTGAAATATGAAGCAACAAGATGATGGGTTCCTTGCAACGTACACACCCTTCAAACAAAGGCACCAAGAAGCTGCTAATATTTTATCACATCTGAGTGGGGGATATGTGTGTGTGTGTGTATATACAAATGAGAATAAGTGCTAAAGAGACATTCAATCAGTGAGAGCAATAATGTTGGAACTCCATAAAGAATTTTTCTCCTAAATAAAATTCTCGACTTTTCAAGAATTCCCGCCTTTGTGGGGACCCTGAATTAATTTAATTCTTGTCAGTTGAATGGGTGAAATTAGAGGAAACTGTATTCCATGTAAAGATTTTATCAGGAAGGAATGGAAAGATAACAGAGAATAATAAGGAAAAAATTCGGGACTTTTGGCTCAAAAATACAAAAAACATTCTGCTGTTGTTGCTTGTTCGCAGGCCTGCTGTTTATTCTCATCACTCTTAAGGTAACTGCTGAAGTACTACACAATACTTGAAACCACTAACAAGCAAATATCCATCTCCCTAATTTTATTAATGCTTTTAAATGTTAATTTGCCTGCGCAATATATATGATTTTGTAATACAGGCTACATTTATCTATCAGAGGTTACGCAAATTTGATAATCATTTTATCTTGTAATGTCATACCTTATACCTTATAGTCCATTGCATGCTACTTTGAGAAATCAACTGATTGAAAAAAAATATTTGAACATAATCACCTCTTCGTTAATAAGGGAAGGCTTTTTTCTTTTTTCAGGATCAGACAATCTTTCTCTAACATAATCTATCACTTCTTGACTGGACATGAAGTTCCTGAGGAAGAAAGAGGAATTTATTGATTAGAACAAATCTGACAAAATTTAGCCTTTTTAAAAATGGTTCAATGGTTTTCGACTATTTTAACTTTCCATTTGCGTGTCCACAAGAGCAAGCATATTTCATTGATCTGAAGTAAACTCATTGCATTCAATTCTATCTTCAATAATTTCCAAGTTTTGCAACTGGATGAATGAAAAAATATAGAAAACCTAAATAGATGTCAAGGATTAATTACGTCGGTTTTGTGTTGCTGTGGTACAGAGAAATATCAAATCTAAGGTTTGAGTCTACATTTTGGACAAATTTCCTTGTGTTATTAAAGGCCACCCTAGTGCAGAGCCTTTATCTTTGTCTTTATCCAACATTTTTTACTAGTGTCTAAATTGATTTATCTCTCATCCTATGTGTTGAAATTGTACATAAATCAATGATCAGATTTTCAAAAAGTAAACAGTTTAAAAACAATTATAAGCAAATGTTTATGGAGAATAGCAATCGGAAATAATTCAAATTAAAAAAAAATATTCACATGATGCTAAAGAAAAGCCATTTGGATGGAATAGGCTGTCTTTAAATCAACTTACCAAATGCCATCACAAGCAATGACAAAGAATTCGTCACTACTGTCTAAATCTATAGTTTTAATATCTGGTAAGGCTGAGATCATCTGCTCCTTTGAAGGAAGATCTTTGTTTCTTTTGTATACATGGTCCCCTGTGTGGTAAAATAAAAGACAATTGAATTCAAATGAGGAAAGATTATGAGTCTAACTTGGTTAAAATGATAAGTGACTGTTCTAAATTTAACTAAACAAAGAATGAACAGCAAAATGTTTGGTAGAACTTAGCAACAATCAATATAAAAAAACAAAAACAAGCATATATGTGATGTCGCGCGACGGTTCAGTCCGGAAGGTACATCTAGCTGAACTGAGAAAACGGCCATTATATTTGAAAAGTGACTAAAATAGTCAAAATGAGTTTTTTCAATTTTTGACTTTTAAAGGTATTTTTCTATCATAAAATCGTACCTTTTTCATTAAAAACGGTCTTAAAGTATATAAATTTAATTTTTAAAGAGAGTATACCCTGTTTTCACCCATTGAAAGAGGGATCATTTTGACCTCCGTTGACGACTCTTTAAGCTTAGCAAAAGGATGCCAATCTGGTATCCTATAACTTTTTCTCAAAGGGGAATTCCATTCCTGCCTTCGCAATGCTATTTTTAGCCCATTGACCCCATCTTGTGGTCAAATTATAACTCCGAAAGAGTGTAGTCAAATTCCAATTATGTATACAGAAGTAGGCCATTCATAGTTACCAACGGAAAACCCCTTGAATCCTCCTCTCTCATTGGTCCTCGGGATCACATGGTCATAAGTTATGCAAAATGGCCGCTTACGCTGCATGATTGTTGTTAGAGTTGATGTTGCAAGAAATTCAAAATCTTGCTTCATTATAAACTTAATTTTATGAGATATTTTGTCAAATGAATAATTTAACTTGTTAGATTCGCCCGATAACTGTATTGAGCTCGTCAGAGTCGAGGAGATTGTGGTGTTGTGGGCGTGAGCATGATCGTGCCGCTTGCCTCGAATGATTCGCTGAACGAGTGTTGACTGGAGATGGGAGGATGGAATGTGGGGATGAATAAAATAAAGAGCTAGTGGATAGACAGATAGATATAGATGGTTACCAGGACGGGAGGACGAGATAAAATGAAAAGATTGACTATGGAATTAAAGGGATTGTTGGAACAGGGAGGAGGCAGATAGAGAGAGGATGAGCGGTTAGGGAGATGGAATGAGAGGCGGGGGGAGACTAACAGAAAAGAGTTAATGGACAGACCGACGATAGCTATAGTGAATAGGAGACAAAATGAAGAGAGTGAT
>NC_088360.1:92711564-92739435 GCF_034508935.2 Berghia stephanieae | reverse complement strand
GGTTGGTGTTGTGTTGTGTGTTTGTGTGTGTGAGTGAGTTGTCTCAGGCAAAGTAATTTGCAATTTAAGCGTTTAGAGTGGTATCTCAGAGTTATAGTAGCTCTTTTCAGTTTTCAGCTTTATTATTATTGTGATCATAATGGGTTCGCCCATTTTGAGTCACTGACTTAACTTATCTTCATATCATAATGTTAATCCCCTGAGGGGAAAAAAAAGCTTGGAATTCAAGAGAGTAAAAAAAAATAATTGTACCAGATAGAGATAAACTGGGTTTTATTTAAGAAAATATGTGTTCAGTTACTCAAATAAACATTATACCATCTCACAGCTGATATACCTGTAGGTAGAACTGAAGCAGATTTGTTGAAAGCTGAAGCAGATATGCCATTAGAAGAACTGTTAACCCGGTATCAATCAAACCCCAATGGAGAGAATACTGAACTGACTAAAGATGGAGAAAGCAGTGGATGTTCTAGTTCAAGTAATGCAGCTCCATCGTCGTCATCATCTTCATCAACATCAGCAGCAGCACCTTCAAATTCAACTAATGGGCCAGTCAATACAGAGGTATCCAACAATAATAATAACAAGAATGAAGAGAAAAGTCATATAGACAAGGGATCGAGTAGTGGCTCAGGCAGCAGCAGTCCCTCAGCAGGTGGATCTTCTGTGAGTGTTTAATATAATTTTATTTTTGGTTTATAGAGGACACAGCATCTTGTACTTACGAAGCTCTTACAAATATTTCCATTTTTAAAATACAATTTACAAAATTAAAAAATAAATCGTCAGTTTTGAAACCGATACAATTGCATTATTTTTAACATATGTCTTATATTGTTTTTTTTTTTATTAGTGCTAATGTTTAACCAAATTCTCATTTTTAACATTTGTATATTGCACTTAAACTTTTAAAGTAAAATGGCACTCTAGGAACAGGTGTTACTCGTTAACATTTTTACATTTAAGACAAAGACTAGACCATAAATTGTTGACAAGCTATGTGCAATGAAAACATCCTCAATTATTGATGAATAAATCGGTTCTGCTTAAATAATTTTGTTTTAAATTGAGAGGCAGAGACAGGATCAGATACCAAAACATCTATTGCTTATTTTGCTTTTCATTCAAATGGACTTATTTAATTCAACTGAACAGGAGAAATTTAAGGCACTGCATTATTTGTTAATTGGTGATTTGCTTAATATTGATCATACATTTTAAAACTTTAAAATGTTGTTTTAAAACACTAGCAGCGTTTTCAAAAATAGGCATCATGATTATTATTTACACAATTCTTAATCTTTAAAAAAACCTCTTTTTGCTTTTAAAATGAGTGCACGAGCACCATTGTATCTACATGAAAATTTTTAGATTTTTAGGACTGGATAGAATAATAATACCCATTGTTGCCTCATAGGTGTCCATTCAACAGTAAAATATTTTATTTTTCATTTATCTCAGAAGAAAAAAAAAGATGGCATAATGAAATCAATGCCTTTTGATTCAATTTTTTTCCTTTTCTATTTATTTCTTATAAAAAGCTATCTTTCATAGTTGGAAATATGAATGTTTCAAGATATTTTTCTTACATGCAATAAAAATGAAACCATTGCTAAACCCAAAAACTGAAGAATGCATTTCAAATGCAAGATAGAATGTCAGCTTAAATTATATATATATATATATAGATTTTGTAATGGATTTGTTTTTAGTTCTATTGTTCCATAAAAAGTTATTCATCATAAATTATATGTATGCACTGTTACTTTCTAAACTGTAAATGTAGTTGTGGCAAAAGTTGTTTAGTAATAGTCAGGAAAGAGTCCTAAAAATTAATTGAAATGATCCATGTCATTTTTTTGAGCTGAATAATGACAGATGATTCAAACTAGTGAATGAGCACCAACTCTATCCACACTTTTTTCAACACGGTGAAAATCTAATCTTTACATTTTATTAATGGCCATCTCTGTTTTAGGATCATTTGTAATTTTTTAATGAAGAGAAAGTGATGAAATCTAGATATTTCCAGATTATTTAAAAATTGCTTCATGTTTATTTCTGTTAGTATCAAAAGTTGCAGAAAAGACTTTTAGTCCAAGCATCAAAATAGATAATGGTTGGTAAGATGGATAGGATGAAAAGTTATTGCTACAAGCATTTAAAAGATTCCATCCGATGTTTATGTTCTGACATGATATTATGGTATTATATGATAAAGACTTGACTATGCAAATTTATTCTTAGATTGCACAGAGTTCAGTGGCCGATTCAACAACTGGTGAGAGAGCAAGTAAAACAAAGGCTTTGTCAGACATGGCTGTAGCTGAAGGCTTAGATGATTCCAGCGATGATGAAGAGGATGAGGAGGATGAAGACGAAGATGAAGAATCATGGGAAGACTGGTAAGACTGATCATTCTGTTTTTTGTTAGAAATGAGAATTAGTCTGTTGATGTGTCTGTATCTGCAAGACTCAGAATAACTTGGTTAAATTGAAGTATAGTTTTATAAGATGTCACTGATATTTTATACCTTTAGTAAGTAAACTGCACATCTCCCGTCTTTAGGGCTAGTTAATATCCTGTCTTGTGTACCAGCATTTTGTAATCATTCTTATTATTAAATTACAGTGACGACGATGATGATGAAGATGAAGACGAATATGAAGATGTTGATAATGATGTACCTATGATGGATATGACAAATGAAGAGGTGATTTACTTTGTTATTGATCAGTTCTCTCTCTCTCTCTCTCTCTCTCTCTCTCTCTCTCTCTCTCTCTCTCTCTCTCTCTCTCTCTCTCTCTCTCTCTTTCTCTCTCTCTCTCTCTCTCTCTCCTTTCTTTCTTTCTCTCTGATATTGTCGAGGATCACTCCACAGTTTGTAGGGTATTACATTGTAAACTTGTTAAAACACTGCACATAATAATACTAATAAAAAAATAATTAGATTAAAAAGTCATGATGTGAACTCTAGTAATCGTGTGAAGGCATGTTTGCAACCGTTTTCAGCCACGTCAACTGGGAGGCTATTCCCCAGTCGGGCAGTGGAAGGAAAAACAAATACGGGTGGGCGTCCGTTTTTGATGTTGGGATGGTTAATCTTGCTGCGTGTCCCCTCGTTGTTCTTGTGGTTCAGAGGTTCAAGGCCAATCCATTGTGTTATTTCAGATGCACTTCAGAAAGGATCGAATATGTTTGTGATGCGTCTTGCTGTTTTTCTTTGGATGTTTGCTAATGTGTCGACGTTTTTCTTTGTGTATGGATACCAAATTGAGCTGCCATACTCCAAAATTGGTCTACAATAGTTTTAAAAGCAAGACTTTGAGTTGAAATTAGGCATCTTTTTAAATTGTGTGTGATGTAAGCACTTGTTTGATTTGCTTTTGAAGCCAGGTGACATATGTGGTCATTCCATTTCAGTAGACCTGTAAATTCTCAGTCAATTAACTGAAATCAGTCAATTCGTCAAATTCAAATACTTTAAAAAAGGAAAGAAAGAAATGAAGAAAGAAAGAATTCCTGAATCGTAGTCGAATGACCATAAAGTAATTAGGAATGTTCCACAGCGCTACGCATAGCTCATGGGCCGTTTATATTAACGATGGATATATTGCCAAGGCTAAGCGATGCTTTTTAGAATTGCCGTGTCTGAACACACCCCAGTGTATTTTCACACAGCCTTCGTGAAATTATTTTTTCACTTTCCAAACCTGTCGTAGCCAATTTTAACTGAGCCGCCGAGCGATAAATTTCACTGTTTCGTCTAAGCCAAAATTGACCACATTTACTAGAAGGATAGGAAAAGTATGAAAAAGAAAAATTCGAACACCGGAAGTTCGTTATGTAGACACCTTCAAATCGAAAGTTAAGTGATTGCTACAAGCACATCTCGATTGCCTCATGTTGTAAACAAACTGGTTGACCGTTTCTAAGTTTCTTCGCTGATTGGGTACCTAATTATAAGGAACAATTGTAATTAGCCTAATTAATTCCCGCGCAAATTAGTTTTCTGCCATTGCTTTGCTTAAGTGAGCTTGCTGTTTACCTTTCATTTTGATTCTTTGGATTTTACCGCTACGACGAATTACGAAGAAGAGTTTCAGTTTCAGTCAATTTTTATAGAGCTCATTTACAGGTCTATTTCAGGTTTTTATCAAACTTAATGCCAAGGTATTTTGCTGTCTTTACATGTTCCAGGTTTTGACCATGATTTGGTTTTCAAATGTAATCGGTGCTTTCTTATTTGTGATGGTTAGACATTGCACTTTGATACGTTGAATTCCATTTGATTTATTGTTTCCCATTCTTGTAGTTAAGCTAGATCGTAATTTAGTGTTTTGCAGTCGTCTGTTGTTCTTATCCGATTATATAATGCTGTGTCGTCAGCTAAAAGACACACCTTTGACCTTATACTTTGTGGAAGATCATTGATGAACACTAAAAATAAGGTGGGCCCAAGGACTGAACCCTGAGGTACACCTGATGTCACCATCCCGTTAGTGGATGTCTACTACAACCACCACGACACCATTATCCCTACCTCAACTGCTACAACCACCACTACACCATTATCCCCAACATCACTACTACTACAACCACCACCACCACATTATCCCTACCACCACCATTACTGCAACCACAATATGTTGTAATTACACTTTCAACTTTTGAAATTCTTCCAAGAAGTGTCAGAAATTGCTGCGAGACACATTATTTTGGATTGCATCTCTGTAAATTTGAATGAAATTCAAAGTTATTTGTTATCGTTGCATGGATGGGTCTTGGTTTATGCTTAGAAAAATTTCCTCAGTTTTTGTGAACAGTCAACCCCTGAATTTATATCTCTTTTTTCCCTTTCATTATATATTTGCCTTTGTCATGTGAATGGATCCATTTTTAATTTTCCTTTTTCCTTTAACTGTCTTTTCCCAATGATAATGAATTAACAAATTAATCAAATGCAGTTATTTCTTTTTGAATCTATCCTATCAGCCTGGATCTGACAGTGGTTGCACAGCTTGTGTTCTATTAAAGCAACAAAATAAGCTTATAGTGGCAAATGCTGGAGACTCAAGGTGTGTCTTGTCTCGTAAAGGGACTGCTATTGAGTTGTCTTTTGATCACAAGCCTGAAGATGATCCAGAGAGGGAAAGAATAGAGAAAGCTGGGGGTAAAGTGACTGCAGATGGGAGAGTGAATGGTGGACTCAATCTTTCCAGGGCTTTTGGTGAGTGCGGAATACTAATAGTTTGATATTATATTAATTTCATTTCATGAATTTTTTTTTGCCTTTCATTCATTATATTTGTCAATTTTCGATGATTTCTTACCGGGTGTTTGTTGGCCCAGAGGGGGCAAATGGGTTCTATATTGGTCTACACTCTTGCTTACTCTTCTATCTCCCTATATCATTTTTTCTGAATTGATACTGTTTAGTTTCGACTTGCACCATGGAAAACATGTATGTTTTTACGAGAGATATTTATATAAAATATTTTTTGTTTGTTTTATACCTATATATAATATAAATATTTTAAACATATAAATGTATCTCCTTTGGTAGGGATCTTTTGCTTGTCCGGGTGAGAAAATATCATGATGTCAGACTGGAAGTATGGGTTGCTCGCTCCTGGATCTGCTCTTGATCTCTGTTTGAAAAGCTCATTTGTCTTATTTTTTTTTCTTGGATGCTTTTTTTTATCACATCTATTTTTTATTTGACCTTTAACTGTCCCATCATCTATATTTATCCCCATGCTGAAATGACCTGAAAGTGAAGCAAGTACTGTAAAACCTCTGAAACAAACATCCCAAAGTTTAAATTCATCACCAAATTGAATTACTTGGTGCTGAGAATGGCAGTTATTTACCTTCTTAAGTTGATTCATATTTCCTCTCATTCTAAAATAAATCGTGGATATATGTGACGTCGCGCGACGGTTTGGTCCGGAAGGTACATTTTGGACATTTGGACCTTTTGGTATTTCTGAATAGATCATTCTTTTCTCTTTAATTTGATATCTGTTTCATTGATGTATCATAATTTTTGGTTGAGTTATACAAGATTGAAATTGGGAGGTTTCTGCTAATCTCAGATCCAAATTCAGAGAAATTTGCACTTAAAGATTTTACACACATCACCATAGCAACGGCATGTTATATTTGAGGTAACAGTTCTTTGCACTCAGAAAAGAAAGGGTCCTCACCCACTCGGTTTTTTTCTTTCATTTTCCGCATCATTTTCAACATCCTCCGGCATGCCCCCCCCCCCCCCCCACCCCCCGCCCCTCTCTCTCTCTCTCTCTCTCTCTCTCTTCTCTCTCCTCTCTCTCTCCTCTCTCTCTCTCTCTCTCCTCTCTCTCTCTCTCTCTCTCTCTCTCTCTCCTCTCTCCCTCTCTCTCCTCTCTCCTCTCTCCTCTCTTCTCTCTCTCTTTTCTCTCTCTCTCTCTCTCTCTCCTCTCCTCTCTCTCTCTCCTCTCTCTCTCTCTCTCTCTCTCTCTCTCTCTCTCTCTCTCTCTCTCTCTCTCTCTCTCTCTCTCTCTCTCTCCTCTCTCTCTCTCTCTCTCTCTCTCTCTCTCTCTCTCTCTCTCTCTCTCTCTCTCTCTCTCTCTCTCTCTCCTCTCTCTCTCTCTCTCTCTCTCTCTCTCTCTCCTCTCTCTCTCTCTCCTCTCTCTCTCTCTCTCTCTCTCTCTCTCTCTCTCCTCTCTCTCTCTCTCTCTCTCTCTCTCTCTCTCTCTCTCTCTCTCTCTCTCTCTCTCTCTCTCTCTCTCTCTCTCTCCTCTCTCTCTCTCTCTCTCTCTCTCTCTCTCTTCTCTCTCTCTCCTCTCTCTCTCTCTCTCTCTCTCTCTCTCTCCTCTCTCTCTCTCTTCTCTCTCTCTCTCTCTCTCTCTCTCTCTCTCTCTCTCTTTTTTTTTTTTTCATTTCATAATCACTCTCTTCATTTTGTCTCCTATTCACTATAGCTATCGTCGGTCTGTCCATTAACTCTTTTCTGTTAGTCTCCCCCCGCCTCTCATTCCATCTCCCTAACCGCTCATCCTCTCTCTATCTGCCTCCTCCCTGTTCCAACAATCCCTTTAATTCCATAGTCAATCTTTTCATTTTATCTCGTCCTCCCGTCCTGGTAACCATCTATATCTATCTGTCTATCCACTAGCTCTTTATTTTATTCATCCCCACATTCCATCCTCCCATCTCCAGTCAACACTCGTTCAGCGAATCATTCGAGGCAAGCGGCACGATCATGCTCACGCCCACAACACCACAATCTCCTCGACTCTGACGAGCTCAATACAGTTATCGGGCGAATCTAACAAGTTAAATTATTCATTGACAAAATATCTCATAAAATTAAGTTTATAATGAAGCAAGATTTTGAATTTCTTGCAACATCAACTCTAACAACAATCATGCAGCGTAAGCGGCCATTTTGCATAACTTATGACCATGTGATCCCGAGGACCAATGAGAGAGGAGGATTCAAGGGGTTTTCCGTTGGTAACTATGAATGGCCTACTTCTGTATACATAATTGGAATTTGACTACACTCTTTCGGAGTTATAATTTGACCACAAGATGGGGTCAATGGGCTAAAAATAGCATTGCGAAGGCAGGAATGGAATTCCCCTTTGAGAAAAAGTTATAGGATACCAGATTGGCATCCTTTTGCTAAGCTTAAAGAGTCGTCAACGGAGGTCAAAATGATCCCTCTTTCAATGGGTGAAAACAGGGTATACTCTCTTTAAAAATTAAATTTATATACTTTAAGACCGTTTTTAATGAAAAAGGTACGATTTTATGATAGAAAAATACCTTTAAAAGTCAAAAATTAGAAAAAACTCATTTTGACTATTTTAGTCACTTTTCAAATATAATGGCCGTTTTCTCAGTTCAGCTAGATGTACCTTCCGGACTGAACCGTCGCGCGACATCACATATATGCTTGTTTTTGTTTTTTTTATATTGATTGTTGCTAAGTTCTACCAAACATTTTGCTGTTCATTCTTTGTTTAGTTAAATTTAGAACAGTCACTTATCATTTTAACCAAGTTAGACTCATAATCTTTCCTCATTTGAATTCAATTGTCTTTTATTTTACCACACAGGGGACCATGTATACAAAAGAAACAAAGATCTTCCTTCAAAGGAGCAGATGATCTCAGCCTTACCAGATATTAAAACTATAGATTTAGACAGTAGTGACGAATTCTTTGTCATTGCTTGTGATGGCATTTGGTAAGTTGATTTAAAGACAGCCTATTCCATCCAAATAGCTTTTCTTTAGCATCATGTGAATATTTTTTTTTAATTTGAATTATTTCCGATTGCTATTCTCCATAAACATTTGCTTATAATTGTTTTAAACTGTTTACTTTTTGAAAATCTGATCATTGATTTATGTACAATTTCAACACATAGGATGAGAGATAAATCAATTTAGACACAAAGTAAAAAATGTTGGATAAAGACAAAGATAAAGGCTCTGCACTAGGGTAGCCTTTAATAACACAAGGAAATTTGTCCAAAATGTAGACTCAAACCTTAGATTTGATATTTCTCTGTACCACAGCAACACAAAACCGACGTAATTAATCCTTGACATCTATTTAGGTTTTCTATATTTTTTCATTCATCCAGTTGCAAAACTTGGAAATTATTGAAGATAGAATTGAATGCAATGAGTTTACTTCAGATCAATGAAATATGCTTGCTCTTGTGGACACGCAAATGGAAAGTTAAAATAGTCGAAAACCATTGAACCATTTTTAAAAAGGCTAAATTTTGTCAGATTTGTTCTAATCAATAAATTCCTCTTTCTTCCTCAGGAACTTCATGTCCAGTCAAGAAGTGATAGATTATGTTAGAGAAAGATTGTCTGATCCTGAAAAAAGAAAAAAGCCTTCCCTTATTAACGAAGAGGTGATTATGTTCAAATATTTTTTTTCAATCAGTTGATTTCTCAAAGTAGCATGCAATGACTATAAGGTATAAGGTATGACATTACAAGATAAAATGATTATCAAATTTGCGTAACCTCTGATAGATAAATGTAGCCTGTATTAACAAAATCATATATATTGCGCAGGCAAATTAACATTTAAAAGCATTAATAAAATTAGGGAGATGGATATTTGCTTGTTAGTGGTTTCAAGTATTGTGTAGTACTTCAGCAGTTACCTTAAGAGTGATGAGAATAAACAGCAGGCCTGCGAACAAGCAACAACAGCAGAATGTTTTTTTGTATTTTTGAGCCAAAAGTCCCGAATTTTTTCCTTATTATTCTCTGTTATCTTTCCATTCCTTCCTGATAAAATCTTTACATGGAATACAGTTTCCTCTAATTTCACCCATTCAACTGACAAGAATTAAATTAATTCAGGGTCCCCCAAAGGCGGGAATTCTTGAAAAGTCGAGAATTTTATTTAGGAGAAAAATTCTTTATGGAGTTCCAACATTATTGCTCTCACTGATTGAATGTCTCTTTAGCACTTATTCTCATTTTGTATATACACACACACACACATATCCCCCACTCAGATGTGATAAAATATTAGCACTTCTTGGTGCCTTTGTTTGAAGGGTGTGTACGTTGCAAGGAACCCATCATCTTGTTGCTTCATATTTCACTCTATTTTGAGCCTTCAATGCGTCCACAGCTCTCAGATTACTCTTCACTTCATTATCATTATCACCAAGAAATTTAATTCTAGTACTACCACTAACTGTGAAGTTCTATCTACCTCATTCGTTTAAAAAAAAAAAATATTCATGTTATTGTTTCTTTTCTCATTTTTTTTTTTAAATACTGAAATCCATTCTATAACTATATTTTATAATAAATTTATTGCTGGTAAATAAATATACAATAATTAAATTAAATCAACCACAACGAAAATGGATAAAAGAAAAAACAAATAGAATACAAAAACAAAAAAACAAACAAAATTGAAACAAAACCGACACCCAACTGATGCGTGGTGCTCACCGTAAGATAAGGGAGACAACTTAATATGTATCAACTATGATTTTGAGTTAGGACGAGTTTTGCTCCTTGAAAATCCTGATAACTTTTAAGGTATGCCTAAACCGAAATGAAACACCAGGTCCTTTGAATTTCAGTTTAAAACCGGTTTTTACTGTAGTTCCTTTGTCAGAGAGAGATACTTTTTCCTTCTAAATCATCTCTCTGTTATGTACTATTATTCTTTTTAGTTTTGATTATATTGTACTAAGTAAACATTTGATTGTGTGCCTCATTGCGGGGCGGAATTGTTGACTTGTGCATGGATGTGACTTTTAGGTAGTGTCAAAGTAGGCACATTGATAAGACTGCTCATAGAATCTTCTGTTTCCCGATTTGAACCAGTCCCTTTTGTCTTACTTTTTCTTTGGTACTTTTAATTTCAGATTTACAACTTTCCCCTAAAATCTCTTTTTTGCTGTGCTGAAATGACATTAATATGCTGCAAACTCCCCCCCCCCCTCCCCCCCCCCCCCCCTCTCATGCTTGAATGTAAAATATAAGATATTTCATTTCTTCTGCTCAAAATTACTCTCATAATAATATTTGTCTCTGGACATCATGAAACATTAATTTTCAAAATCTCAAGTTTATAAATATCTATTTATAATATCAGGGAAGTGTGGGATGCCATTTCAAGTCGAGCTCCAAGAGATGGCTCTTGATGAAAGCTGAAAGATGTAATGTCCGAGTTAGAGTCTGCACTTTTACAATTCTCATGCTTTTTTTACCTTATTTCCCCAGCTTTTTGACCACTGCCTTGCTCCCAATATATTAGGAGATGGAACAGGTTGTGATAACATGACATGCATCATTGTAGTTTTAGATTCAGCAAAGAGCCTTGATTCACTTTCAGGAAACACACACAGATAAGGACAAATGTACTGAAGAGCTTACTGATAAAAAATCTGTTTCATGTGAGAAAGAAGAACAGAAAGAATCTCTCAAACGGAAATTGTCATTGACAATGGTGAAGCAGGCGAGGCCAAAATTTTGAAAGCGAAATGAAGCCCAAAAGTCAAAACGGATGAAGGCAGAGGCTTGAGGGTATGTCAAGTCAATGGTTTAAGATTAACTGCTGCTGCTGCATCACAGGCTTTTGCTATTACCTATTGATATTTTGAAAGAATGAATGTTTTGTTCAGAGTACAAAGTATCTTTTGACATTTTCTATTGTAAAAATGAGGCTGAGGGTGGGGGATTAACTTGTTATTTTATGGAAAAAAAATCCAATTTCATTTAATATTTGCCAAAATATTCTCTTTTGATCTTAAATATAAAAAACAATTTGTGTTTGCAAAAACTCCCATTCCCCCTGTGTGAAGGAGGAATCGCAGCAGTCTCTTTTGAATTCAGGGATTGTGCTTTTAAGAATGGCATCGAAAGTCCCTGAATTTCAAGGATCAAAGAGTAAAGGTTATTTTATTATCTAAAGATCAGATATTTATACTTGCATCAAATGTGATGCTTTTATTACACTTGTTATCTTAACTGAGTCACAGATCCATTGTAAAAAGTTTTATATAGAATTCACCATCCAATTTGATGTCTGATCTTTTCAAAAAATGAAATAGTTGTAAATGACTGAAACGTGAGGTAAGCTAATATGAAATATATATGACATCCTTGTTTAAGCTTTAAACCTTTCCTGCAGGAAAGGGAAGCTTCATGTGTTGAAAGTTCTTGTAGTTTAATGTTTGACGAAGAAAAAAAAAAAAAGATAAATTGATGAATAAAAATTGAAATTGTTGTCATTGAGTTGCTTTAATGGATTCAATAAATTCCCCTCCCCCACCGTTGACAACGTTGATCTGTGATGTTAACTTTTTAAATGATCCTGATAACCATTCCATGCTCAAGGAACGGCAGCTTTTAAATCCATTGGTCAGCACTGACCAACGGGTGCTAGCGCCCATTGTCAGTACTTGACCAAATTAAATACCTATTAGATTTGAGAGATTTAATATTTTTTCCCTTGTAATTCGCGACTTGCTGTGTCTTCTATCTGCTCTGGTTTTATCCTGGCCCTGTTCTGATTCCTTGGCTAAGAAGGAAACAGTCAAATTCATAATATAGGTTTTGGAGATGATATTTTTGCCATGTAAATCATCTCTCTGTTCCGTAAGTAGTCCATGGGAGCGATTAGGCCCATGGAGCTGGAGTGTATTCCGGTTTTTTTATATTGTGAAATGGACAAATAGCAATTGCTCGCTACCCTTTGGGATAGGATGCTAGCCCTATCTCAAAGTACCTTCCACCACATCTAACAGAACCAGCAAACCCAATTACTGCTGGGTTGACAAGGGAGGGGTTTGGGGAAAAAAAACCAGACTTTACCCAGGATCAATCTTGGTTCCTTTGTACGTGAAGCGAGTGCTCTACGTACTGAGCTTGTTATGGAGTCAATGTGTTTTGTAAGCATTTGAGTGTTTTCCTCTCAGTGAAGTCTTGTGCTTGTGTCTGTATAGACTTTAGGTGATCTCAGACTAAACACATTGGTAGTTTGCTCTATGAATCAACATCACAGTACAGTGCATCTCGCGTACAACATCCTAGGGCTACAATGGAAATTTAAAAAAGCATGGCTATAAACGGGAAATATATCTTGGGACAACGGCTACAATGGGGGTGTGAGTTGCAAGTTTAGTACCCAGTTGAGAAAAACTACTCACTCAAGAAGAAAAGAGGAAGGCACACACAACTTATAGTAACGTGATGAGGTGGTAGTGGCCGAATTGCAGTTAATGTGCGTACTGTGTCATCCCTCTGTGTACTATTTTGATCCACGACAACGCAATATGTAAAAGGCCCAGTTCATCTTCCATAGCGAAGGTTTTCATCCCACTTTATTTCCACCTCCACTAGTTCGGATTCAATCCCACTGGTGTCCACCTCTCACAATCCCAGGTTCACCCCCCACCACTTAGATTTGGGTTACTCCCACTCCCACAATCCCATGTTCACCCCCGTCTGGTGTCCACCTCCAATAGTCCACTGGTTCAATCCCCACGGTGCCACCTCCCGTAGTCTCTGGTTTCACCCCCACTGGATGCCTCACCTCACATACTAATTTATTCACTCCCTACTGGTAACCCACCTCCCATAGTGTCCAGTTCAATCCCACTGGTGCCCACCTCCAATAGTCTCTGGTTCACTCCCCAATGGTGCCCACCTCCCATAGTCCCCTGTTTCAATCACCACTGTGCCAATTTCCCATAGTCTCTGGTTCAATCCCCACTGGTGTCCCTGCTCCCAGTCTCTAGTTCACTCCGTACTAGTTCCCATCTCACATATTCTGGGTTCACTCCACCATTCGTACCCACCTGCACATAGTCTCCAGTTCAATCCCCTGTGGTGCCCACCTTCCATAGTATCCAGTTCAAATCCCCACTGTGCCCTGCCTTATAGTCTCTGGTTCAATCCCCACTGTTGTCCACCTCCCATGGTGCCCACCTCACATACTAATTTATTCACTCCCTACTGTACCCACCTCCCATAGTGTCCAGTTCAATCCCCACTGGTGCCCCACCTCAATAGTCCTCTGGTTCACTCCCCAATGGTGCCCACCTCCCATAGTCCCGTTTCAATCACCACTGGTGCCAATTTCCCATAGTCTCTGGTTCAATCCCCACTGTGTCCTGCTCCCAGTCTCTAGTTCACTCCGTACTAGTTCCCATCTCACATAGTTCTGGGTTCACTCCCCATTCGTCCCCACCTCACATTAGTCTCCAGTTCAATCCCCTGTGGTGCCCACCTTCCATAGTATCCAGTTCAATCCCCACTGGTGCCCTGCTCTTATAGTCTCTGGTTCAATCCCCACTGTTGTCCACCTCCCATGGTGTCTGGTTACACCACACTGATATCCACCTCACATAGTTCTAGGGTCACTCCCCACACTAGTACCAACCTCCCATGGTCTCCCTGCTCCTATTGTTTCTCCCCCGCCCCCTCCCCACTGGTGCCCACCTCCTGTAGTCTCCAGTTCAATCCCCTGCACCTATAGTCTCTGGTGTCCACCTTCCCGTTACCAGGTTCACTCCCCACTGGTATCCACCTCTCATAGCCCTGGATTCACTCATCATCTCCACTGGTATCCGCCTCTGAGTCTCAGGTTCGCTCCCCACTGAAGTTCATCTTCCATAGTCGAAGGTTTAATCCCCCACTTATTTCCACCTCCACTAGTTCGGGTTCAATCCCCACTAGTGTCCTCCTTTCACAATTCCAGGTTCACTTCCCGCACATGGCCACACCACTTAGATTTGGAGTTACTCTCCACTCCCACAATCCAGGTATCACCCACCTCCAATAGTCACTGGTTTCAATCCCACAATACCGGTGCCCACCTCCCATTGTCCTCATGGTTCACTCACTCCTCACTGGTGCCCGCAACACACTAACTTACTTGACACTCACCACTTGTAAAAAAAAATAAAAAAAACTTAAGAAAAAAAAAAAAAAAAAAAAAAAAAAAAAAAAAAAAATAAAAAAAGAAAAAAAAATAAACAAAAACAAAAAAACCCCCCTCCGCCACCCATCTCCCCATAGTGTCCAGTTCAATCCCCACTGTTGGCCCACCTCCAATATCTGGTTCAACTCCCCAAGGTGCCCACCTCCTAAGGTCCCTGGTTCAATCACCACTGGTGCCAATTTCTCATAGTCTCTGGTTTACTCCCCACTGGTGACGCACCTCCCATAGTCTGGTTCACTCCCCACTGGTGGCCCACCTCTCATAGACCTGGATCACACACCATGTAGCCCACCTCCTAGAGTATCTGGTTCAATGCCCACTTGTGCCCCAACCTCATATAGTCCTCTGGTCTCACTCCCCACTGTGCCGACCTCACTTAGTCTTGGTTCTAGTTCAATATCCCCAGTTTTGCCCACGTCCTATAGATCACTGGGGTTCACTTCCCACAGGCACCACCCACCTCCCATAGTCTCCGGTTCACTTCCCACTTAGTGGATTTCGGAGGATGTCTGTAGTATTTCGGTGGAATACTGTATTCAGCCAGTCCCCGGTAAAATCTATTAAATTTTTTTACTCTCTCATTTTCTACCTTTTTACCTGTGCGTGAAATGACCTAAAAAAAGTGGCCATAAATCCTTAAAAGCAAGGAGGCAAGCGGACAGTTTTGTTTTAGTTGGGGGGTTTTTATCTTTCTATTTTTTTTTGTGTGTTTTTGTTGTGTTTTTGTTGTTGTTGTTTTATTGTTTGTTGCTTTTTGTTTGGATTTTCCTGTAATTCTTATCAATTGTCTTTTTTGCGGGATCTCAATCCTATGTTTTGTTGAAGACTTGTTGTTTTTTATGCTACCATACTGGGATTTGGCAGTTGGTTCTATTTATTTTTTCCCCTGGAGAATCATCCTTTCTTGTATTTTTTTTAGTCACCAATTACCAGTACTAACCAGTGATTTTTTCACAGAAATTTGTTGGTAAAAATTATCCCTTTACGGTTGTTTAATGTTATCCCTCCCTGGGATGAAGGTTCACACACCCTTCAATTGTACTTTCCCATAAGTCTGTCATCCCGTGGTTTTCGCGGCCGCATGGCAAATTTGCGCGCGCAAAATCGCCAACGTTTCCGCACATTTAACCGCAGCAATTTACAAAATTTCATGAAAAATCTAAATTTTCACCATTAATAACCCGATTGGTTTATAAAGTGGCGACTTTCCGGAAAGGCAGCATCGTCCCTTTCTTCCAATTTCTCATGAGCTCCTGGTCTGTTTAAACAGCTGACTGGAAGCTGGCCCAGTCTGGTTTTTAAACAGCCATACTACTAACAACAAGTGAGCTTTCACATATTACGTCACCAAAAATTTGCCCTTTTTATACCCCCCCCGCCCTCCCCAAGTCATGACACACACACACTCCTCATTGACCTGACCCCCCACCCCCCCCCCCCCAACAGAGATGACGCATTCTAATTTAATAAAAACTAAAAGATAACCTTTAATTTCACAATATTTATTTTCGTTTTTCAAAACCATAAACATTATTATCAACGTTTTTGAAAAAACACATTCAGACAATTTATTAATTTCTAGAAACTGTTGATAATTTATGTTTTTACGATAACAATGGGGACATAAAATTTAAATTTGCAAATATAAAATCTAACAAACAATATTTAAATTTGGCTACTTGGTGCAGGCTATTTAAAAAAAAATTCAGAAAGTGTAATTTAAAATAGTAATAGGAGGCAAATTATTTTATGCATATAGTCTTTTAGTGGAAAGAATGTTCTGTTTCAATTTCCAAACATAAATAAATTGATTCAAAAATGTTTTCAGCCTTGGACCTCTGGCAATGTACAAAAAATAGTAACATCAATTTCAATCTCATCGTCCATCATTTTCTCCCATTTGCTGTTTCTCATGTATGCCGCATTTCGTGAATGGTGCTTTCATTTGCTGTGATCGAGGAGTGATACAATGGAACATTTATGGCAAGTTAGCCTTTGAAATGAAACCCATTTCCCATTTTGTTTCTTGATAGAAATGGCCAATACTCCTCAAGCAATTTATTTTGCTGTTTTGCAAGGACCAAACTTTGAAATAGCCTTAATTTTCCTAATGTTTTGATGACAACATCATCTTGGTCTGACCCCCCCCCCCTCGCCCCATGTCAACACATGTCTACATTAGAAGACCCCCCGCTCCCCCCCTAGCGATGACGTAATATGTGAACGCTCCCCACAGACGTTACGATGCAATTAAAAGGAGTTTTTCCCTACTTTCACACTTTCACCTTAGTGACGAGTGACGCACGTATTGAATTGTTATCTTCAATTGGTTTCGCTACCGGCGTTCTTTTCTCTTACATCGACTTGGTGATTACATACTCCTATGGACATTTCCTTGGTTAGACATGAAGAAGGCAAAATGTGCTCGCCAGAGTCACTGCCACACCTCAGCGACCACTCAGAATACAGCCAGTGGAGACCCACGTCATTGGTTAAAAAAGCAATCTGCACACCCATGCAACAAGGTTATTGACCAATTACGAAAGGTCTTCTGTGGATCGCCCACCGCAATCCGAGGACCATAAAACAAAAGAAGAACGATGAAGAGAGTCACAAGCCACTGACGTGGAAGAAGTGAAGCGGTGGAAGAAGCAGAGGAATTGGATACTGTTTGAAGAAACCGTCTACAGTATTCAACGCAAGGTGAGTGGTGCACCCTTTCCTCTAAATGAGTACTTATTTTTGGTTTGAATTGCTCTATAATTCAAATACAAATACAACTATAAAAAAGATGAGGTATTATTATTATACTATTATTATTATTATTAAGAAGATTATAAGAATCCTATTATTATAATTAATATTATTATTAATCATGTTGTTCTTTTTATTATTACTTTGTGGTATAGTGAAAAAGACACTCGCTTTATGATCGGAAGACCTGGGTTCGAGGCCTCGCTCAGTGCATAGTGATCCTTGTAGAAGGCTCATTACTCACATTCTGCTCATGAAATGGATGGTTAAAATTGAGTACCCTTGCCGTAAACAGCGTTGTCTCAGTCCGAAAAAAAATTGAAATATCCCCTAACATGGCTTCCATGTCCCATCCTACCTGTTAAAAAGTTGCTGTTGCCACGGACCGCCATGTCAAGTGCATGGACACGTTTAGTGATATGGCGCCATAACCATGCTTATTTTTTTTAAGCATTCAATACCAAACTATTTTATAAATATCTTTCTTCATCAAGAATTATAATCTGCAATGAAGTTGTTTTCAATGTTTGCTGCAGCAAACATTCCCATATCGAAGGTTGGACCACCCACAGTCAGAAACTTCTTGCAGACAAGAGTTGAAAACGTGGTTGCCATTGCAACAACTCACAGCAGCAGGAATGCTACTTAAGAGGGAGTTCACCAACAAAAAAGAAGTGTGAATAAGAAAGTTAAAAACAAGCCTGTGGGCCCTCATCTTTGATGAAATGTACCTGATATGTTGGAAGGTGGGTTTTTGTTTTTTGTTTTTGACTGACAATGTTTGTAGAAACTTAAAGCAAAAGAGTAATTTATAATATATAGGAGTAGTAGGATGCAGGTGAATACACCAACACACACAACACTCGCACGCTCAAATCATAATATATATATATATATACAATAATATATATAAATAATATATATATATATGTTGTGTGTGAGTTGTGGTTAATATATTAATAAATTATATATATATATATATATATATATATATATATTATATATCTGGGCGTGACTACAAACACAACATACAACCAGTGATCAGTTCGAATCCTAGTTTTGAATTCTATAAAAAATGCTGAAGTCAATTATGATATCACTATTGAGCATCCTTCCCAATATGTTATTTGTGTTTCCTCTTATTTGTAATCGCCTATCTTTTCAGGTTTGTCCCAATGTTTAGCAGCACCACTGGAACACTTGAGCGCTGATGTGGACAAAAGTCCAAAGATACCTCTTGGACACAAGAATTTTGTCGTGTCACAAACACACAAAACCCGTTGCGTACGGCGCATAATGAGAATTGCTTAGTCTCCACAGGCAATCACGTATACTCATGACGTCGTCACCGTAAACACAGACAATTCAGCAAAAAAAAAACCCCATTGAGTAAGGCTTCATGATGTATTGAAAAGGGCTCATGCCAAATGCTACGCATCTCACAGCAATGGCTCTTATCATGAGCCTAGTTGGGTGAATGCTTACAGAAAGCCCTTCAATCGCACCAACAAAATTTCGTCAAAGCGAGTGCCCGCAGTGCGTGGGGGCGCGAGCGAATTGGACGCCAATGCCAGAAAGTCAAGATAACCATGCGATTCCTGACACCACACGTCAAATCTCCAAAGATGCCTCCAAACCAATCGCTACACGGTGAGATTTTGAGAAATTTCCTTTCTGTAGCAGTTTTCAATTCATGATTTCATCGGGTCTTTAAAAAACTTTTTTCACCTAGAAGGTGACACATTGTTAATATTGGATATTGACAAATAGGAGTGTCAGTCCATTCTTATTACCTATTTGATATGTTAGTAAACATATTTAGTAGTATCCAATGTACAGTTATAGTAATCTGCTCGCCTTTTTTTTGTTGAAAAGATGAGCTTTAATTAAGTATCTGACAGGGAAAGTGCTTGGCTAAGGCTTAATCAGAAAATTGATTAATCCCAAAATGTAACTTGTTAAGAAGCATCCATTTTTTATTTCAAAGTTAGTATCTGCATAAACCATTGATATAAAAAATGCACAAAATTTTTAAAAAATTAATATTGGTGAATGCTATCATGCACAAATTTTATTTTTTTTTTTTATTTCGTGGGTAAAAGTAAGAGGTCAATAGAGTCAACCATTAAGTCAATGCCAAACATTAGTCCTACGAGGTCAAGTCATATGATGATGGTAAATTCAACAGACTATACAATAAAGGCCAAACAGAAAGAATTAGTATGTATAATGTTAACTGTCTTTTCAAATAAAAATTCAAATAAACAAATGACTTTAAAAATGCATCAATTTTTACCTTCCCTTTCAAAAGACCAGATGGAATTTTGGTTTGATAGCGTCCATACCATGAGAAAAATTAGCAGTCACTTGCCACATTCATTGAAAGGAAATGGCGCACTGTGGGCGCACGCTCTCCAGAGTGCTTTAGTCTACTTTGAATGAATAAATCCTCTGCACGGTGTCGGAGTCGCCCAGTTAATTCAAGCAGAATGAGCTATATATCCAGCAGTCCCTCAGTCCATCGTTGAACTACTTGATGTATTCCAAAGCCAACTGTCCAATCGCCATGACAGTAAATATTCAATTTTCCTCCTCCTACCTACCATTTAAACCTTAGTTTTATAAGATTAAGAGCAGGTATCATTATTAATGAAACGATTCCAACTATTGTTAAACTCTTCCTTTGGACACAACATTTAGTTGAAAGTCCTTTTGACTAGAGTCAAGAAAATAAATTACAAAACAAAAATTACTTTCTTATGTTTTTTAATCTTGCCATATTCTTTATTTCTATTTTCACCAGCGTGGTCAAAGCTCATGGAAATTAAGGACCGTTTTCATCTTGCCATGTGACCCTACAAGATGTAAAAGACAACTGTCCGCATGACTGTACCAACATGCTCAAGCTTCAGCTCCTGCATAGAGAGTTTGTCAAGCTTTCTCTTTGGCCAATGAAAAGGCTTGAAGAAATATTCAACGACGTGAGCCAAGCCAGGGATGGAATTATTGAAGGAGATACCTATCTTCAATCCTTCAATTTAGTGTTCATTGCTGACTCTGATAATTTTGATTCTTGACCATTCCTGGTATTCATTAAAACCTCGTGTAGAAGAACTTCGATATAAAGAGTTCTCTTTGTCCAAGATCAGTGTCGGGCATCTTGAGGCAATCACTTGATCTGACTGTTTTTGGACAGTGAAGCTCAGATGTTCCCCATCTTGCTACGCAGGCAAAGAGATACATATACACCTGCTCTTAATTCTCAGCAGATGCTGGAGAGGTCCATCTCCATTTATAATCTTGTATTTTCAGACAGAGAAAGGCGGCTCAACGAAGCAAACTTAAAGGCTTTTGTGTTCCTTTATTAAAACAGTTATAATTTTTTTCCTATGAATATCTTGTTTATATTAAATTTTTGATACCTCTCTTTTGGCAGTATTAATGCTGAACTTTTGTTTTGATATAGATAAAGATTGATGTTTTAAATCATTTTTCATTCTGATCTGCACCTGAGTGACTTTTGTTCATCTTCAGATCATTGTAGTATTTGGGGTCCCGGAACGAAAAAAATTTATCCGATTAGTAACAGAAATTTGCAAAATATGGCAATATACGGGCAAAATGTGGGCAAAATTTTCTATTTTTTGTGGGCAAAATAGTCATTTTTTTGTGCAAAATGGCAAAATTTTGGATTTCAAATTGGCAATTTTCCGCGATGCCAGATAAGGATTGATGTCGCTTGGTTCTGGAATATTGTAGCCGGGGATTTGATGGTTTTTTTTTCCACTCTCCGTCATGTACTCTTATATAGATTTTTAATCCAGAACATATTTATTTTGTTAAACATTTGTGTCCTCTGGTGGGATCTTGTTCTGTGACTGGAATCAGAAACTAAGCACGTGTCATAAGTTTGCTCTTGGAACCTAACTCGAGTTTCTCTATTTGAGCAAGTTTTTATCTACCTTTTCTTGGGTGGGTTTTGGTTGTAAATATATAAATTGTTTGAACTATCTCATCTTCTTGCAACTGAAATTACTTTAAAGTGTCGCAAGTAAGCACCCAATCAGGAACAAAATGAATAACAATCTTACAATACACCAGTATGGCTGACCTAATGACAAGAACCCTGCGATAGACAAGTTTGGCTTTCTGTATAACATATCTTCTTATTTAAAGATATGAAGACATATTTTGTATTGGAATGCAAAGATTGCAGTTGAATCTGTAACAGGAATGCGGTTTGATTAAAAAAGACGCTTAATTTGTATGATTTATTATCCGTCGCATAATGTTTCCCTATACAATTTCTACTGGTTACTACTTAGAACTCTGGCTGGTGAAATTCAAACGCTTTCAAAACTGCTTTAATGAAACTTTTATTTTTCGAAAAATATACATAAAAATCGAAAGATTTATGCCACTATGGCGGATCAAGAAATGGAATTGTACCGTGTATTAATTTGACAAAGATGAATTGAATCAAGATCATAATGTCAATGAGTCAACACTTATGAATAAAGCCAACCATACAAATACAACACGAGGAAATAAAGCAATCAAAATACATACAACCATTGCAAAAGACAACACATGAATTCATTTATTTTTTTTTTTCCATTTGCAATGGTTTGCGTTACCTGAAACAGTCAACAGAGCAACTAAACAACGATACAGATAAGCCTTCACAAAATAGTTTAAATGAATTATGCCATAACACTTATCCCGAAGAGTCCTTTTTCTAAAATTTTATGACTTGAACCATATTAAAAACATAGTCGTATCTTGCGACCCTTCAGATGTCTCACATTTGACGTCTTCTGCCTTGTGAACAATATGATAAAATAAGGTCAATGATGACGTACAGAAAATGAATTTGTTTACTTTTGACTAGGCAGCAAGTAGAACAGCGATAGTTTTTTTTCTATTTTTAAAGTGATCTCAATCAATGTATGAATGAAAATGGATGCCCCCCCCCCCCCCCCACCCCCCAAACTAACAAAACAAAGAGACATACTTTGCGCTCCGTCATCGATTTACAGTGTAAGAGCGAAATTGTTAAGGAATTAAGTTGAACATATCTCACGAGCCTATAATTCATTGAATACCTGCTAAGGTATATAGTAGTGCAACCAACCACGATAGACTTTTATTTGACGTTTTGGTATAAATATGTAGTTCCATATGAAAGCCGTCCCGGATAATTGGAAAGTCCCCCCTTGATTGAATCATTTTCATCAACTGATGCCTTACCAATTGACGAATCCACCATCAGGATTGGGTGCCGCCCGAATTTCGGCACTGGCGTTAAGTCGACACTCTTATTAGCCTGCTTTCATACCCGTTTCAACCTAAATATATGATTTCGGTATAAAGACATTAATGCCATCTTAAACCGCCGATAAATTTACTTGTCTGTTTTCGCCTACTGTCCGCTTTAAAAAAATACGGATAGAAATTTTATTTTTTTCATGCTTAAACTTACGGTTCACGAAATATCCGATTCAACACCCGCCGATTTTGTAAAATTTTCAGTGATGGCCCTAATTACGACATTCTTCAAGAAAAGAAGGCGGTGTTTAATTATGAGATTTGGAAACTCTGATTTAGTAAAAGTAAGTAACCTTTTATTCAAGAAACTTTTATTTTCATTCTATCTATTTCATAGTCTGTCATTTCAGTCCCGAATCTAATCAAAAACTGACTAAAACACATCTTACTACGACACTACTTAACATAAGGCACATCTAATTACGGGTGTTTACTTTCAATTTCAAAACACCATTTACCGAGTAAATTTGCAACATCGGCAGAGGCGGGCGCTAGATAGGGTGTTCACAGCTATTAAATTTCTATTTATCAATTCATATCGTAATTGTGAAACTCATCGCCTCTAATCGGTGTTGTATCGGAATGAAACAAGTTCCAAAATTGAATTTAAAAGGAAAAACCGACGACAGAAAAAACATAACCAGAGGTGGTGGCTTCTGCTTGGATTTCTACATTCATAAAGCCTGATAATATGGATTAACGGTGCAAAAAGGTTACAATAAGGAGTATTAAAAATTTAAGATTTCTGAAGATATTTTACATTATTACATTCAAAGCGCCCGCCAGCAAGCAAAATTCAAGAAATGGCGACCATTTAACCGACTCGATTGGAGTGAACATGGGTTTTCGTAGACATCTATAAATTGAGCAAGCGTTATGAGATCTTTTTGCTCAACAAGTGGGCTGTTATGTCTTGTGAAAGCATATCACATAGACAGGTTCCGTGTCCCGTATGAGACTGGTCATAACAATTCGGATGATCCCTCTTTGTTTTTAACAGCATTGTCTATGTCCAGATAAAAAGGTATACGCCCCTACCAGACAGACATATGGTTGTATAGGATTAAAAGCGCAGTGGTCCGTTTTCAACGATGATAAGTAATATATAAATCAATTATTACATAAGCATAATCCAACAATTATTTTTAAGCTACGCCTCCCTGAATGACACTTTGTTAAAATGATTTTCACCACGGGCAGGAGAAACAACACACCATTACAGTAAACATTTTTAAAATTCGAGTTACATTTTATTTTAAGAAACGCCGTGAATTTGGCACTGTGAGAAAAATGTATGTTCTAACACAATCATAAACAAAATTCGTATTGTCACTTGAATTTTATCAGCCCGCATGCAAAATAATCAAATCACATTTCCCTACATTGGAATTTGCGATAAATTTCCCTTTCAACGGGAAATTGGAACGGAGAAGCATTAATCAAACAGAAAAAAAATTCTTTTACTTTTAGTCCGTACCATCCAACTGAAAATTTTTAAAATCGTCCCAAAGAAAAAGTATTTCAAATAATTTTTGATTTTTCATTGTGCTACTTTCAAAAAAAAAAGGGTTTTAAAAATTTTTTGCTTCCTCTTATTTTTGGGTTTGGGTTTCACCGAGGGGTAAATTCACTTAGTCTTTTAAAGGGTTTTCAAAATAAAAATCACTTTGTTTTCGCTCTCTTTTTGTGATATAGACTTTTTTGAAGCAAGATCTTTATCCGTTGTGGTTTTTTTGTTGTTGTTTTAATGAATAAATTTAAACTGCCCTGCTTTGTTTTGAATTTGTTTTTATTCATGGGTTTCTGATTTGTGTTCACTAAGATCTAGACGTCTAAATTCAAATGTAGGTCTAACGAATGCTTTTTTTAGCATTTTTTAAACTTTAAAAAAAAACAAATTTCACTATCTTTAAATTTAATTGCCAGTTATTTTTCAAGATTATACTTTGTCCCTTTGATTTTCTTTATCCGAAAAATTAAACATAAATAAGGTTTTAAAAACCGAGATACAATCGATATTTTGTTTCATGTTAAACTTCAAAGGGCGGGGCCCTTTGGGACCGTGCTGTTGCTTATAAAGCACTTTCTTTGGAACCATTAAGTGCTGCACCTGGAAAAACCATATTTAAGAAATTTTGGGCCCGAAAACTCGTTCTTCACAAATCGATCGTTAAAAAGACCCTTGGGAAAAACCTTAAAACCCGAGACTTTGCGAAGGTTTGTGAGTTTTTTCCAAAACGAGGATCATTTTCAAATCGATCGATATTTGAAGGACGAGTTTTCTGGCCACATTTTTGAATCCCTGTTTTTCCGGAGTAAGGGAGTTTTAAAAGGTCAATGCGGGACTGAGCAGGGACTTTGTCCTGGATGTTTTTGCCAAATAATCAAGAACAAGCTTTTGGTCTTTTTTGGGTTTTTTTTTTTTGTTTTATTCATCAGCTTCGGATCAGGGTTTCCATAAAACTGTTTCCCCTCCGAGTTTTTCCCTCTTTATTGTCTGAAACTTCTGTGATACCCAAAGTCACTATGGGGGTAAGGGTCATTGTCATGAACAATATTTTCCCCGTTTTTTTTTTTTCTATTCTTGAAAAAAAGCAAATATTGCTGGGCCTTAAGCTAGAAGAAATAAATAAAGGGTAGCAAACTGAATGAAAGCTTCAATTTACTTATGAAGACCGATAAGGAGGAAGTTTCGGTTTCCCCTTTGTCAACAAAACACGATGTTTGAAACACTTAAGACGAATGAGAGATGAGATAATTACTTTATTAGAAGGTAAATAAACAAAACAATTATGGTTCCATATTCCAAATTATTCTATTCGGGAATAGTAAGGAAACAATTTGTTTTGTAAAAATACACACGAATGTATTAACAAACAGAACTCTAAATTAAAATTCCTACGACCTCTAAAATATAGAACTCGTGAAGAAAATTCTGTCAATATTGATATAAAATTATTTCAACTAATTATGGAAAATGCATGTAAATATTTGCCCCAAACCCAATTTTGGGTATTTATAGGCAATACAAAACTTTTAAAACACCAAATTTAATTTGAAATAAAATACAACATAAAAAAGGATTTTTCATACTTTTTGATTAATGAACAACATTAAACAAGCCTGCATGTAGTATTATGTATATGTATGTATGTTATGTATTTGTAATGTATTGTATGTATGTATGTATGTATGTATGTATGTATGTATGTATGTATGCATGTAATGTATGTTGATTGCATGTAGGATAAGTATGAATGGATTATGTGGCTCTCTCACTCTCTTCAATTATCCCACATCCCCTTCTCTGCACGTACGATCGCTCTCTCTCTCTCTCTCTCTCTCTCTCTCTCTCTCTCTCTCTTTCTCTCTGATATATATATATATATATATATATATATATATATATATATATATATATATATATATATATATATATATATAATTTATTTTATGCATATGGAGGCATTTTTGTTTATGTTTGTATGCATGTAGGAATGTAAGTATGAATGGATGTGTGGCTCTCTCACTCTCTTCAATCATCCCATACCCTCTCCTTCTCTCTCTTCTCTCTCTCTCTCTCTCTCTCTCTCTCCTCTCCCCCCCTCTCCTCTCTCTCTCTCTCTCTCTCCTCTCTCTCTCCTCTCCATCCTCCCCCCCCCCCACCCCACACCTATTAAAATACCACTGGAGGCACTTTAACTAGAACTGTGCTCTACTTTTATTGCAATTGTTACACGATTTAGGTCTCTTGACTAAACGTGAAATGAGCCAAGTCCAAATCCATGGACCTTTGGCCAACCTACATATATTATCTCAATGAAAACCATTCGAGCAGAACATTCCACAATTCAAGGTTACTCTCATGGATAACGTAGACTACGACTCGGGGTCATAGGACAACCACAGCGAGGAGAGCGAGGGCATTGAAGAAAACCAACCGGCTTATTCAACGATGTCGTTCGAATCGCACCAGGCAGGAAGGATCGCGTAAAACAAATCTGTAGGGTACACATTTCACTCTTCTTATTATTCAACTTAACCTCCGGAGGTGCTGCGTGCATGTGTATCTGCTATCGCCACTTCATTCCTTCCTAGCTTGATCCACGTGTTTTGTCGAGGTATTATTATTATTATTATTATTATTATTATATTATTAAATTATTATTATTATTATTATTATTATTATTAAATTTTTTATTATTATCATTTTTGCTATTACTGTTATTATTATTATATATTATTATTATTATTATTATTATTATTATTATTTTATTATTATTATTATTATTATTATTCTTGCAGTGATAGTGATTTTTGTTGTTGGTGTGAATACTGAGGAAAGAAAATGTGTTATTTACTAAATATTTATTTACACTTTAAAAAAAAAAGAATATAAAATGGGTCATTTCAGATTTATTATTATAATGTTGATGATAATAATTAGGGTCTAATCCCTGGATTACGTTTGTTGTTTCCTTATCATTAAACTTGATGACGCAGGTAAGTTTTATTTAGTGTAACAGTGTGACTATTTATTTGTTCTTGTTGTTGAAATGTCAATATGCAATCGATAATATGCTTCTACTTCTATTGAAAATCGTGAAATTATTATTAATATTCATAAATTAACATATCTACATTCTGACTTGGAGTCATTCACTATGTTAGGGCACCGGTAACCAGAAATACAATGACATTAATAAAACTATCTGATAACTCCATTGACCTAAATATTTAAGGTCAATTGAAGATTGAAAAAGAAAAAGATAAAAAAGGGGGAAGCGATATAACCGTGTTGCACTGCACCGGCGGTGGAAATTTGATCGTACGATTTCACCGGTATCACACCATGCCGATGCAACTTTGAATGGATACACAAGATGTGCAGTTTAAAGCGTTTGTTTCACTATACGGTATGATGTCTCGCCTTGTAACAAGACCAAGCTATATTAGGCATTTTCAGTGGTCGAGTGGGTGACAAAACGCTGACCCCGGCGTCGTGTCCTTAAGGGTTCAGTCCTTCATCTTTGACTATAGGCAGTGATGATGACGCTATTGCTGATCCAAAAAAAGCCGCCCTAATAGGTGACTTGTCTGTATGAATTGAATATTTGATTTCATTTGCTCTAACTGGAGGAATAAATACAACACTGTGGAAGGCTTTGTGATACCTACAAAAATGGGGTATAACTTACTTCGAAAAAAACAAAGTAAAAAAAAAAATAAAAATTAAAAAAAATAAAAATCCCCGGGGTTTAGGGCATTAAATAAATAAAAAAATAAAAAAAAA
>NC_088360.1:92569962-92711464 GCF_034508935.2 Berghia stephanieae | reverse complement strand
ATTACCAGGACTCTGAAGCCGCACACACTGTGGAGGCCTTGAGGGCTTATCTGATAAAACAGGAAAAATTGTGCTGCAGTGGATTCCAAGTCATGTAGGTATATATGGAAATGAAATTGCCGATCAACTGGCCAAAGAAGGAGCCCAGAAGGAAACAACCGAAGTCGTCAATCACTTACCATCAGCAAAAGAAAATAATTAAAGCTAAAAATAGACAAAGAAAGGAATGACACACACCTAGAACACAACAAGCAGGATCCAATCCATGCCATTCAGCGAAGTAGCCAAGTCACTCTATTCCGCCTCCGAACAGGACACAATAGACTAAGAGGACATATGTTTACAAAGCTAGGTATTGGAACAACCCCTTATTGCCCATGTGGAACCGACCATGAAACCACTTTACATGTGCTTATGGATTGCCCATTATACAACGTGCAACGTTCGAACCACTGGGTCACCCCTACAACACTCAACACAAAGCTCTATGGTGAGGCTGAGGACCTAAAGCGGACCACAGACTTCATAGCAGATATCGGACTGCAGCCATAGATGTCCATCAGAGGAACGAAGAAGAAGAAGAAGAAAAGGACCCTCCACTTCCCCAGTGAATTTAGTTCAAGAATGGCAAACATGTACCGTGGTCGATGGGTGACCAGTGAGTTTTCGTGACATGTCTTTGCGCCCTTTATAAGTTGTCTTGCTCAACAGTTGGTCGGAGATTATGAATTTGTGAAAGGCATTTCTCCTCGACCTACCAAAGACGGGCGTAAAAAAGATAATTGGAGGACCCCCCCCCCCCCCCACAAACACACACCCCTATTTTTTTACATCAACATCTTTGACCGAATACTTTATAAGCACCTAATGGGCTGCTTGTGTCGATCAAAATATTACATGTCCGTTGTCCACCAGAGAAGAGATACATAAGAAACGACGTGAGCTTTTTTTTTTTTTTTTTTTTTTTTTTTTTTGTCAACCCTGTTAAGTACAATTTAATTATATTATATAGTTCCACTATTTGAAACAACCCAAAATTATTTGCTAAGCTACGCCACTGAATGCGACTTTATTTTGAATATTGTCCCCACGGGAAAGAGAATGGGTCATATTTTATTGCAAGCGACGAAACGATCAAAGGAATTCGGCATTATGAGAAAACGGTTCGGTCTATTACTATCGGCATTCAAAATTCATAATGTCACTTAAAATAATATGAGGCCGCATCCAAAAAAATCACGGCATCACATTTATTCTTAACTTTGCAGGAATTTGCGATATTCCGTGCGCATGGGACTTGTCTTAGACCGACCACTCACGCCAACTTACACCTCTCTCTCTCTCTCTCTCTCTCTCTCTCTCTCTCTCTCTCTCTCTCTCTCTCTCTCTCTCACACACACGCACAAAAACAAACAAAAAAAAAACACATCATTTGTTCCCCCCCCCCCCCTCTCTTTTATTCTAACACTCCTACCCCCTTCTCTCTCACTCACTCCCCCCCCCCCCCCCCCCCCATCTCTCTCACTCACTCTCCCCTTCCTCATCTCTCTCTTTCTCTCTCTCTCTCTCTCTCTCTCTCTCTCTCTCTCTCTCTCCCTTTCACTTTGTCTGTTTATAGTCGGCATAATATACAAACCAATCTATCTATCCTCTATCCCTCCCTCGCCCCTATCCCCATTTTTGTGACTTCTTTGTATTAACTTTTACAGTATATTACATATTACCAGTCCACCCCCCCCCCTCTCCCCAACTCTTCCATACATTTTACACACACACACACACACACACACACATACACACAAACACATATATACCCCCCCCCCTCTCTCTCTCTCTCTCTCTCTCTCTCTCTCTCTCTCTCTCTCTCTCTCTCTCCACCATTTATCCCCCTCTCCCTTCTCTTGCGCCTCTTCTTGCATCCACATCCAACACCCTCTCCATACATTTACCTTGTTTTCAGATTTGACAAAATGTGTGATTTTTTGTAACCTTAAAATTTTGTGTTTTGTTGTTTGTCTCCTGGTCAAGGGCCGAAACGTTGTTTATTTAGTGTTATTCCCTTATATAGATAGAATGCGCTTGGCCAAGGAGTTCACAACATTGCCATCCGGAAGTATAACGGACCAACACACAAACTCTGTGTAACCATGAACTTTTATAGTCTGGTTAATACAGTTTAGTGAGAACAACTCACAAACGCGGATGGCAAAAACAATAACAAAGGCCTGAGTGATGTCATCTGCATACTATCTATATGAGTCATATTTATTACTCACTTCATTTTTCTACCCAACTTGCCCGACTGCCGACTGTCGACTTTTTACGCTAAAATATTTTGTAAAAACCGATAATTTTTAAATTTTATTTGGTTTGCTTTTCTTTTTTATTAGACAGTATTTTAGACATTTTGTTGAAATGGTTCATCTTCAATCCAAGGTAGAGGGTGCCATTCTGCTTTTTAAAAAAAATCATTTTTTCTTCTTTTCTTTTTCTTCCTCATTCTTTTCAAACTGGTTACTCTCTCTCTCTCTCTCTCTCTCTCTCTCTCTCTCTCTCTCTCTCTCTCTCTCTCTCTCTCTCTCTCTCTCTCTCTCTCTCTCTCCCAAACCAGGGTTGCCAGTTTGGCATTTTAAATGCCAGATTCCAAAAATCTGGCATTTTTGAAAACCGTTTGGCATTAGAAAAATCATTTGGCATTTGGCATTTTCATTTGGCATTTTCTTTTCTTGTATATTATACTTCAAATGACACCTTTTCTTAATTAAGTTTCATAAGAAACACGAAACAGTAAGTTTTCTTAATTGTCAATAATTATTTATCTGTTTACGTATTTACCTTTCATGTTAATGTATTTTTTTTTCATTCTTAAAATCCAACCGTGGTGTAGTGGTTTAGCACTCCACTTAGTAGTCAGTAGGTAAAAAATTACCCCAACAGGAAATTAAGTGTAATTCAAAAAAAAAAAGAAAAGAAAAGAAAACACGCAAGCCACCAGGATATGATAGTAAATTGTCTATCAAAAGTGAGTAGTTTTCTTAGTGGGGGTGGGAGTCAACAGACTTTGGCATTTTTTTTGAGTGTTTTGGCATTTTTTGAGTCTTCCCTGGCATTTTGTTGAAAAATAATCTGGCAACCCTGCCCCAAACGCCATCAATCCCGGAAGTGATCCAATTCTGTTATTATTTCTGGTTCAAACGCACTCTATCAACTCGTCAGTCACAACCAGAGGACGGAAAGATAGTTTGTTACACATTTCACATCTGTTTTCTCAGCAATGGCTGATGCAGAACAAGAAACAAAGGAGGATAAACCAGACAGTGGCGATGATTCTGACGACGAAGAGGTCTTGGAAGAGAGTCCATGCGGTCGGTGGCAAAAAAGAAGGGAAGAGGTATGTACAGTATGGATGTTTGGTGACTGAGGAGACTGTAGATATGGAGCGGATATTTTTTTCTTCTCACTCACATTCGGGACTCAGGAGTAATTAACTTTGTAGGGAACGTTCTGATCGTATACTAAGCTTGTATTTGTAAATGAGACAATGATTAACGATTATGATTTTGATGTCAAAACTAGAGAACAGTCCCTGCAACTGCAATCGAAGTGGCAATTCGGACTCGAGTCTGAATAGTCTCCCGTGGCTATTCTAACTCCAATGTGCGTGCACATACAGAGGGGAGGACGACACAATGTGAGCAGTACGCAGATGGTGGAACTGATAAAGAAATAGAAAAAGGGTTCATAAGAAATTCTGTGTTGCCCACATCACACTGCACACTGACTCAGCTCACACTGCACACCCCTACTTTGAATTGTAGAAGTAGGATTGTTGCCTTTCTCACACTCACACGATCACGTTTTTTATGTGTCCTGATTTTATTTTGACATATTACGTTGTTAGAAAAGCTTTTCATTTATACCACAGTTACTTTGACAGACTTTGTTACTTTTGAAGAATTTTAACTCTCTCCTCACCAACTTGGAAAATCATCACATTTGGTACGATACAACCAAAATTTTTCTTATTCAAAGTTCTTTTGTACATCATAAAATTTAAAGAAAATGAACAGTGTGTTGTAGAGCATGTTTTGCTAAAGAAATTATGCATCGGAATAACTTTACTATACTATTATGTTTGAGTGATAAAAAATTTATTTTTGTATTGGTTGGGTGTGAAGTTTTGGGGAAAATCCTGAAAATGGCTGGTAAGGAGAGAGTTAATGTCTATTAGACTTCCAATTGATCTATGATTTTGTCATTCTCGTCAAATATAGAGGGTTTAGACTACCTGTTGATAGTTACTAAAATCGTAATTTTGATTTGCATTAATTTTACGAAGTGACTATTTCTCCGAATGCATCTATTTCTCCGAATGGGCTCTGTTCTCAAGATTTTTTTGGTTATTTGCGAGAGTGTATGTGTGAATGATTAATGTGTATGCATTTTTTTGTGGTTTTCTTTTGCCAGTGCTTGGGCGCTCTGTCTTTTATTCCCAACTTTATGTTAGACTTCTATCTTGAGTTTCTGCTATCCTGTCTTTCAACCTCTGTTCCCGTCTTGAGACTTTGGCTTTGCTGTTTAGGTTTACTTCTGTTCTCTCTTTGCTGTGCAGCACTAAACCAATTCATCATAGTGCACCCTATCTAGTGGGATGGGAATTAAATATACCTATACAGTGCACTCTGGATACGTCGACATTGCCTAAGTCGATTTTTACCCAAGTCGATTTTTTTTCTTGGTCCCTCCCCCTTCTTCCTATATAACATTAGTAAAAAAAACCAAACAAACTCCACATAAGTCGATGTCGCTTAAGTCGATGTTCTTATCACTCATGACTACAATAAAATCACAAATAAACAAGTATTTCCATTGGTTAAAAAAGCTACCAGTAAGAATTTTAAGTGGTTAAGAATATCCGCGATTGGCGCACATCGATGTGATGTAGGTGCTTTACCTGACGTCCGTGTTCAATGTACATAAGCAGTATTGAATAACTTTAATTTCTCCATCTCAAATTTTACATTGTCGCAACTTCAAGTTCAAGATTTTTTTTGGTTCTAATCCCAGGCCATCCTATGTAATGGCCCTCTTAATTAGTATCAATTTTATCAAGAATTCAAGTCAAGTCTACAACTACAATGGCAAACCTATCGCGGAAAAGGAAGATTCCATGCGGAAAAGGAAAATTCGATGCATTTGGAAAGTTTGGCATGCGACAGAAAGTCATCGCATAGGAAATTGGCATACCAGCTATTTCTGTCTTGACGATTTACAAGAAGCATGGCCTTGACCTAGAGGCTCCTACCCTTCAGCTTTTCGCGGAATAATTTAACTTAATTGGTATACATTCCACATTCAAGGTTAAATCCATCCCTTCAATGCTTTGCTCTCAGACGGCCAGGACCTGTGTGTTCTCTATTATTATTTGACCACATTCTTGGTCTTTACACATTCTGTACATTTTTATGCATTTTATATTTTTAATCATTTGAGTACTTTTGGATTGTCTATTACATTTTCTGTTGCAAAGCATGTCATAGTCAATAACAGTAAGTTGATTCCGCTTTTTTATCTCAAATTCCGATTTTTATGTATTCTGATTCCTCTATGGGGCTATTGGGGGTAGGAGCCTCTGATGACCACTACAGAGACCGCGCGACATGAAGGGACATACTTATTCTAGATTGGTTTGCTTTGTTCAAATGCGTTTTTGCTCATTTGGTTACACTCCGGTTAAGTTGATTTTCGGATACAAGTCTATTTTTTTCTCAGTTCCCCTGGGCATCGTCTTATCCTGAGTCCACTGTAACTGTTAATGTTTACCTTTATATCCAGTGGTCATAGTCATATGGCATTTTGTTGCAGAATGTTGGGGAACTTGAGATAAAATATTCAAAATCGATAAGCATTGGGTCTGTCCCAATTACCCAGCTTCCATGTGGATGAATAAAGTCTATTAATTTATTAACATAAATTTTCTTAGAGAATATTTGCTCCCTGACACTTCGTCCTAATTTACCAGGGTTTCTGGTTAGAGAGATTGCAGATATCTCATAAAAAATAGATTTGCTTAGTCGGTCAGGCAATCGGATAGATATTCCATCGCAATAACTGCTGAATCCTTATTCATTTATAAGTTTTATGGGCCAAAGTTTCTCTGAATTCCATCCGTCATATTAATTGCTTTGTCCAGATACAGGCATGTATAGTTTTGAATGAAACACTTTCTCATTTTTATGCAATTCACTTGATCATTCTTTTGAACTACAGGTTGATCAACGAGATGTTCCCGGCATCGACAGTGCATTCCTTGCCATGGACACAGAGGAGGGTGTTGAAGTTGTTTGGAACGAAGTGCAATTCTCAGAGAAGAGGGATTTCAGAGCACAGCAGGTAAGTACATTGCTAATAAAAATACTTTTCGAAAGGCAATGAAATATTGTTTTCTTTTGTACTCATGTTTATTCAAATAATTATGACTTTTTTATAATAAATTTTCTTGTCATTGGTTTGTAAACTGATACTTTTTTTTTTGTTTGAAATCACTCAAGACTAAATTTTCTCAGAACTTTAACTTCAAATATGTTACTGGGTGGGGATCCTGACCTCCTATAGCGGGCAGGGAGGTACATACTGTGTCTTCTATCCCCTTATATCTGTTATCCAACATGCTTTCTGTCTTTGTCTTGGAATGAGATTACTTGGGTTTGTCCTGGCCCTGGTCGGAGTCCTGGCTGGGAGGGAAACAGTCAAATGCATAGTTATTGTTTTGGGAGATGATATTTTTTTCCTTGTAAATCATCTCTCTTTTATGTATTATTACATTTGTTATTTTTTTTTGGTATAATGTAAGCATTTGAGTGTATTCTTCCTTGTTGGATTTTGTACTTGTGTCCGGATGAGACTTATAGGTGATCTCAAACTAAATACATTGGTGGCATGCTCTTGCAGGGTGTCCAGGGAAGTCGGAAAGTTGGAAATTGGTCGGAAAGTTGGAAATTGGTCGGAAATTTCATACTTGGTCGGAAATGTTGGAAATAATGGGACTGAGGGTGAAATTTCCTTTAAAATGAGAAAAATTAGAAATTTCTTGCTTAAAATGCGATATCAAAAATGTGCGAAGGACAACTGCTGTGCACAAAATTATTATTATTTTACTACTACAACTGCCGCCACATGGTCATCACTGCTACAAACACTACCACATCATCATCCCTATCACCAACACCACTCACTAATGCAACCACCACAACATCATCTCCATCACCACCACTACCACATCCCATACCATCACTACAACAATTACCACATCATCATACCCACCACCACTACTCCAACCACCACCACATCATCATCCTTTTCACCACTACTACTACACCCACTACCACATCATCATCCCAATCACCAACACCACACTACTACTGCAACAATCACCACATCATCATCCCCATCACCACTACTACAAATGCAACAACATTATCATTATCCTTACCACCACCACTACAACCACCACCACACCACCATTGCTACAACTACTACTACATCATCATCTATACCACCAGCACCAGTACTACAACCACCACTACATCATCATCCCTACCCCCTACACTACTATAACCACCACCACATTACCCTGTCTACCAGCAACGTCACCTCTACTACAATCGCCACTGCTATAACAACCATCACATCACTATCCCTAACAACAAACTACAACAACCATATCATCATCATCCCTACCACCACCACCACCTTTGCAACAACTGCTACATCATCATCCCTACCACCATCACAATCACCACTACTACAACCTTTACAGCTACCACTACACTATCATCTCTACCACAAATACCATAACTTACTACCACATCAGACCTACCAACAAATCATATGAGTATTTTTTAAAAGTGAAAATGGGGGTCGGTGGTGGCTTTTGACATTGTATAATCATATGGTACCATTCTCTAAGTAGATAAGATTTTACATGTTGCTATCAGTTTTTAAACTTTTGAAATTCCTCCAAATGTCGTCAAAAATTGCTGCAAGACACATTTTGGGTTGCATCTCTGCACTGCAAATGTTTATGAAATTCAAATTTATAGATTATAGTCCATGGATGGGTCATGATCTGTGCTCTGAGAAATTTCCTCTTTTTTTGTGACCAGTCATTTTCACCTCTGCTCTTACTTTAAAATATGGATTGTGTTGCGGTAAGACCTATTTTAAGTAGGATTGTCTATTTTAAGCGTATAGAACGTTGTGTGTATAAAATACCTGGTGGGAAATTTCACTTCTAGGTAGGAAATTTTAAGGTTGGATTTCCCTGGACACCCTGTCTTGGAATCTACATCTGATCCCTATTTGTTCGCAGTTCCCCTATGTCTTACTTTCTCTTGGGTGCTTTAATTGTAATTCTATAACTTTTTACTATCCCATTTTCTTCCTTTTTACTGGCGCTGATATAACCTAAATGTGTTGCAAGCGCCGTAAAACCCTTAAAAACAAAAACAAAACATCAAATATGTTAGCTCACAATTCTGGATTAGTCCAATTTTTCCCTTTTTGTAAAAGTAAAAGGCATCAACACTTCTTAAAGGCCTGAATGACTCTCATTTGTAACTGTAAATGTGTTAATCGCCAAGCCACAGATATTGCCTTTATATTGATTTATCTCTTATCCTAGGATGATCTGCAAAATCATAACCTCATAAATTGGAAAAAATGTAAATTTTGATTTATATCATTTTCCCCCCATTTTGTATATATAACATATATGTTTCATAAAATGAGTAGTTTGTATTGTGTGAACAGAAAATACAGTGAACTGCAATTTCAGTGATCAATACATAACATGCATAAATCAACTGGGGCAAGGTGTATTAAGTGCATAGCCAGACAGCTGTGTTTGACAATACAGTCTTGTTCAATCCACATCACAGTGGTTAAGATACCAAATAAAGATAGGTAATCTGTGTCTTTTCTTTTCAATATGAACACATGGGATTTTGTTTTATTTTAATTAATTAAAACCAACATCTACTTTTGATATCTTTTTCAGGACAAAATCAGGCAAGTGTTCGACAATCTGTGCCAGCTGGATCATCCAAATATTATAAAGTTCCACAAATATTGGACAGATTCAAAGTCAGAGAAGCCAAGGGTATGTTGCAATCATATTGTGGTCTTTAGAATGGTATAGGTATTGATTTTTTTAGTCATTGCTTATTATTCGTGTTCCAAAAACAAAAACAAAACGGAAAGCAATCACTTCTTTTTAATGGAAGATTTTCCTCCATAAATATTTCCTATTTCTTTGCCTTATCCAATGTTCAGAGTCTGTGCAATGCATTAAATTCAAAGTTTTCTGTTGCATATTGAAATATTTTATTTGTATAGTCTGTCTTTCTGAGATCCTAACTACTGGACGCTTTGACTTATTCAAATACTACTGCTTTGATTTCATGATACAGCGGTGATCGTCCAAATGCCTGTTTTTTTTCCTTAATGCCCGCTAATTTGATGAAACTGTATAATTTCTTTTTAGAACATAACTCTAAATGCCCACTTTTCAAATTGGAAATTGCCTAAGTGCCCGCTCTAAAAAGAAGAAATTGCAAAAAAAAAAAAGAGAGAGAGAGGGAGAGAGATTTTTTTTGTGTCATTTACGGCCAAAAGAATTGACCTCTGTTTTGTGAGAGCACTATTTGACGTCCAATAAACACTGGTCCAAATTGCTGTCAATTCATTTCACATTTGCTATGTCCCCCATACAGCTTTCTCTCCTTGTAGTGCCCAATCAGCTTCTTACAATTATCCCCTTCCAATTGGCTGCTGAAAAAGGACAATTTTAATTGTCCATATGCCTGTCATCACGAAAGTAAGTCAAGTAAGCTCCTCCCACAAAAATCCCACATAACCACGGTATGACGCCCAGTCCAAGGAGCTTTTGATGTTATACAACCATCTACTGCCTTTGACTACATTGCTCTTTCATTTACCTTCTTTTCTCATGCCCCGTAGACTATGACAGGAGAATCTTGCATTGAGGTGCGAATCATGAAAACAAAGATCTCACGGAATATGAATAGCGTATTGATGTTCAAGTTATAGGTTCAAAGTTCAATTTTCATAGAAAAATCATTAGAGATTGATGTGAGCAGGCAATAAAAACTGTTCTGTGTTAAAATGTTGAGTAAATGAGTTGTATGCACATACACACACAATCATAAACACATACAGAGAGAGAGAGACAGCCTCCTCTCTTTGTGTATGTGTGTTTGTTTCTGTTAAGGAAAGTAATCCTTCAGAGCTATAGTCCCTATGGAGCCAGAGTTTATCCCGGTTTCTATAGCGCTATACAGATGATAGCAATTGCTTGTTGACCTTTGTATAGGATGTTTATCTATAGCAAAGCACTTTTCAGATCTAAAAAACTAGCAACCTATCACTGCTGAGTGGACAGTGAGTTTAGAACAAAAATAATTGAACCTCATTATGGGATTGCTTCCACCTCCTATTGCATGTGAAACGAGTACTCTACCAAGTGAGCGTTTGGGATCCTCTCCATTGTGTGAGTGTGTGTGTGTGTGCATTTGGATATATTGAGCATTTGGGATCCTCTCCATTGTGTGAGTGTGTGTGTGCATTTGGATATATTGCAAATGTCTTAATTCTGACCATACCACTGTATAAATGTTGGTGTTCGAGTGATACAGTGTTGTTTAGTAACAAAGTCATGTGATGTTGAGTGTAGTCAATGGCCGATTGGTAACAGTGATCCGAAAACTCCTGCCCTTGCGTTATGACCTTAGATAAGCATTTAATTAATCATTAATCCTAATGACAGGAGAGGTGAATGAGAAGGTCCTTAGCAGTGATCAAAATCTTCTGCGGATCTGCAGAATTCCGGGATTTTGGGATTTTCTCAATAATTTTCCACTGATTTTGCAGTGTCAAACATTTACCTCTAATAAAACCTCAGGTCAAGTGGTGGATCCATGAAAAAATCACCGTCATGTCATGTCTTGTGTTATATTTTAACCCTGTGCTCAGTTGAATGAATTTTGGTGACACTCCCATTTTTATGTCGGTCAGTCTAGACAAACAGGCGCCAGATGTCAAAAGTGAGACTAGGCAATTGAAGGAAGGGGATGGGGAGGGAATAAATGAGTCTAACTTCCCCCTAATTACAAAAAAGCCCCGTCAATGAAACTACTCTCTCTCTCTCTCTCTCTCTCTCTCTCTCTCTCTCTCTCTCTCTCTCTCTCTCTCTCTCTCTCTCTCTTGCTCGCTCTTTCTATGTCTCACTCTCTCTTCCTGTTTCTCTTTTTCTATCTTTCCCTTATCTATATATTTCTCTCAACCAATCTTCTATCAATCATCATGTTTACTTTATAAATGTCATCAGGTTATAAAGAGACGATATTAGTCTGTTACAATTGTAAGGGGTGCTCAGCTAAGTTTATTCTTTTTACCTTTGTTTTTACAATGTTTTACAATTTTAATTTATTAAAGATACTCGAGTCTTATTTGTAAGATCCTTAACCACTGGGCTACAGTAAGAAAGATAAAACAAGTAAAAACAAATATTTTCAGGCCTTTTGACCAATGATAATTTTTAATCTCTTGAATAGAAGGTATTTTAAAAAAAATCGTTTTAATGAAAGGACAATTCATTAAAAAAAAATTGCGTTAAGTAAGTTATATCTCTACTTTTAAGAATAGATGTACATTAGAAGTAGTAATATAATATACGAAACTATGATATTCTACTAATTGCCATTACCATCACTGATTTAGCTTTAGACAGTGACATATATTTTTCAGTGCTGCGACAATAAAGGACACCTAGGAGACGATTTGTATGGTTTGAAATGGAAATTTAGTTAAACATGATCTGCCTCTGGAACAAATAAACCAATGTGAAGCACAATAGTCATTGTAAATCGATTGAAATGCATGATATGAATGTTTATATATGTATTTATCATGCTTTTGATCAACTTCGTATAAATGCCAGTTCTTTTCTGTTTCTTAACCACTGGGCAATTAGGCGATCACCACTATATATATATTTGATTTTTGAATTGATTTTCCTCAGGTGATTTTTATATCAGAGTATATGTCATCTGGAAGCCTCAAGCAGTTTTTGAAAAAGACGAAAAAAAATAACAAAACATTCCAACTTAAGGTAAGAGAGTTAAGGACTCTATGTGAATTTTTTTCAACTATTTACTAATTGATTGATTAATTAATTATAGTGATTCATGTAGAGTCATAATGTTTTTTGTTGTTCCTTTGGGTGTGACCAAGTATACGTAATGCTATTCAATCACTTTTGGCATCAGAAAATAATATTGATAAATTTTAAAAAGAAAATCAAGCATTATTTATAAATTCCTATTATCAGTTATTATTATTATTATTATTATTATTATTATTATTATTATTATTATTATTATTATTATTATTATTATTATTATTATTATTATTATTATTTATTATATTATATTTCTTAAAAGAGGAAAATAAATAAGTACATTTTGTTTTATGTTAACTCAAATTTGTGTGATGTATTGCAAGCACATTTAGCTTGATTGAAAAATGGTAATATGCTATTTGATTGTTACTATTTATAGTCATTCCTAATTATTGGTGAATTTGATTTTGTATTTGCTCAGGCATCTTCGGAATTAGCAGATGAAAGGGTAGAAAGGTACAAATCTTAATTGGGCTAATTTTGTGCATTTTTCTAATCAAATATTTTATTGTGGTTCAAATCATAATGTGGTCAGTTAGAAAAATGAACTCTTCTATTCACTCTCATGAACTCTTTTTAGGCCTGGAAACGTTGGTGCACACAGATTTTATCCGCACTCAGGTAAGTGTCTTTTTAAAGAAATTAACTCTCAAACGTTCCATTATTTTAAAGCTAGAGTGAAAAATGACTGGGTAGTGCTATTTAAAATGTCCATTAACCCATTCTACTGGCCCACAACCATGTAAAGTTATATATCATTGTACTTGCCAATGATCATACTATCACAGTGACATGTCTATACCACAATTGAAGCCCTCTCCGAGATATAAATCAGATTTATGTGCTGGGGTAGGGTCTCAAAAAATTATCACAAAAACAACACATTTCTCAATCACTAAGAGGGAAAAACATTCAGGTTATGAAATATAATCAAATATCATTTATTTTCCAAACAAACAACATATTTTGCAGATTATTTACAAAATTCATTGCAAATTTCCTGAAAATGAGTATTTGAGAGGGTCTGAGAGACGAGCAATTTTTCTGAAAAAAAGGGGCATAATCCAGCATTATTTGACATAAAAGAACTTAACAGCCTTTTTGTTTGTCCATAATGTCATATTTCTTTTATGGTTGAGGAAAATAATGACCATAACACTTGAAATCATACAGCTGATTACAAATATTACATATTAGTTAAATATTTACGTAATATGAGTCATATATATGTGAACAAAAAACATCACAAAAAATGACAGTTTCAATTTCAAATTGGTCTGCTTTACTTCAAATGAGTGATATTGACTGATTAAATGAATTATATGGTTCATTTTACATTCCAGAATAGCAATTCACTCACAAGTGACATATTTATTTCACAAAACTGCACTTGTAAAGGCATTTGATTATATAAATCAGAAGAATAATATTTGCATTTTTGAGAAAAGTCACTGTAAATTTTGAAAACCATATGGCAATCTTCCACAAAAATAAATAAATTACAAACTCAAACTCCAACACATCCGGCATACAATAGACCAGGGACAAGTTCAGGCCAAAAAGGTGGGACAGGGGTTGTGGGACCAGGATCAAGGCGCACTTTCTTGGGTTTGGAAGGGCCAGGAATCTCATGAGATGGAATTTGAGAACTGAAATGAGATGAATTTTTTAAAAAGAAAAAAAAGAATTAGAATTGCAAAAACAATTTTAATAAGTCAAAGGTAAACCAAATAAACAAAATATTGACAGTTTGACTCAGTCCATACACAAAAGTAACAAAATTCAGTATATCAACTGTTTGTCATTCTCATGTTCCCTGTGAACCCATGAAATTCTTACCTTCACTATTTGTGAGCCACATACTAAAACATTGCTTCATACCAACCATTTGAAGCAATTTATAAACTAATGATAATTTCTAGAATGTCATACTTCCAAAGTGCATCTGAATAGAGTATAATAATGTCTGCACTTTGTAGATTCTTACTGCTCACCTTTCGTAATGACTTCTTTTACTTGTACTCATACTTGCAACACCAGGGATACGAGTGACATCTTCCTAATCCTCATCTTGTACTTGGATTTGGGTCTCACTGCGTTAAAAAAAAAAAAAAAAAAAGAACAAAATTCTGTTAAAAGCTGCTCTCACAAAACATCACAATCTTCATTTCTAAAAGTCAGAAAAAAGAATAAAGTTGTCTCACTCCTTGTTGAAATACATGGCTCTCTACTTCTATTGTCAGCCATGTTTGTTTACATTTTCAGCTAACCACTTGCCCAATTTCTATGCTTCGTAAATGAGGTGAAAAGTGAAAAAATAAATAATAACTTAATAGAAACTGATAAAAGAAAGATCAGGGTTCAAGAGGATGTGCGTTTTTTTACTTGAACATGATGTCAGAGGATGTAATTGTGAAAAGTTGAGAAAAATACTTACTCGTCAGGTTCGTCATTCGAGTCCAGATTTGGTGAGTAGGGCAGGTCCCCATCAGGCATCATATTCTTGGGAACAGCAGCGTAATTTTCATCGTCACTGTCTTCATCCATATATAAGATATCGTAGACCTCTTTTTCGGTACAATAAGTCATTGTAAAATGTATATAATTAGTTTATTTTGAGTAAATTCGTGAGTAGAGACGACCAGTTGATTGTCAAAACAAGATGGCGGAAGTCGAGTGACGAACCGAGTTACTGACACAAATACTTTCGTATTTCTTGTGATTTGGGAGGAGAAAATCAAATATTCTTAGATATTTTGTAGTTTTTATTGTATAAAATTAAGTAAACTATTATAAAATCGCCATTTGGGGGCATATTATAAAGCGCACTTAAAGCGAAACGAGAGGAAAGAAGGGGGCGTGTCCATTGATCACCGTTGATCGAAATCTCTATTATGGAACGTGTGAGAGTTAAAGCAATGCAAATAAATGGAAAATTCTGATTTTTGATGTAATAGGGAGGTCAACAGTTCGCCAAAATTGCAGCAATTAAGTTAATTTTTGAAATTTGAATGATTTAGCTGCAAATTTGTAATCAAATAAGTTTCATTCGATTTTTGATCCTTATGATTAACCCAGCCTAATCCCCATAACTGTTTGAAATTGAATTTTCTTATCTCTTCATTATTCGTCTGTTCAAGGCTAGATTATATGAAATATTGTATATTAGTTGTTATACCCTTCTTGTTTATGTGAAAAACTCTATTTTCCTGTATCATAAACTTTGTGAAAAAGTGGATGTTCAAGAAATTCATGATGTCACTCATCCAGATTTACTTTAAAAAAAAAAAAAGATAGAAGTTCATACCAAATGATTCAACACATAAAGCAGTAAACTTGTTGTTAACCTTTATATTAAGTTAAAATATCTCACACAGTGGTCATGGAAGGATCCAATTGAAATGGCTTAGGTTCTTCGTTATATATTGATCCTTTCAAAATGTAACATTCGTGATTTTTAAATTTTAATTGGCAAGTAGGAAAAAGAACATGGCATTCGCATTCCTATTATGCAGCATAATACTTATTTAGAATAAATAAACCTCTTCCTGATCTTTTCATAATGCTGATACATTTTGTATTAATCAATCTTATGAATGGGTGGAAAAGCTGACAGACATCAAATTACAATTAATCTATGAATGCCATGAATTTTTAAAAATATCTGTTACAACATTACCATGCTATCAGTAATATTTGATTATCAGCACTTATATTTGATTATGTCTTGAAATAAAATTATTGAATGAATGGTAAATTGGTGTATTTTTTTATTAATTTCTAAGTTATTCAGTGTCTAATTTAATTTGGATTATTGGGTTTGGAACCCAGTTTTAAAATGTTATAATTTCATTTTCAGTTATCTTCACTCGTGCGAGCCACCAATAATTCATGGAAATTTGACCACTGAGACAATCTACATTCAACACAATGGCCTCATTAAAATAGGTTCTGGTGAGTCTGCATTCCTTCAAAATGTTTTACATTACAAAGTCTTCCTAAATTTCATTTCAAGATTATTCAATTTGTTCTTCCTGCAATTACAACAGGACTGACTGAGACAATGTTCATGAATTCAAACTGCTGATTATGTTTTAAAAAAAAAATATTTCAAATGAGATTAGTGGAAAAACTGCTGTTTATTTAAGTGTTTGTCACACTTTGACCTTAAAAGAGGACCCAGTTTCTTTCTCTAGTCTAGATTTATTGACAACAGCAGTATCTGATGATTATACTGTGATGCCATGGGTGTCAATATACTCAGTAAAGACTGAATCACATTGCAGCCTCTTCCGGTCCCAGCACCCTGCAATGTAATACCAGTTTTATTACAGATTTGTCATATGCCTCTATAGACCTTGGCTTTTCTTTGGGATTTAAGACCAGCTCATCAGGCCAGAGAGAATTTGACAATCTCCCCAAAACTACTAATCTACTTTTTAAACTGATAATATCCCAGTTTACTGATTTTCCATTTTCCTGAGACTTTGCAAAATTCCGATTTTTGAATAAGTAGAGTATGAAATTTAATTGATGATGTTCAAACACATATATTGCAGTTGCTCCCGATGCCATACACCATCATGTTAAGACCTACAGTGAAGACTTAAAGAACATGCATTATTCTGCTCCAGAATATGAAGGTATATGATTGTCAGTTGACAGAACAGTTTGATATCATTTTAGCTTTTAGACCTTTATAATTTTTTTTAAAAATGTTTTTTGAGAGTGACATGCTTTTAGATTCTCACTTAACTTTAATCTTCATTCCCCCCCCCCCCCCCCCCCTGAAATGTTGACCTTTGAAATTTTTTTTTTTTTCATTGTAATATTCTCGATATGCAACTTTTAGCTTTGTGATATGTTGCTTTATATAATAAAAATCGCTTATTTTGAAGCTAAAGTTGTGAAAAGTGTTAAACTTTATAAAGTATAATTGTTGCAAAGATGCATTGAATTTGATAGCTTATTTATATTTATATGGTCTCTTTTAAGGACAAATGAGGTATACTACATTGTAAAACAGATTTATGACAAAGTTACTTGAATGCCTGTTTTAAAAAAAAAAGATACATAAGCTCTCTTTAATTTAAGATCATTCATTTTTTAAAGATTTAAAAAAAAGTTACTTGGACGCTAATTTTTATCATGTAAGAACACTTTTAAGATTAAAAGATTAATAGGAAAAACTGACATTATGTGCTGAACGAAAGTTGGCTTGGATATTTTAAAAAAAGTTAGTGAAAGTGGACATATATATGTGAAAGTTGAAATATTATGGGATAGCCCACTTGTTATTAATACCAGCCATTTTTCCTTTGTACTCTACGTTATCTTTAACTTGGATTTTAAAAAATTAAATAACGGCCTATAAATTCTTTTGAAAAGGTCCTAAGCTTGCTACTCTACGTGCTACTGAATTAAATTTTTGTCAAGTAAATTATATGCATTGTTTTAAACTTCTTTTTTTTTAAACATCCAGGCAGTGAGCAAATGACTACCAAGGTCGACATATACTCATTTGGAATGTGTGCTCTTGAAGTAAGATAATTTTTAAAGTATGGTTACAATTTTCAAAGTTGATCTACCATTTATTATACAAATGTTTATAAATATGACCTCATTTTGACAGTGTGAACCAGATACCAACAATTTTATTGAAGATAATCAATAGTAAAAAATTTTATTTATATTTAGAATTTTGAGAAACTACATTAATTATGTATATTGGATTGATAAGATTTTTTGTAACACAATAAGCCAATCAAGATGTAATTTTGCATGGCATTAACAATTCCGTAAAGTGGATTACAGATTGTAATGATTTAATTTAAAAAATAAATTTTGTTTTATCAAATTTCATAAAATTTTGATTGTTACCTGTCTCCATTACCATAATAACAATATCAATAAGAGTTCGCAACTGAAATTTACAAAATTGAAATGTTTTAGTCCCTTTTGTCTCTCTTTATCCTCTTTTTCTCTTGGTTACATAACAAACACACAAATTTTCATTGGTGATATGCATATGGATTAATAACTCCCTCCTGTTGATGGAATGTGTAACTATGGTTCATATTTTTAGAAGCATATTAAAATACCTCATTTAGTCCATCTCTCTTTGAGTGTGAAAAGTTAAGATAAAACACATTTATTCATTGACTTTTCTTCTAGAATTTATTCTGATTTAGCTCATTTACATAATGAATCAATAAGAATAACATAATATGCTGAATGTTTTTATACTTATTCCTATTTATTTTTTAAAGGTTGCTATATTTTTGTTTCAATCATGCATTCTGATATCGTAATTGTTTTGATAGATGGCAACCCTGGGCTTTCAACCAAATGGTGACACTCCAACATATGTACAGAAAGATAGCATCAATAACTCATTAGAACTTGTGGAACATCCCTTACAAAAGGTAAATTATTTTTTCCTTCAATTGTTTTGACATTTTTATTATGTGTTTCTCTCATTTAGTTCTTGGTTATTTATTTTGTTTTTTGAATGACTCGTTTTGTATATTGGAATTGAATGCTTGCAATTCATTCAAACCCCGTGTGTTATATTGATTTATTTTTTTTAAATGAGACTACGAGGACTGTCCCAAATGAGTAATGTTATAACTCATACTGAAGTTTAATAGTGAACTTACATGTTCAGCTTTAGTAACATTTGTCTATTTCTCTATTTTATCAGCATTTGGATCAAGGCATTTTTTTCCCATTGCAACAGGAAGATTGTTCTTTTCCTTTTTTACTGGCAAGTGTCATTTAAGTGGTCCGAACAGATGAAAATGAAAGGGTGTAGATTGAGGCAATGATGAATTTAAAGCCAGTCTTCTGTGAGTGTTGTCATATAGGGTTTGGCATTGGCATATTGAAAATTGATGCCCCTACCTATATGCCCAGATCACTTACTCATGATGCAGTTTATGATCTTCAGTCAATTCTTTTGGGACCCATTGAGCTGACGCTTCTCTATAATTTGACTTCTGGGTGGGGTTCCTGACCTCCCAGAGTGGGCAGGGAGGCACTTACTGTGTCTTCTATCCCCCTATTTCTGTTTTCCAACATGCTTTCTGTCTTTGTCTTGGGATGAGATTACTTGGTTTTGTCCTGGCCTTGGTCGGATGCCCTGGGTGGGAGGGAAACAGTCAAATGTATAATTAGAGTTCTGGGAGATAATATTTTTTTCTTGTAAATCATCTCTCTGTTATACATTGTATTATTTATGTTAAAAATATATATGATTTGTAAACATTTGAGTGAGTTCCTCTTAGTGGGGACCTGTGCTTGTGTCAAGATGAGACATTTGGTGATTTCAAACTAAGTACACTGATGAAGGTATGCTCTTGGAATATACATCTGTTCCCTTTTTGAGCTAATTCCCCTTTGTCTTCCTTTTTCTTGGGCTTTAATTATAATTTTAGAACTTTTTTACTATCCCATTTTCTTCCTTTTTACTGGCGCTGATATGACCTAAATGTGTTGCAAGCACGTAAAACCCTCAAAAACAATGAAATCTGACTTGAAAGATTTTATCAACGGCTGATATGGAGACTCCTACTCTAATGCAAAGTTCACAAATTTCATATGCGACAAGAGAGACTTTTTCTTGTGAATGTGAAGAAGTTGACATCCTGCATGTTGCTTGTTAAGCACATTTGATCTCCATTGCTGAATCCAATACACCAGAAGATGATTTTCTTTGGGCTTAAAGCATCACCATATATGTTTACCAATTCTGCATATATTTCTGCTGAAAGCTTTCCTATGATATTGAAAAATTGTATTACCACCTTCTTTTTTTATTTGATCACCCAGAGATGAGGGTTAGCCATTTTTTGGTTTCCATGTGCTGAATGGCAGCGGTGATTAATGAATTCTTCGATAAATTTATTTTGCTCTAGGACTTTCTGAGAAGTTGTTTAGAGCGTGATCCAGGAGCTCGTCCAACTGCAAGAGAACTCTTATTTCACCAAGTCTTATTTGAGGTTCATCCACTTAAGTTGGTTGCTGCCCATCGTGTGGTGAAATCCAATGGTATGTTTTAAAAAAATCTTTTTAGAAAAACTCAAGAGGTATTGATTTAAATCTCAGATTAATTTGACTCTGCAAATAAATGCTTCTCTGACATATGTTTTATCTCATATTAATGATTATTGAGTCTATTAATGTTTTAATGATTATTCAAATTAAAGAACGATTCTTGATTTGGGTTAAAGTTGGCCAGAAATTTCATATTTTATAGCAAATTTGGTGTTCTGCTGGAATAAAAAATATTTTGTCAGAAAATGTGTCAACAAAATTTGGCCTCTTCTATGATATTATTGTTTAATTTTTGTATGCGCCTTACCTATTTCTCTGAGATGCCTTGTTTGAATGTGCTTATATGTTAATGTATCCATGAATATAAGAATATATTTTTAAAATCTCTAGCTTTGATTGGTGATGTTGAAACCCACACAACCAAAACACCTGATCCCAATCGAGTGATCGCAGTCATTCCCAGTATAAACGGTCAGATGGTAGAATGGAGGTAAGACAACATTTTATTTTATCTGGTGTATGATATATTTCCTCTAAATCAGTATCCTCCATCATTGTAGTGTACTAAATTTTGTAGTCGGTATGAAATTAATGCTTGGTTTAGATGGCTGAAATGAAGACATTGTTTAGGGTTAAATTTTTTTCTCTCTGTTTTCCATACATTTCATCCAAAATTAATTTGAAAGTCTTAATTATTTTATGTTTTGTTTAATATTGGTTATGTTTAATGATTAGCCGACCTCCCATTAAATTTTGTTTAAAAATAACATTTTATTATTTTGCTAAGGTTCATGAATTTTAGTTTCAACCATGAACTATACATCTTTATTTTTGCATTTTGTTTTAATGTTTAATGGAAACAATAAGATATGTGAATCTGAATAAATGTGCTATGAATAGATATCATTTGCCCCCTAGTCTCATCTCAGGGTCATTGGCCCTTATGGAAACTATTTTTCACCTCTTATGCCTATAATAGAGCTGAAGAAGGCAATCTGTTCTTGTTCCGTCCTAAGGTATTTGTGTCGCACATGCCATGCAATCCTTAAAAACACATGCTAAAACAATATTTTTGTTTTTGTATATTAATATCGTTGTCTGTATAAATACTGTTGTTAGTTAAAATTAGTGACCTCTTTATTAAAATAGTTTTTGGTAAAGGTTACTCATTTGATCCTCTTCATGATACTGACATGCTCATTGTATATTTTATTTGCCTTTTTCTCTTCCCAGAGTTTCCCAAACCCCGGTGCTAGAACTAGACAAACTTCTAGATGATGTAAAGTAAGTATAGGGATGATTCACTTTTGGTCATCGTTTTTAGGCAGTGACCATTGTATGAACAACATCATTTTGAGTAGGAATTGCATAGTTGTAGGACTGTCAAAGACAAACATTTTCATCAAATTGTAAATCAGTTTATGTACAAGACAACATGCATAGGGGTGAGTCACTGTGAATAACTTTGTGAAAAGTTTAAAAATATGTTTCTGTAAACTTTGAGAGAAAAAGGTTCTATATATACTGTCCATCAAGATTTGTCAAAGTTTAGGCCATTTTTTAATTACAACCATATATACATTATAATTTCCTATTTGGGGAAGGTGACATACAAACAATTAAATATTTCGTATAAACCTTCATTTCTGAAAAATACATAGCCCTATTACTTGAAAGGGTAGATGCTTTTTTTCTTTTTAAATTTTTTTTTATTGGTCAGCAATGTTGTGTCAGTATTCATTATTCTCTATATCCTTTTTATTCCCAGAAATGGCATTTATCCCCTTACAGCATTTGCAATGAGTACCCCTCAGTCCTCGAGACCAAGAGCTATAAGTCCAGAGGTTGCGGAATCAGTGAAATCTGAAACACCGGAACCTTACGATGTTGAAAGTAGAATGATTATCTCTATGACTTGTAGTGTAAGTGTTTCTAATGACTTTTTACATCATATTGTTTAGTTTCACAGACTTTTTAAAAATAGTAATGTTTAATGATTTGTTTGAATTTTACAAGTCAAGAGAGATCTTTCAACTTGGCAAGAACACAAGAACAAGTATACTACAATCATATGACACAGTTTTTTGGTCCATTTTATGAAACACACCCATCTTGTCGGGGCTGCAATTCTTTCACAATTGAAGCTTTTCGTCTTTCATGGATGGCTGAATCAATGTCAACAGAAGCAATCTTGCTGTGGAAATTGTACAGTTTGAGACCTTTTTAAAATTTATTTTTAAAAAATGTTTAAGTTTTTAAATTTATTTTTGCTTTACCTTGGTCAACCATCCTGTGAAATAAAAATTTCTAAAACAAAAAGTAAGGAGAATGATAATGGTTAGCATGTGAATAATGACGCCATATGAGGATGATGAAGATGATACCAAAATAGAGAATAGAACAAATGAGGTGCAGAACAGAGGATATATATAGAGAGAGAGAGGGAGGGAGGATTAGTAGGAGAGAGAAAAGAGAGAGAGAGAGAGAAGGGGGGGGGGGGGGGGTGAGAGACAATAGTCTTTGTATGCCCAAAGACATCATCTATATCAAGTTGATTGATAATGCAAGGCTGTCTGCCAATGACTGGACTGGATTTAGAAATAAGTTAACTACCTGACCTTAACTGGATGTGACAAAGTGTTTTAAATTGGATTAAACTTCAGTCATTTGTTGTTTACATTGAACTAGAATAGGCAGACAGATGGTGTCGGTCAGTGTGATGTTTGGATTAAAGAGTCAAAAATCCTTTATATTGTAATGGCTTGTTTCCAAAATAAGTGTTTGAATCCAGAAACACGAATTTCCATATTTCGGTGTGCAACTAAATAAGAGAAAATCCGCCCCTAGGCGACTTGTTGGGATAATGAAGACATCCAGATTGTGGAATTCTGGGTTAGAGAAACCCAACCATACCATGAAATACTAAGCATCTGAGATGGGAAATACTAAGCTCTAAAGTGAGTTAACCATGCTGATTATTGAAAGCATCTCAACTTATGTTTGAATTTTTATTTTTTTTATTTTTAAATTTGACCTTGATTCCTTTTGAAAAAACTTTTGACATAATGTATACTTATTAACTTACTGTCATGGAAAGTGACCCTTTTTCCATTCTTGCCACATGACCCAGACAATGCCATATTCTTTTTATTTGGCTTTCAATGCTAGTGCAGTCAGCTTTCTTTAATAGATCCATTTAAAAAAAATAAAATTTGTAGGCCAAATATGTTAAAATTCTTTTTAGACACTTATTCTGAAAGGTTTCTAGTTTCTGTGTTATGGAGGATGTCATTTTCCAGTTTTCACTTCCATAAAGCAGTACACTTAAAACATTCCTTTTGTTTATTTTCAGCTTAGTCTTTCTCATAATTTGCTTTGATTTCCAAAAGTTTTTCAGCATGACATGATGTATAATGAAAATATTAAGAAATTAAATGAAAGTGTTGACAAAGTTGCAATAACTAACATTGAGGTAGTAGGTAGGCAGCACCACATGATAGTTTATACGGCTTCTTTCATTGACTTTTCTGCAGCTGTTTGGCAATGGATAATGATCTGTTCTTTCTGTCCAGACCTCAACATCTGGTTGACCATGTCACATTATCTAAGGACCCATTATAATACAGAATGTACTATTTTATTCATACAGATAACACGCATTGAAGACAGTCCCAATCCTCAGTTAAGTCTTGTGGTCCGGTTTGATGATCAAATCAATCGCCAGCTCCAGTGTGAGATATCACAGGATTCTGGAGAGTCTTTAGCTGATGATCTGGTCTACCATGGATTTATCAATGAGGTTTGTTTTGATTTTTATGAAGAGCACATTTTTATCCATCTCAAAGTGAAACATTGAAACTGTGATAATAAAAAAAACAAACAATTGGCAAATAAATTTCTTGTTTGGGAGGTAGTATTAAAAGAGTTGCTGATTTTTATAGACTTGACATAGATATGGGATGCCCAGTTTGAGAGGGTTGATATAATATCCATCATTCAGCCATGAGTAGTCTCATTCCATTTTGTTTGAATATTAATAGGCATCAGGAATTGGGGTATACATTGGTAACAATGATCACATGCTTGTCAACCAGTATCAAATTGAATATTTGGACAGCACTTTGTCGAAAATACAAAAAATATATTTGAAAATGTAGAATATCGTAAAAATTCAAATTTTACAACCAAAAAAAAAATGGTATTAGCTGTTGGTTTGTTTGGTAATGTTATAGTTTTAATTGTTGAAGGGATTAGCAATGATGTCTTTTGGGTAGCAGGTCATCTTTGAAATGAAATTCATGCTATCCCTCCTTCTTCTAACCTGTCACGTGCCCTAATTCGTGTCATATATTGGTAAAATAGCAATTTCTGCTTGTAATTAATTATGATTTGTATTTTCAAACGCAGTAAATAATGTGCTCCTTCCTTGGGTAAATTATGGGTCTGTTGATGATTTTTAGTTGGTAGGTGTGTGTGCACAACGACTGTCATTTTGTTGGTTAAATTGTTGATCTATAATCTTTTTTGCCACCCTGTATGATGGCTGAAATGGTCTTTTTAAGAGTTTTGCATAGGTCCCAAAACTCCTAAAAGTAAAGAAACAATTAGGTACTCAGGCTTGACTTAGCAACATTCCAGTCCAATTGGAATTTGTTGTAATAATATCTTATTTTTTGGAAATTATGTTTATTTTAAATTACCTGAATACTTGAAAATTAGTAATAGAAACATTAAAACACACACATTCAAGTCTTTATGTTTGTTATTCTCTATTTACCATTCCAGAAAGACAGAGATAAAGTGGCTACCTTGATAGGAAGCACCCTTCCCTCCTCCTCCAACATGACCTTGACCCCTGACAGATTGCAACATTCGCCCTTTGCCATTGATGTTTCATAGTGATGGCTTTTCCCTTCTTGCATATATCTGAACCTCTCTATCTTATGTACAAAGCCTGTCTTGTTAAAGCAATTAGCAAATCATTTTGCAGCCTCTCACATACAGTGTCAGTCACTACATATATTTTGATATTACAGCAAAGTTTACGAAGCTCACAATTGATATATCATAAAGTAATAAAACTTGCTGTGACCGATGATGGATTAAGCCACAAGTAATGATGTTCTTGCTATAAGTGCAAAGATATTTAAGGGGGGAGGGAGGTTGTTGGTGTGTTGGGTTTTTTATAACAGTTTCTAATGTTTTCAACCAAATTTATAATTATTGATAAAAGGCTAATTTAGAATGACCAGGACCTTTAAATTTTGAGCTCTTCAGATTGGCTTGGTCATTTTGAAAGAATAAAAGATAAGACAAAAAAGTGTTTGAACCAAAACAATTGTCAAATGCACAGATGGTTTATCTTCAGATGTGGAGTTAATAGTTTTAATAAGTTATCAAGGGAAAAATGACATAATACAAAGAAAACAGGTGCTTGAGTTATTTGAAGAAGATCTTGATTTGTATTATAAATGTGCAACAAGGACTGACTCAACTTGACTCCATTTCATTGCACCGTATTTGAATCAATGTGCTTTGCTATTGTTGATGCTGCAGTTCTGATATAGCTTTTTCTTATGACTATGACTCAGTGATTTTAATCATCGGGCACATCATCTTTCCACATTGTTGTGAGCTAAAAAGTATCTCATTATGTAAAAGGATAGATAATATAATGTGATGGAAACCGGTACATTAATTTATTCTAGTGGTTAATGTATAAAAATGACTTTGTCCCGGAATCAATCAAGCGGCTTGGTGCTGGAATGGAATGTTTTCTTCACCTTCAACTGATTGCTTTGTGATCAATTTGATTCTCATCACTGATCAATGGGATCTGTCTATCGTTTAGCATTGTCAATTTTCAATGATCATAAGCTTTAAAATTCATGAGGCTATTGTATAAAACACAATATATATATATATATATATATATATATATATATATATATATATATATATATATATATATTGCAAATGTTTGTTACATTAACTATAATCCACACTGGAATAACATGCTCATTATTTTGCATTCGATTGTGACATTTATCATTATTTCCCTGACCTTTGACTTCTGACCTGATTCTAACCATTCACCTTGCCATAGTTACTTATTGGTCAAATTCAATTAAAAATAAATATACTGACTTTTTAATTAATATTACAGACATTAATCTCATTTTTGTTTTTTCATCACTTAAATTTTTATAAATGATGCGTTTTAAACATTATGATATTCTATCTATAAATCCATGCTCAGTATTGTTAAGGCAGAGTAGTTATTTGAATTTCTCATACTCACCTTTTCTTAGTGCTTATTATAATTTAATATGTTCAAGAATACAGGTATTGCGTAGCATGTGAGTGAGATGTAATATTTATAACTATTTTTACATTTTGATCCACTTGAACTTGAATAGATTGTCAAAATATACCTCAAGACTTGCTTCTTTGGTTTTCATTCTGATTAATTGTTTTGTTTTATTCTTATCTCCTGCCTTATTTTAAAAAAAGTATAAGTATTTATCATCATCCCCCCCCCACCCCCCCCCCCCCCCCCCCCCCCCCCCCCCAATATTTTTGGAGGCAAAACAGTTCCATTTTAAATTGTTTTTAAAAAGATTTGTTTCACCAGTAGGAAAGTATAGACGGAAAGTGATGCTTATGGCATCACAAAGGTAAAACTTTACTTCAGTGTCCAGGGGTTTCTATGTTCATTTTGTTCATTCCCTGAGCTCCTGTCTGAATTTCTGCCTTTTTATTTTATAAAGTGGATGTAAAAAACTTTACTTTTCATTTAATTTTGTTTGAAGGCGGTTGAATTTTCAAATTGTCAAATTTTTATTTTGTCATGTCTGTTTTTGATTGGTAGGCCTTTTTATATTTGTATGCTTAGGTGACCGTCATCCACTAGAGATTTTTTCATATTTTTCTTCAACAGTTTACCCACTTATTGAATAGCATGGTTCATAATCTATAGCTTTTGATTCTCTGAATAAACTCTTATTTCTTGTCCACACAAGGGATGGTAGATAAATACTATTTAATAATGGCTGGTGCCGTTGCTGTAAAACGTCAAACCAACAAACTTAGAAGAGATTTGTCATTCAAACTTATTTAGTTTCATATTATAAAAATAGACCCTCAAATATCTTTTTAAATTTATTGTGCTCTCATAAAAGGCATTTCTGTTGTTTTCTAGTCTCTCAATCAGTACCCCATACATTGCGTCATCAAGGTTATCTCAAGTGACTAGATATAGTATATAGTATTTGAATTTCGTTTCATCGTGATAACAGCTTGATTTTCATCACATGTACTTATGAATTATTTTCATAACGGATTACTTAATAAAGCATTTCATTTGTCATATTTCACATTCCTTGAAAAGACAAAACAAAAGACCAAACCAATTCATCATAATTAATGAATGTGCTCATTTTGAAGATGTTATTTTCACCAGGAATTCTGAAAGTACATATTTTGTTTTATTAAGGCAAAGAGGGATCCTTAGTCCTTTTCCTCCCTTCTTCTTTTATGCAAATATGACTCAATGGTGACATTTTGAGCATGTATATTTTCTGTAAATGCCTTGCCATTTAATTAAAATATCTGAGAGGAGTCTTTTGGCCTCCCATGGTGTGCAGGTCACTTGCTGTGTCTTCTATCTCCCTATATCTGTTTCCTGAGTTCTGGGATTACTTGGCTTATCTTGGCCTTTCGTGAGTCCTTCCATGGCTGAGAGAGAAACAAATGCATAGTGTTAGTTTTGGGAGGTGATATTTTTTTCCCTTGTAAATCATCTCTCTGTCATGTGCTGATCGTTATGTTTTTGTTTTGAATATATCTTTTAAACATTTGAATATTTCCTCTTAGTGGGATCTAATGCTAGTGCTAGTGCCTGGATGAGACTTTTCAGGTGATCTCTAAGTACATTGATAGTATGCTCTTGGATTCTATATCTGTTCTCTATTTAAACCAATTCCCCTTTGTACTTGGGTGCTTTAATTTTATTTCTAGAATTTTTGACTATCTCATTTTCTTCCTATTTACTGGCGCTGATATGTCCTTAATGTGTTGCAAGCGCTGTAAAAATCTTATAAAGAAAAATTTTTAAATGGCAATTGAAAATGAGAGCAATATTTTTTTTTTTCATAACTGTATCTGATATTACTATTTTTGCAATTTTCATATATAACTCATCTTCTACGCCCATATAAAACTTTTTTGTAATCCAGTTTGAATGTATTGATAACTGTCAATCTACAAACCCATCATCTGTACCTCTTTATCGAATACAGAAGATAAGTTTCAAGTAATTACTTATAACTACTTCTTCTTGTCCATTACCCCTTAATACAAATTTTACCTCACATTGAGGTCACCTTTGTCCTTACATCGATGCTTCAAGTCTGTTTGATTTAAATTGGGCATTCATTATTCATTGTCATTTATTTGGTAGCCTGATATTGGCCCTTGCGATGAATGGAGATCCACAGGGAACGGGAAAAACTTTAATCCATGGGCTGCGAGTTCAAAATCTGTCCAAACTTGCTGTTTCTTCAAAGATCTGTATTTATTGTCCTGCCCTTTTTGCCAGTTATCAGAATGGGACAACTCGGCCTTGTCTGGGTCCTGTCATACGTTGTTATAAATTGGCTAAGATGGATATTTCTAATCTTTTTGGGCATGTCTGTTACTCCATTGGAAGTCATCTCCCTGTATTGTTACTATTTGATATGCATATTTAAACATCTGAGTATATCCCATTGCGGGCAGGGAGGTACATACTGTGTCTTCTATCTCCTTATATCTGTTTTCCAACATGCTTTCTGTCTTTGTCTTGGAATGAGGTTACTTGGTTTTGTCCTGGCCCTTTCCGGAGTCCTGGCTGGGAGGGAAACAGTCAAATGCATAGTTATTGTTTTGGGAGATGATATTTTTTTCCTTGTAAATCATCTCTCTGTTATGCATTGTATTATGTTTAGTTTGCATATTATATTATATGATTGGTAAACATTTGAGTGTATTCCTCTTAGTTGGGACCTGTGCTTGTGTCTGGATGAGACTTTTAGGTGATCTCAAATTAAGTACATTGATGGTATGCTCTTGGAATCTACATCTGATCCCTATTTGTTCTCAGTTCCCCTTTGTCTTACTTTCTCTTGGGTGCTTTAATTGTAATTCTAGAACTTTTTACTATCCCATTTTCTTCCTTTTTACTGGCGCTGATATAACCTTAACGTGTTGCAAGCGCCGTAAAACCCTTAAAAACAAAAACAAACATATCCCATTTGACAGGATTCTTGAAGGTTTGAGTTGATTTTAAGTGGTCTCAGAGTAGTCTGCTTCTTCATGATTAGAAACTGTTTTCCCTCTCTAACTCTTTGTTCATTAATTGTGTCTTTATCCAACGATCTTCTATTGCTTTTATTTTGAGGCACTAATTTGATCTATGGTCTTCAAAACTGCTGTTTTAAACTTGACAGGAACTAATGGTACGGTCTTCTTTCCCCCTTCATTTGTTTCCCTCTATTTTTGACATTCTGCCTTTTTCCTGAAATAAGATAGCATGTGACTCGATTTTGCCCTTTCACCGACTGGGGATCTTTTTGTAATGAGGCACAGATATTTGGGCATTTGAAATTTTCTTTCTTTTTTTTTTTTTTTTTTGTTAGTTCTTTATGTTTTGATGTTTTAAAAAATGAGAGATATTTGTGTAATTCCTGCAAGTCCCCTGTTTGTATGTTAAAGTTGTTAGCATTAGAAACCATCAGTGTTTCCATTTTGGAAGGGCCCTTTCTCGGTGTCAGCGGGTGGTTGGATGGGAGCATCACCCTTGAATCATATACCTATGATGTTCGCATGGGTGTACGATCCGATAGTGATGTCGTTTCTTCTTCTCTTTACTAGCCTATCCTGCTTCTTTGGTTTGTGATTGTATTTTTGACAGGGGATATTTTTTTCCTGTAAATCTTCTGCCTGTTTGTTCTTGGTTATTTATAATTTAGCTTATGATATCTTTAGGTTATGATTTTGATTTACATTTGTACTATTTTTGTTAGATTGCTTGTTTTTTTGTTTCAGCGGTCTCTCATATAACCTCAATTGTGTTGGAAGAGACCTAAAGCAACAAACAACAACATCCTCGGTGTCAATGTGAGACTTGGAATGGGCTTGGGCCGTGCAATGGGTATTTTGCAGGGTTTTTAAAATTATTTTTTTTACATTTCAGGACTATTGCTTTGGTGTCTATGATCCATGAGTTTTGCAGGCATTGAACTAAATGGCCTTTTATGTTGTGCATTATCTTTTTTTACTTAGGTGCAGAAATAACCTATAATTGTCACAAGCAGTTGTAAATTTTAAAGTAAATAAATAAAAGCATACAAATCGGGGGCTCCTGGATCAATCTCTAACAATTTTATTACCTTTATAATAGGGTATAGGTTACTTTACATATTTTTTTAGCGTTACTCTTTTGACCGCATGTAAGGTGAAGTTATTTACTTTGAACACAGGGCTGTACACCAATAAATTGTTTGAACAAACTTTTATGGGTTTGTTTGTTGATCTACACAGATTTACAGCGGTAATACATATTTGAATGGAGTGATGAGTGTATTCCATATGGTTTGAATTTTTGTGTGGTCTCTGTGATTAGATACACAGATAGATCCTGGGTGGGGTTCCTTACCTCCCATAGTGGGCAGGGAGGTACTGGCTGTGTCTTCTACCTACCTATATCTGTTTTTCAACATGCTTTCTATCTTTGTCTTGGAATGAGATTACTTGGTTTTGTCCAGGCCCTGGCTGGGAGGGTAACGGTCAAATGTTTAGTTAGAGTTTTGGGAGATGATACTTTTTTCCTTGTAAATCATCTCTCTGTTATGCACTGCATTATATTTCTTTATATTATGTATGGTTTGTAAAATATTTGAGTGTATTCCTCTTAGCGGAGATCTGTGCTTGTGTCTGGACGAGACTTTTAGTGATCTCAAACTAAGTACTTTTTTAGTGTGCTCTTGGAATCTACACCCGTTTCTTATTTGAGAACCAATTCCCTTTTGTCTTCCCTTTTCTTGGATGCTTTATTGTAATTCTAGAACTTTTTACTATCCCATTTTCTTCCATTTTACTGACGCTGATATGACCTTAATGTGTTGCAAGCGCCGTAAAACCCTTAAAAACATAAAACAGATAGATCACCCCTGGATCTAATCTGTTTTTCCCTTTTGGATTGCTCTTAAGTGCAGCCAAGTTTTAATCTAGACTGTATTACAACAGAGAGCGGATTTATGTACAACAATTGTATCGGCAACACGCTTATAGAGACATGACATCAAAGTGTTATATACCATTAGCATTAGTGAAATAAAGATCTCTCACATTGACATAGATTTACCTGAGGACAGTCATATCGACATAGTGATCTGTTGATGTTGACAATAATCAGTCTAAAGAAAAACGAGTACAATTTATAATTGGCTATCATTATCCTGCTGTTCGGTAAAATACAACACCCAAATGACATTGTAGTTATCTCACTGAGAGATAAAATATCAGCCAATGAAAAAGAGAGATTATTGTCCAGTGTCAATGACATCCTGTGAATAAGACCAGTTTATGCGAACTGCTTTCATCACGCTGGTTTCCACAAGACTGAAGAAACAACCCTGTCTCTTTTACTTTGCAGTGCAAACCACAATGTCAAGAGCTAGGAAAACTTTTTGAACAGCTCAATACAATGTAGAAAGTCAGATTCAACGAGGTCTTTAGGACTGGGCCACTTCTTGCCTTACACTAGTGATAAATTTATACATTGTAGAGTAGCATCCTGCGTTGTTTTTTGTGCACATAAGGCAAAATTAATCACTTTGAGTAAGGAGAGCAAGCAAAACAAATGGAATGAGAGAAAGAGCTTTTGTATCACTGCGGGCCAACTTGGTGGGGTTTCCTGACCTTCAATAGTGGACAGGGAGGCACTTACTGTGTCTTCTATCCCCTTATAGTATAGCTGTTTTCCAAAATGCTTTCTTTGTCTTGGAATGAGACTACTTGGTTTTGTCCTGGCCCTGGCTGGGAGGGTCCAAAGTATAGGTAGAGTTTGGGAGATATCTTTAGTCTTGTAAATCATCTCTCTGCTGTATTGTCAGTTGTTTTACATATATAATATATATGATTTGTAAACAGTTGAATGTATTCTTGGCAGTCTTAATCTTAATGGGGACCTGTACTTGTGTCACGATGAGACATTTAGGGTGATCTCAAACTAAGTTACTGGGTGGGGATCCTGACCTCCTATAGTGGGCAGGGAGGTACATGCTGTGTCTTCTACTTCTATCCCCCCATACCCATTTCCCAATTGTTTCCTGTCATTGTCTTGGAATGAGATTACTTAGTTTTGTCCTGATCCTTGCCGGAGCTCCTTGGCTGGGAGGGAAACAGTCGAATAGTTTTGGGAGATGATATTTTTTTCCTTGTAAATCATCTCTCTGTTATGCATCGTATTATGTTGAGTTTACATATTATATTAAATGATTGGTAAACATTTGAGTGTATTCCTCTTAGATGGGACCTGTGCTTGTGTCTGGATGAGACTTTTAGGTGATCTCAAACTAAGTGCATTGGTGGTCTGCTCTTGGAATCTACATCTGATCCCTATTTGTTCCCAGTTCCCCTATGTCTTACTTTTTCTTGGGTGCTTTTATTGTAATTCTATAACTTTTTACTATCCCATTTTCTTCCTTTTTACTGGCGCTGATATAACCTAAATGTGTTGCAAGCGCCGTAAAACCCTTAAAAACTAAAAACAAACAAAGTTAACAGTGTGCTCTTGGAATCTACATCTGTTCCCTATTTGAACCAATTAATTCCCCTTTGTTTTACTTTTTCTTAGGTGCTTTAATTGTAATTTTTGAACTTTTTACTTATCCATTTTCTTCTTTTTTTTTTTATGGCGCTGATATGACCTAAATGTGTTGCAATGCAAGCACCATAAAACTAAAACCCTTAAAAACAAAAAAACATTCTCTGGCCAAAATGATATTGAATACGACTTTACAAGCTAAGATGTTAGTTGAATACGTTTTCATTAAGAATCCCTTGTTGAATGTGACCTCGTTAGTCCGATGCCAACTGGACCATCATGCAACTTGACACAGTCCCAGTGCCTGAGGACCACATTCTCATTGATCTACATGTGACAAGAAATTATATCTTTGATGCCATTATGATGAGAACGTCTGATGCAATCAGGAGGAACGTCTTCAGCCAATCCACTCGAGCATCCAAGACCCTATATGCTTTGCAAAACAAGAGGTCGCCTCCTATTTGACATCATTATCAGTCTGTCTATTCCAATTACTACTGGCCTTCAGAAACAGACCACAATTATGGATTTTTAAAAGTCAAAATAAGTATAGGGTCCTACATTTTAAGATTGGTAAGACATATTTCAACTAAGCATCTAAGCACAAGTATTAAATGGGAGAAAACATTTTTTTCACAGATATGCATTAAATTGATTAATATATAGGGTGTCTTGAGCTCGAAAATGCTTTTATTTTACGACTGGTGTAATATTAATAATTTTATTGGGCTTTGAATTTTTCTTAGTGAATCAGTGATTAAAAAAAGATCAAAGGCATGCTGCCGACCCTTCGAGCTCAGCAAGCGTATTTCACGAGTCTAGACCAACCTCGAGCGGTCATGACTGGATTCCCATCCACACATACAATTCAACCAACATGGGTGCTGGTTCAGACCTATTGGCCTGGAAACCTCACTTTTGTGCAGGGGCTTTTACAGATCAGTTACTATCTCTGGTCTGCACAATCATTCTATTCATCATCCATCGAACACATCTAATACTTTATATTGGTAGCCTTATTAAAGCCAGCCATTTAGAAGGATTGGAAAAAATGAAGGTTGAGGATTCGAACAATATTCCTGAGGTGACTGTTGTCCACGTCCAGGATGCACAGGTTGGACATAAGATTTTAGCTGTCTCAATAATTTGTGGCTCTATTCATCAGTGGCATTTAAAAATTGTAATAAATGATACAAAAATTTTAACAAACACGCCATTTTATTATTTGATTCAAAAATATTTTTTTTCTTTCAAATCATTATAGTTATAGCAGTACTTTATGGGATGCCTTTCACTCCTCCAAAATTAAGGAAAAGGAATCCATCCAACAGAGCTATACCTGTCCCTCCAGGAAATCGGGGCGCTTGTGGCCGCGATTATTCGCCTTTACCGCAACGGGACCGCAATTTTGACAATTGCTGCAATTTTTCATGTTCTGGAGTCACATATAATCATATAATGCTAAACATAGGAAAATACTACTGCCACCGTCACACAAAACTATTAAAGATTTTCTACCACATAACTGTTAGGAATCCATGCATTTGCGTAAAAGTGTTGTTGGTTTTTTTTTCAAAATCTCCTGGTGGCATTCCCTGTGTATGCAATGTCAATATCAATGTAATTTATGGACACAATACTGTATACTACATACCAACTAAAATTGGTGGACTGTACTTGTCATAGAATTAAAGCAAGAATAAATTATTGTGCGCTGTTTTTTTTTAAAACAATGTCCTAAATTTGCAATCTTTCCTTGCAATTTTTGCATTTTTTGCATGCAAATTTTTGGGTTTTCATTTGCAATTTTCCACGGGGACAGCTATACAATATGTTCAACAAAATCCTAGAAACAAATCAAGGCCTTGAATGACATCCGAATTGGGACTATTCAAGGAAAGGGGAGAGAAGAATAAACTAAATGTATTTACAAAGGCCAAAAAAAAACCAGGTCAGGTTTCCATGATAGGGCCTCCAACCAAATAAGAGGAGACTTGGCAAATCTATGTTGCCGCAATCTAGAGTGGACTGCCACCCTCACTTGTTTCTGCCCTCAACTACAAGACTGTGGAACAACTTGGATAGCTTCTGGTAAAACAATTGTGAAAGCTGAGCTGATGAGTCTTCCACGAGGAAGTTTCAACTTGAAGAGGAAGGAGAAGAAGCATTTGACCTTTGTCGTTTGGAATCATTTTTGTGTTTAATAAATGCAATTTTACAAAAGGTGCATTTGACATGTTGTTCAGCATATTAATTTACCATATACATCACCTTCATAATGTAATATTAATATATTTCATATTTTCAGCTAAATGAGATAATTTAAATACAGTCAAAGCCAATAATTGGAACACTCTTTTATTGGAATGATCTGTCTGTAACAATTTTTTTTACTGGTTAGATGGAATGATTGCCGATTATTTTGAACTGATTTCAAAGTTTCATCAACTGTATTTGAACTTGTCTTGCCAATAGATCAGAAAACAAATATTGTTCCTGTTCATATGAAAAAGAACAGAATTATTCTTTGACTATAAATGAACAAATGGGTTCATTTTTTGTTTTGATTTAAAGGGTTTTATAGTGCTCGCAACACTTTTAGATCATTTCATAACTAGTACAAAAGAACAAAAATGGGAAAGCCAAAAGTTATAGATTTACAGCTGAAAAGCAGCCATGGAAAAGTAAGAAAAAGGGGGACCAGTTAAAATAGGGATCAGAATTAAATTCCAAGAGCAATCTGTCAACGTGATTAGCTTGACCTAAAAGTCACATCCAGATAAAGCAAAGGTTCCCACTAAGAGAAATATGTTTAAATACTTACAAAAAAAAATAACATGGTGTATGACGGAGAGATGCTTTAAAGGGGGGGGGGGGGGGGGGGGGGAATCTCCCGCCAATAATACCATACATTTAACTGTTTCCCTTTCATCTTAGGAATCTTGCCAGGGCGAGGGAAAAAAACTAGTGATCTCAATCTTAGTCAAGGACAGAAAACAGCCCCAAGAAGGAAAACATACAAGAGGTTAGAGGATAGATAAATACCCAAATATTGCATACATACATATAAAAAAAAAAAGATGAACAAAATACATATAATCTGTACAAGTTTAATCATTTCATATATTAAACAATCACGATCAAAACGAGGGAAAATATACAAAATATTAAGACAATCTTATTCCTTGTCCAGCTTTCGATGCTGCTGCTGATTCCTTGGCCATTTTTTGCTTCTCCATAGAAAATACAATTCTGTTAGCTTTCTTCTCCTGCCTCCTTTCCTGAAAAAATGCAATCTCATTAATTACCAATGACTATGAAAAATCTTGTTTTCTATTTTTGTAGGAAATACTACTCTTAACTCAAAGCCCTATCTACACTGAGTTAAAATCTTTTTGAATTTTGAAAATCCATTAATATATTATAACAAAGTTATGCAGTTTCAAAGATGTCATTTATTTGGATGACTCACAAAGAGAAAAAAATACGGAAAATATGGGACGCTTTTTCTGCGTTTTATTCTGGTTTGTGCCTGTATCTCGCTTAATATGTGGAATTAGATATTAAAACTTGGCAATTTTATGGCAAAATTATCAGAAAATATGATGAAGACATCAGAAGAGTTCTAACTTGTATAGTTTTAGAGCTGTATGGCTAGGGTCAACTATAAATTTGTTTTAAAATATACATAATATTGATCATTTGGAACTTTTCCGAAGTGCAATCTTGTGTCTACAACCCATACAAATGACACGGAAAATGCCTGCTGAATTATTATCAATCAGTCCCGTCAGACCATGGCTTATGTTAGTTCTAATATTTATTTGAGAGAGAGAGAGAGAGAGAGAGAGAGAGAGAGAGAGAGAGAGAGAGAGAGAGAGAGAAAAAAAGAGAGAGAGAGAAGGGAACTTGTCAAAAAGGAGGAAAATTTCTCGGTCTATCGATCAAACACAAGCAAAGAAACCTAGTAGTTATTCAGCTTATAAATACAACCCAAGAATCTCTCAAATTTAAAGCCATAGCCCAAAGGTAAAAAGAAAAAAGATTAAACTAAGCCAATCACCATTGCTTTGTTCTAATATATCATCTCTATATACCAGATGATTTAATGGATAGTTGCGAAAGAAAGAGAGAGAGATAGGGGTGGGGAGGAGAGACTTCTTTACCAGAATAACTTATGTATTGACATTTTGAATTCTATATCAAAAAAAAAAAAAATAAAGAAGAAAAGAGAAATAGAAAGAAAGGCAAAGGGAAAAAAAAAAAAAAGAGAGAGAGAGAGAGAGAGTGTGTGTGTGTTAATCTACTATCCCTATGACATAACAATGAAACAATACCTTAACCCATTACTTGATAAGGTCACTGGGGTCAAGATACCCCATTTTACTAAGCAAAGGGAAATAACTCTTCCGTAAACATGACTTGTCTCAGTTTAAAAATTCACTGAACCCAAAATAAATAATGGAACTTACTAAAAAGCACACAATTCTTAAGTTGATAAAATTTCCTTTCATTTGATATCATATATGTATTGATTTTAATTGAATTTCATGAGGAAAAAAAATAATGAAGTCAAAATTTACCAAAAAACATACAATCCAATGAATAGACCTGTAAATGAGCTCTATAAAAATTGACTGAAACTCTTCGACAAACTGAAGATTCAATTATTTTTTAAAAAATAAGGGCATCATTGGAGAGGAGAGTGATAAATACAATACATTAAAATAGAGGGTGTTATTTCTTACTGGAAGTATGACTGCCATAATTTGATGTAGAAGGAATGCTAAATAAGCATGTCATTCATATAGGTAAAGATGACTTCATTAAAGTCATATTCCTGCCTCTGGAATTTTTTTTGACATAGTCAGAAAAATAATCACCATTATCATCTTTAACTTCTAGCCATGACCAATTGAATTTATTCCTCACACTCACATCTTTAACTTTATCGATGCTCGACAAGTCTGAATTGCGATCCACGAACAGCTCAGCCATTGTGAGAACAGAATAATGTAGCAATGATCAAACTTGATTTTCAATCAGTAAATGACAGAGAAACAAAAACTTAAATAAATATGACTTCTGGCAAATACACTGAATTATTAAGTAGAAGTGAATTATCAAGAAGAAACTTCGGCAGGCGTAGCGGAAAAATTCAAAGAATCGAAATGAAGGCTAGGTAAATCGCCACAAAACAGCAAGCTCGCTTGGGCTTGAGCAAAACAATGGCAGAAAACATCCTGATTTGCACGGGAATTAATTAGGCTACTTACCATTGTTCCTTATAATCAGGTACTCAATCAGTGAAGAAACGGTCAACCAGTTTGTTTACAACGTGAGGCAATCGGAATGTGCTTGTGGCAATCTATCCTAATCTAACTTTCGATTTAAAGGTGTCTCCATCATCTACTAGAGATGTTACTTCCGGCATTCGCATTTTATTTTTTTTTTATAATTTTAAACCCCAGCTTGTAATTGTGGTCAATTTTGGCTTAGACGAAACAGTGAAATTTATCGCTCGGCGGCTCAGTTAAAATTGGCTACCGTTGGGATCACGACAGGTTGGAAAGTGAAAAAATAATTTAACGAAGGCTGTGTGAAATTTCACTGGAATGTGTTCAGTCACGCCAATTCTAAAAAGCGCCGCTTAGCCTTGGCAATAAATCCATCGTTAATATTAACGGCTCCCATGAGCTATGCGTAGCGTTATGGAACACTCCTAATTACTATACGGTCATTCGACGACGATTTGTGAATTCTTTCTTTCTTCACTTCTTTCTTTCCTTTTTTTTAATATTTGAATTTGACAAATTGACTGATTTCAGTTAATTGACTGAGAATTTACAGGTCTAAATGAAGTGTTCTTTAGAGCAGTAAAGTTAGGTGCCCCAAACGTAAACAAAGGTCGAGAAGCACGTGGCAAACCACATGTTCCTGTCTTGACAGCTCACGTTCCAATGTAAATAATAGAAAAAAATAACCTTTAAAATTTGGCTGTTAGGTGGCAAAAGAAACACATATTCATAAATACTCGATCATGCATCAAATAATGTCTAGATATGGATATTTTATGGAACAAAAGGTAAAATTTTCTAAAATTTATCAAAAGTTACAGTCTATCTATTTTTAGACCAGAGCAAATTATTGCGCTGGTGTGAACAAAACGAGAATTATTCGGAGCCTGGTTTTCATAATAATTTAGCCTTATATTATTATTTCTGCAACTGTTAGATTTTATGTAAACATATTTTCAATACTGAAAGTGTATTGCCTACAACTCAAACTACAAAATTGGGAGACCTATATTGTGCGTAAATTATTCCGGTCCCTAACGGAAATCACTAGCAACTTGTTATTGTTTACGTTTGGGGCACCTAACTTTACTGCTCTTTACTGAAGTCACATCAGCTGGTTCATCGTCTATATTATCAATATCGATGCCTGATTCATTGGAGATACTACTAACGTCATCTTCATCGTTATTTAGACCCTCATCCCAGAGGGAGTTGAGAAAGTCAAATGCCATAGGATCAAAATTCCAACAAAAACAAAGCTTTACTTTAAAAAATCGTAACTAGTGTGGATATTACTCAAATTGGATTCTGAAAAAAGCTACTTTCATTTTAAATTTCGGCCGTTCACGGGAATCACCGTAATTCATCATAGTAATGTGATTTCCCTTTGTAAATGAGTTCCATGGCAACCCAGTCACTTCCTGAATGCTCTGGGCGCAAACGGGCGCATTATCAAGACAAGACAAGGGAAATATCAGTCGCAAACAGGCGCATTACCAAGTAATGGGTTAATTTTTAAAAAGCGTGCGAGGATTTGTGTCATCCGTCGTCGCGAACAAGGTTGTCAAATATATAATTTTGTTTCTTTTTTTACATTTTATTCATCTATGTTTGTCTCAGTGACATTTATCCTAGTCTATTCAATTTTCTATTTGTTAAAATTTAGTTCATTTTAAGTGGGCCAGTCTTAATATTGAAAGCCATATGATTTTCTATTTAGCCACTTTTGAAGTCGAATTTGGTCAGGTTAAAGTCTGGCCATCTGGCAGTCTTGCCTCGCTCACGTCATTTTCGTGTCGCGCGATGGTGGAGCAAAATGGCCATCTCCATATTTTCACTCATTGAAATGCAAATTGGGTTGATGTTTTGTGAGAATACGGGAAAAGTACTTATCATAATCGAATGAAATTTGAAATATAAATAGAAGAAATGTGAATATATAACCTAATGAGCGACAAAATCTCTCCTCTTTGTAGATTTAGAAATATTGTACTCCAAAGAGTAAAAATCTATTTTTAATGGTCTTCTGGTAATCGTACGAGTTTTGTCGCTTGACATAATCTAAAATGACCTCTTTTCTAACTGTGTGCCAACTTTCAGTCATATTCAATTATAAACAGCGTCGTAATTAATTTTTTTAAATAGCATGTACGAAACGGCTTCGTCCCATATTTTGTCGCGAATTTGGGCACTTCGTGAGCGAAAAAGAGGCCCAAAGATTTGTGCAGGATAGTCATTGCTACATTAATATGTATTAAAATTAGCCAATATTTTCCTGTAATGCATGAAACTTGAAACCATGTCTAAACTCTCCTTATCATTATCTTTACAGTACAAAATGAGAGCGCAGGGTTGATATCTGTACATAAGACAGTGGCAAAAGGTCATTTTAAAAACATTTAACTCAAAAACACAAAGCTAATTTGCAGAACTATGGAAACGATTTAGTATGCAGAAAGTTGTGACTGACAATTTCATGAATGTTCCAGAAAGTACATGTCTATTTTGTGTTTCACTAAATCGAATATATTTTAATAAGTACATTACAACAACAACTACAAAAACAATAATAATAATAAATGATAATAATAATAAAATAATTTTTGTTTGTTTGTTGCTTTAGGTCTCTTCCAACACAATAGAGGTTATATGAGAGACCGCTGAAACAAAAAAACAAGCAATCCAACAAAAATAGTACAAATGTAAATCAAAATCATAACCTAAATATCCATAAGCTAAATATAAATAACCAAGAACAAACAGGCAGAAGATTTACAGAAAAAAATATCCCTGTCAAAAATACAATCACAAACCAAAGAAGCAGGATAGGCTAGTAAAGAGAAGAAGAAACGACATCACTATCGATCGTACACCCATGCGAACATCATAGGTATATGATTCAAGGGTGATGCTCCCATCCAACCACCCGCTAATAAAATAATAATAATAATAATAATAATAATAATAATAATAATATTAAAATTAAAAGTTTAACAATAGTGAAGGCTAATATGTGTAAATGTAATCATGATGTGTTTTTGTCTTACTTTTTGACATTCAATGTCTCAAAACCAGTATTCGCAGTAATAATATCCCAATATTATGTGACTATAATTTCATCACTGCCATTCATTACAAATAATGTCCTGATTGTGAAATTGAATACCCAAATATTTCACTTGGGAAGACTATATTTTTAGAGAAACAGTCTGGATCGGAAAAGGTCTGTATCCCAGTAAGAATTTTCAATGTATCTTAGACAGGGAAATTAGGGAAATATGTACACAGCAGAACAAGGTAAGATATGGCCAAAAAATTAGGAATAACAATGAGAGGATGACTCTAACCAACAGAAAGTACAGAGAACAGAAAAGGTCGCAGAGAAATCTGCCATTAAATTGTAGGTTTATCTGATCATAGTTGTTATACATATAGAGGAAGAAAAAAAACACATAAAATGCAAATATAAAAGAAGAAGAAAAAAAATAAATCCAGTGATGAACAAAAAAATATGCACTGACCTTTCTTTCTTCTTTCACAGCCTTTTTTCGACTTCTCCTTTCTTCAGGAGTTTCATCCTTGGGTTTGAATGTGCTAGCCTTGTCGGCTCTTCTGCTCAATCTCATCTCATCTTCAACCTCTTTTCTACTCAAACCCCTGTCCGAAGGCTCTGTTTCACTGATTGAAGACATTTTTGACCGCTTTTTCTGAAGTGGTCAATGATAAAAAAATAATCATGCATGAATTTGAAAGCAGCTCTGCAGACTGCAATGTCTTGTAAGATTTTATATACAGGGATGCCAAATGATTTGTTTGTTTTTGTTTTTAAGGGTTTTATGGTGCTTGCAACACATTTAGGTCACATCACCCCCAGTAAGACATTGAGTATGGTTCGGTATTTCGGGTGAATTTTTAATTCATACCGGAGCATACTCAATGTCTCAATCGTTTCTGTTACATGTTTGTGTTGAGAATATTGGCTATTAAGCTTAAATGCTGGCCAACTAACTTCATAGCATTTGTGTGTGTTGAACTCGTGAACTCAAGAAGTTGGGGAGATTAGGCTCTCGTTAGACTAAGGCTTGAAGCGACTCTTTTTGGGGTCGTGGATACCTCATACGGTAGAGTAACAATCTCCCTGGCCAGGCGGAGTTGTCGTACCAGTAAGGTCGCGGGTTCGAAACCCATCGCCACAGCAAAGTTTTTATTTCTTGTTAACATACGTTTTGCATAGAAAATATATAGAAAGATTCCAACTGCCTTAACTTAGATAAGGACCAATACATAAGCACAGTTGTAAATGAAATGAAATGCATTACTACCAACCTGGTACATCATTTGAAAGGGGGTTCTGGGATAAAAATTAGGGAGATTGGCTAAAAAGTAGGTGATTGCATATTTATTTTCTTTGAAGCAAAATTATGGTCTTTCAGTCGTAATAGTCTTTGTAGTAAATTGAACCTCTATATATTGGAGAATTCCTACATAAGTACTTTGACAAGATAAACACACCTAAAAATGGAGTATACTTATTTTTCCTGAACATAGACTATTATAAAAGTTTGCTTGAAAAGAAAGGGATCGAGTTTATATTTTATAAATTAATAAAGGGAAATAATCATTGAAATTTTTATAAGCAATTAACTTTCTGATCGAATACCCTCCAATCACAGATGTTGATTTAACTAACACAATATTTGTAAGAAATAGAGTATGAATACTATCTGAGAACACGAAAAGTATATTCAATACTAACATGCATATTTTTACGCAAATCTTCAATACATTATGAAAGGTTTTAGTAAAAAACAGGCATCATAATATAATCGACTAAAATTTTTCAGTTGAAAATCATTTATGAAAGAGGTATAATTAAAATTAAAGAGTACAGAAAAATATGCTGTATTTGTTCACCCCCTGCTCATACTCTCTGACCTCACTGGAATAATAATAATATTAATAATAATGATAACAATAACAATAATAATAGTAGTAGTTGTAATTATAATAGTTCATTAGGTTCACATGTCTTGATTATCACAAATCAGCCAAAAATTACAAAATAATAATTTTGAACTGAAAATACTGACTTCCGGACTCAGGAAGCAAAATAGGGAACAAATTCGTTTTTTATGGAATGGTTGACAGCTATGTAATATTACAATTGTGACTTACCTCAGAGCTAGGTGGGATTATATCTGTTGGAAGGTTTCTTGTATTTGAATTCAAACCTGAATAAACAAAAAAGCATAATCGTTAACTTATGATATAAAGTAATCTATTCATAAATATTTACAACTGCTTCTGTTACTAAGAGATATGTTTATTTCCCACTTCATTACAATAAGACAAAATTGAAAATTCAAAAAATCATTTTTGAAGCTTTGGAAAACAAAAAAAATGTACTTGATTTATTCTCCTTGTGTTTTGTTTGGGTGAAGCCGTACCGGACTCACAACACAACCTACATAAGTCCTACGGATTCAAGCTGACAAGACACTTCAATGGTATGACCTTAGGAAAGGCAGTTTGCATCAGATTATATTATAGTAGACCTACCAACCTTTTAAACTTGAAATCAGGGACATCCCAACATCCACAAAAAAAAACCCCTCAATGATGACTAAATAACAGTAGAACTACCAGTACCAGTAGATCACAGGTAAAAGTGCTTAAAGCAGGTTATAAAATGAAAAATATAAATCATAACTTTATTTTAATGGCAAATTAAAAAAGATAAAGGGAGGTTTGAAACCCATGAGTAAGAATGGCTAAATGAAGTAATAAAAACAAAAAACAAAAAGATTAGTAAAGTGTCAGTTTTCCGAAATTAAACAATAAAAAATCCGACCATATCCCTAAAATTCCGACCACCCTATGAAAGTTTGATAATGAAAATAGAAACATTTATTTATGTCAAGTTGTCAGTTATTTGTTTCAGTTCGGTGATCCGATCAGTAGCTTTATCATGACCCATAAAAAAATAATCCGAATACTTTTGCCGTCACCGATCCATCTCTAAGAACAAAATGAACATGAACACCAAGCTGCTTCTTTTTACAAAACAAAATTCTAATTCTCATCAAACATCAGCACAAACTGATTAGGCTTGGCCCAGGCACTTATTATAGATGATTTGATTGCAGGAGCAAAGTAGGAAAAATATTGCAAATTTGCTCAGTGCAAATTTGTTCACTGAATTAAACTTTTTAAAAATCTTAAATTATGCAAGCCAAAAATTAAAATGATGCAACTATAGGTATGTTCCCCGTGTGGTGTCTGGAGTCCCTCAATAAAAAGGATACAAGAATAGCCCAATGCCAAGTCAGTGTGTCGCAAAAGGCGACTAATGGTGTGTGTCTCCCCCTTTGTGAGTCACCTGGTCCTCCAGGTTGGGTGTCGTTGAAGGGTTGATACCCCTTCCGTAACACTTAAATTATTATAGAAACACAGGAGGACAAATCAAATCCATTTTTTTTAGCTAAGGCGACCGAAGAGTTTCTACAATGACAGAATTTATGAAGGACAACAGACAAAGTCGAAATGACTCTGCTGACTCGATGATGTCTTTGCCAAACAAGCAGCTTTGAATTGCATGGTGGAAAACTCGCACCATGTATGAAGCAGGAAAAAAGCTCTCTGATTGTGATAGAATGAGAAGATACATGCTGTATATACTTGGAGTAAGTGAGACCCACTGGATACAATTAGAACAGAAACACCTCAAGTTGGGAAATTTAATATGCACAGAGAGGGGACAGGATAATTCTAAGCAAGTTGGCCCAGAAGTCAAGGTTTATTTTTATTTTTAAGGGTTTTACGGCGCTTGCAACACACTAAGGTTATATCAGCGCCAGTAAAAAGGAAGAAAATGGGATAGTTAAAAGGTCTAGAATTACAATTAAAATATTCAAGAATAAGGCCGACGAAGGGGAATTGGTTCAAATAGGGAACAGATGTAGCAACTTGGGTCTCACCAGATGGTGTGACAGAGAATCAGATCGATCATTTCTGTAACTCTCGAAGATTCAGACGTTTATTAGAGGATGTGACCCCCACCTGCTACTAGTAAAGCTTAAGATCCAACTCAGAAAGCATGGGACCAGATCACACCAGAAAATTCTGCACTGCAAGATTTGTCTTCAATTACTAGCCCCCAAAGCAGCCAAACAGAAATGATCACAGATTGGATGGACTCCAATATGTGGTAGTTACAAGACAGATGGAAAGAACAACTAACTCTCATGTTCAAAAGTACAAACAAAATGACAGCCATCTCACTAGGTACCACAAGAGACTATATGTGAATCTTTAAAATTGATTTTTCTTACAATATTCATAAAACCCATACATAAATAAGAAAACGAGAGCAAATTCATTTTTCAAGAACTTATAATTTTTTTACTTAAGTATTGATGTAAGAAAATGTTCCAACTTTGACATCATGTAACTAAAAACTAAAAAGATTTATCATACTTGTGAAACACATTTTTAAAGCACAGTGACTTGATAAATAAAAGACAACAAGATTTGAACCAGACACAAATTGCTTCCTAAATCTCCAGTTTGCTGGTGTAATTACCAACATCATCATCATTTGTATGAAATTTATAAAGAGATCTAATTAAGAAATACAATTTATTCCATTTCTTTTTACCCCACTATATTGCCAGATCTGCTACGATATAAGATTTTCTATTTTAAAGCATGATCAGCTATTCTACCATCAAGGGATCGAACTAAATAAGATGACTTCTATTTTCTTAATTTTTTTAAATGAAATGATGATTTGTAGTAAACTAAAGCCATACCAAGCTAAATCAATAAGAACACAAGGGAGCTTTCAGCATAAAGCGACTAAATCATGATAAAAATGACTCCCTTTCATTTTTTAAATACAGGTGGTGGGATCTATCTAATTGGAAAATGTCCATCATTCTAAATTTGTCCCAATTTGCCGGGGTAAAGATCTCAGTTGTCAGAAAAGCCTTGGAATACCAAAGTCTTGCTACCACCCTCAGACAATTCCTCTTCATGTGTATTTTTTTCCCTTTGGAGTTGGAGAACGGTGTGTGGTAGATGTTTTTTAAAAAAAGTTTGTTCTTTAAGAGCAAAAACAAGACATCCCTTTTCAGTTTTAAAATATCATTGCGCTTGACAACTTTGTAATCAAATTCTTAATATCATGCATCATATTCAATAGGCTATTAATTGAATTTCAGTTTTTGTTGTATGACATCAGCAAACTTTCATTTTATCAAGTCAACTGTCCATTTAAAACAACAGTGATGACATATATGTGTTTTTGTAGACACTTTAATTTAATAAATTAGAAGATAACTCCAGAGATCTAAAGGGATGCCAACTGGACAGACATAGTTATCAACACTTTCAACAAACAATTTATCATCGATTGTTCACACAAAACATTGGCAGAGCCCCTCCCTTTTACTAAAGAAGCTGTTAACAGACAGGCAACACGAAGATAGTGATGCATATTCAGATTTGGTTAAAATCACCTCACAACTTTCTGATTTGTGTATGAGACGAAAGGCAGTGACAGAACGTGAAATAATTCACCCTTAGTACACGTGTTGTTTTTACTCCATACAAACACTCCATTAAAAAAGAAACTGCTTAACTGACACTGCAATATTCATGAAAAATGCCTTATATTATAAGAGCGATCTAAAGTGCAAGAAACATGAAAATCTTTCAAAATGTATTTTAGCGAGAGAATAAATTTCTCTGATAGAATAAAGGTCAGGAATCTGGTCTTGAAAACATGTAAAGCATGAAATGCCATTTTGATGACATAATTTCAACAAAATTAACTACCAAAAGGTTCAATTGTAATGGAAGGAATATCACCATATCAAAGACCAGGCATAAGAAACGATAAAATAAATGAACAACAAACAAAAAAACTTTTCAGTCTAAAAGAAATGCGAAAACTTTTGATACAACAGTCACACCTTCAAATTATGTTTTGTTATCTTGAAGTAGCCAGTCCATTTCAAAATGAAGTATGTTTTGGCAATAGCTTATAATCACAATTAACAAACAGCTCCCACGGTGAGTCTTAAATTCACCAAATCCAGATGCTTTCATACTGAAAACAAAACATTGTGAGTTTTTCACTATTATTGTTATAATTATCCTTATTATTAATATCATCATCATCACCACCTTCTACATTATTACAACTATTTTTACTGTTGTTACTATCACCAACTGTATAATAATTATAATTATTATTAATACTATTATTCTTCTTTTACCATTATCATTTTAATGTTTATGAAAATAAAAAAAATTTGTTCAATATATGAGCAAACATTACAATAAGATATCTCTCAAACACTTACTGAGAATGCTAACACAATCAAATTTTGGTTTACTGGGAGGAACGTCCTTCCATTCGAACTCCTCCTCCTCATCACTGTTCTCATATTTTGAGTAGTTGAAATCAGGTCTGTCTTCATGGTTATCTAAAAACTCTCCTGCTGTCCTGAAAAGAATTAGTTCACAAAATGGAAAGTGAGAATAACACTCTCTCAAGGGAGACATTAAAAACAAATGTATTTTGGGCACACAGCCCAACTTGCATTGAATTGCTGATATATCTATGAGGCAAGAAAAAGACTAAAATTAAGCTCTTCGGCAGAAAGTTCTTGAGGTGATCATCCTCTAGCTCTAAAATAATTGTTTGACATCAGAGGTAACACTGAAAAATATTGTAAAATAAAATAGCCTTTCATTCCATGTCAACCAGTATATTGATAGTGCGATCCTTTCTCTCAATAAGTATTATTCCTGTCAAATGCTATAATGTTTTAGTCACACTGTCATAATTAAGCCCATTCAATAGTTAATGAATGTAAAAGGAAAGACATAAAAATTTTTAACTGCATATTATTATTTTTCACCTTTAGACAACTTGATAAACATTGAATATAGAAAAATATTACAATATTTACACAATTTTCTCTTGCTTCCGTCTTTCCTGTTCGACGATTTCCCTAATATATTCATAATCTTCTGCTGTGGCTTTTCCATCAATGTCTTCAATATCTTGTGCAACATGGCTGAACCCAAGGCCCTCTTGAAAATTTTTAAGAATCTGTTGAGAAAATGAGAAATTAAGGAATGTGTACAGCTAATGGCTTTGTAAATCAGTGCTGATGGTGGAAAAAAAAAGTGAAAAAGAAGGAAAAATTTTGAATGATGACCTTTAAGTCTGGTGGTGCGTCGGCGCTAACATTACCGTATCGAGAATCCTGCTATTACGGTGGCAATGCCTTGGAATTAGCGCACACGAAGTTACTAACAGCTTCTGCGACAGTACCGATATCTAGCGCCGTGACATTGCCTTGACACCACCTTGACATAAATGGAATTTTCCATTATCCTAATAAGGAAATGTAGTAAAAGAGTCATAGATTTTGATTGGTAGAAAGTTTTGACTTCTTCCATCATGCGATGGGGGATTTACAAGGTTATTGTGACCTTTACAATTGTGCTGTGTGAACGGAAGCGTCGCGTGAGTAAATATAAACAAACTCTCTGGTTTCAGCGTCATTCCATCACTCGATCCTCTTTACTGTGCGGACGTGTTTACATTATTATTTCTATACCTATTTTAATTATTATTTTCAACTTTCAATCGAAGATGGAATCAAGCCGTATTCTTGATTTGAGTGACCCTCAAATGTTACTTGACTTGACTGATAACACTCATTTTATCAGCGAGGTCTTAGCTAACTTTGACTCGGAGCTTGACTCTGAGACTGATTCAGATAAGACTGACACTGATGATGACGATGAAAGTGATGATTTTGATGTGAGAACGGCAGAGTGGAGGTTTGGATGTACTGAACCTTCATCTCTACCGTTCACCTGTACCTGCGGTCTTCTTGTGGACATGGATGGGAGTACTCCATTGGAATTCTTTCATCTCATGTTTACGAATGAGATGTGTAACCACATCGCAACTGAGACGAACAGGTGAGTAACAGCATTCATTCTATTTTTTTAATTTCTATTCATGTCCTTCATTCAATCACATTGTGCCATATTCATGATATTACTTATACAATTCTTCATTTTGGTCTGCATCACCACCATAAATTCTTACCACCACCGAAGCTAAAATAACTCCCCATTCTCATTCACACAAGACACAACGTACCACTACCACCGACATATTGATAAAGTCTGTCACATCTTCACCTAACACTAACACCACCATTCCATTACTATTTATCAAAATTTCATTACCATCCACCAATACTACTATTGTCACTGTGAACCTGTTCATGTACCACCACCACTACAATTGTCATCCTCCTCATCTACAACAACCAGCACATTGGGACCATTGTCATCCCCTTCATCTACCACCACCATTATCATTGTCATCCTCAACATCTACCACCACTATTACCATGATTCTCATTATTTACCATCACCATTACTTTCACAATATTCATCATTTATCATCACTGTTTTTACTTAATTATTTTTTTATTATGTGTACATAGAATTAGAATGTCTTGACCTCAATTACCACCACCATAAATATCACCCTCATTGCCAGGACCATAATTTTTACCACCTTCATACTTTTCATTACTTATCAGATTTGACACTCTTGTTTTTCTTCTCAGATATGCCAATGATATGTTGCGTGGGAGGGCACTTGTGCCACGGTCGAGGTTCCGCAAATGGGTGGCTGTCACTTTGGGAGAGATGTGGGCCTTCTTCGGGATCATTATCGCCATGGGCCTGATACCGCTGGAAGATCTTGATGAGTACTGGAGCACACATTTTGTGTTCGAACACAAGATGTTTTCAGTGGTAATGAAGCGGGATCGATTTGTGCTTATCTTGTCATTCCTCCACATCTGCAACAACACCAATCAGCTTCCCCATGACCATGAAGAATATGATCCCCTATTCAAGATTCAGCCCTTCATCTCTGCCCTGAGAGAGAATGTCATGTCGACGTTTGCTCCAGGCCTCAACGTTGCAATCGACGAGGCGATGATTGCATGGCGGGGTGCCCTGTCCTTCAAGGTTTACAATCCTGATAAACCTGACAAGTTTGGGATTAAGGTTTTCGAACTTTGTGACAGTGCCACCGGTTACTGTCACAATTTTGAAATCTATTCAAGAAAGAAGGACAGCACCTCACACAGAGCAACGTTCGACGTGGTGGACAAATTCATCTCCCCGTACACTGGATGTGGGAGGAGACTGTACACTGACAACTATTACACTAGCCCTGATCTCTTCTCCCATCTCAAGGAGCTGGACATTCTGGCCTGTGGAACCATGCGTATCAATAGGAAGTATGGCCCGCCCACGAGCATGATTCCCAAGCTCACCAAAAAGAACCCCGAGACGAAGGTGTTGACAAATGGTTCGCTTCATCTTCTTCATTTTCATGACAAGAGGGAGGTGAATGTTTTGACAACTATCCACAATGGCTCTCGGATTCTGACAGGAAAGGTCAACTGCGTGACGATGTGACGAAGGAGCGAATTGTCAAGCTGAAGGCCGTCCATGAGTATAACAAGTTCATGGGCGCTGTAGACAGGAGCGATCAGACGATGAACAGTGCCTTCAAGAGACGGACCGTCAAGTGGTGGAAAAAAGTATTTTTCCGCATGTTCATGAATGCTTGGCGTTCTAAATTCCTACCTGATTCAGAAAGCTACGTCTACTGGAAAGAAGCTTTGTCACCGTATCTTCAGACAGGAATTAGTCGTGCAGCTGGTGGAGTAGACCCCCATCCCTAGATGCCTCAGTGCCACCCGGATTGATGTCGGTGACTCAGCTATCTTTCGCCTCACAGCTTGTCACTTTGCTTCTTCGATCGTCCCTAAGCCCGGCCAGAAAAATAAATTTCCCCAGAGGGATTGCGTTGTGTGCACAGACCCAGGAAGAGACTTTTGTCGCGATATGAATGTCGGTTCTGCTATGTGGGACTTCATGTTGACCCCTGCTTTGAGATCTACCACAACGTGAAGGACTACAAGTGCGGCTTCAAGCGACTGAAAGAGGGGCACCATCATGAGAATGGAGATCAGGGCTAGTGTATTAGCCCTTGTCAGGGCTACCAATCAGTCCTTTTGAGGACTAACCATCAGTCCTTTTCAGGGCTCCCATCAGTCCTTTTCAGGACTAACCATCAGTCCTTTTCAGGACTAACCATCAGTCCTTTTCAGGACTAACCATCAGTCCTTTTCAGGACTAACCATCAGTCCTTTTCAGGGCCCCCATCAGTCCTTTTCAGGGCTCCCATCAGTCCTTTTGGGGACTAAAACCTTGCAATGGGCCACTGGCAGTCTCAAGCCTGCAACCTGTTTTCATAACAGGGACTCAGAGAGGAAGGTCTATTTTTATAAAAGTGTATTTTCAGAATTGGATTATTTGTGATATGTGATTCAGATTTGGATCATTTTATGGGGTAAGTAGGACCCTATGTACTTTACTCTGTTTATTACACACTTTATTACTATAAGAATGTACATCTACCAATGAGAAATCCACATATATTGCCTTTTATTTGTCTTATGTAAAGCGCTTTCAGCACGATTAATGAATATTGTGCTATTGTTTTTGTTTTGTTTTTAAGGGTTTTACGGCGCTTGCAACACATTTAGGTTATATCAGCGCCAGTAAAAAGGAAGAAAATGGGATAGTAAAAAGTTCTAGAATTACAATTAAAGCACCCAAGAAAAAGTAAGACAAAGGGGAATTGGGAACAAATAGGGATCAGATGTAGATTCCAAGAGCATACCATCAATGTACTTAGCTTGAGATCACCTATAAGTCTCATCCGGACACAAGCACAAAATCCAACAAGGAGGAACACACTCAGATGCTTACATCATACATTAAAAATAAATATAATAATACATAACAGAGAGATGATTTACAAGGAAAAAAATATCATCTCTCGAAACAATAACTATGCATTTGACTGTTTCCCTCCCAGCCAGGACTCGGGCCAGGGCCAGGACAAAACCAAGTAATCTCATTCCAAGACAAAGACAGAAAGCATGTTGGAAAACAGATATAAGGGGATAGAAGACACAGTATGTACCCCCCTGCCCGCTATGGGAGGTCAGGATCCCCACCCAGAATATTGTGCTATATAACAGCTCAAGTTTTTTGGGGGCTTTTTAAAAATCCAGGGCCAGGGTATTATGCAAAAACTATTAATGTAAAAAAAATACTTAAAAATATAAATTTGAAATGTCCTTATTTATATTTATTTTATCAAATAGACAAAACATTCAGCTTTCAGAAAATGTATAGTTTGTAAAGCAAATTATTCCAATAAAATCAGTTAACAGCTATTTGTGTCATACATGCAATATTGCCACAAATCAGCTGCGCAAGGTACCCTGTGTTTACATACGTAACCTTGTAGCAACAGACACTTATCTATGCACTTCTGGTATTGACCTGACCGCATCATGGGGGTTAAGCCCCATTTTTATGAGACTAGGCCCCATTTTTAGAGCAAATGAGATGATAAAACTATCATTGATACCCTGGATAATGGAGAGTGGGAAACTGCACCTTTGTTCCATGACACATCAGGCAAATCTCTGGCTGCCAGTACATTTTACTAGGGGACATGTAATTTCTTAAAAGGAGGAAACTCCTCCTCTGACCCCAAAATCTGAGAAAAACTGTCAACGTTTATGGATAATCAACTGCTCACACATATTACCTTATAACAATAAAAATACTGTCACCAATTTTCCTTTATACTTTTGGTTTTATGAGAATTGAAGATTAAAGAGAAAGAAAAAAAATGAATTTAGCAAAATTTGGGCCCCTAAAAATCTCAATATAAGTTGCAAGATTGAAACCAGTTAAAAGACTGATAAAGTAAAACAAGTGAGGTGGGTAACAATAGCTTACCAAGGCAGTCTGTGCTTCAACAATATCATCCTGAACAGTCCCCCTTCCACCGATTTGAAGCTGTTCTGATCCGTCATCAAAATCATTGTCTTCTACATCAAAATCATATTCATCAAATTCCGATCCCAAATCCTGTTCATCATCAATGGCAAAGCCCCTATCTCTGTTTAAAAACAAGTAAATCGAAAACACACATCAATTCCAGTGCACATCATCATCAACCTCGATATAATATAACCATTATCTCTTCAATCTCTAGAGGTGCCTAAATGAGTAAAATGCATAGTAAAATAAAGGAAGTTAAAACGATACAAAACAAAGTAAATGACATTTAGGCCTTTGGCCTTCTTCAGGTAAACAAAAAGAAGAAATATGTTATATTACATTTGCATTATTTCCTTTCCTTGCTTACTTTTGTGTTGCATCTTTTATAAAAGTCACTTTTACTTCCTTATTTTATACATTTTATCTCTTCATGTGTGTTTTATCATGTTTAGAAATGACTGAATTATTAACAACAGTAACCACAACAAAATAATAATAACAGTAACAACAACAATAATGAAGTAATAACAATAATAATAATAATAATAATAATATAATAATAATAATAATATAATAATAATAATAATAATAATAATAATAATAATAATAATAATAATAATAATAATAAAAATAATAATAATAATAATAATAATAATAATAATAGAAATAATAACAAAACAGTTGAACCTGCTTCATTGAAACTTAACACAGCAATTGTTCAAATTAGCAGATTCCGGGGATAGACAAATAGATGGAACAACATACTATGCACCCAGTTCTAGTAATTGCAGTTGTACTTGTAATGTTGGACAATAGAGAATAAAATTTTTTTTCGCGGCGGTGGTGGGGTTTGAACCTGCGACCTTATTGGTACGACAACTCCGCCTGGCAGGTGAGAGCGTGGCTCTACCGTGTGAGCTATCCACGAACACAAAATATTCGTTTCAAACCCAAAGTCATTTCTAGATCCCTCTCTCACCCACTTCTTGAGATCGCCGATTCGTTCACCACCATCGCGAAGTAATTTTGACCAGCAGTTAAGCTTAATAGCCAATATTCTCATCACAAACATATAACATAGAAACGATTGAGACATTGAGTATGCTCCGGTGTATTTTATTCTCTATTGTCTTCTGGCACTTTCTACTCACTTCATATCTTGTTGTTACCAACATTAGTGCCTGCTCCACTCATTTTTCTGAATTAAAAATTCACCCCATACACCGGAGCATACTCAATGTCTCAATCGTTTCTATGTTATATGTTTGTGATGAGAATATTGGCTATTAAGCTTAACTGCTGGTCAAAATTACTTCGCGATGGTGGTGAACGAATCGGCGATCTCAAGAAGTGGGTGAGAGAGGGATCTAGAAATGACTTTGGGTTTGAAACGAATATTTTGTGTTCGTGGATAGCTCACACGGTAGAGCCACGCTCTCACCTGCCAGGCGGAGTTGTCGTACCAATAAGGTCGCAGGTTCAAACCCCACCACCGCCGCGAAAAAAAATTTTATTCTCTATTGTCTTCTGGCACTTTTCTACTCACTTCATATCTTGTTGTTACTTGTAATGTTGTAGTAATTGTAGTAAGTGATAGAGAGCTTCCATTCATTTGCTTGACTAAAAATTTGACTGCCTTTTTTACATAACATTCAACATTGGATGCTGTTGCCATCATGACAAAGGTAAATGGAATGAGTGACCATTTAAAAAGCACACATTTATATGGAACTGGCATTATACTTGTGACCTATATTCACCTCATATAAATCAAAGACACAAGACACAGTTTGCGCAATTGGCACAATTTGATCCCATTGGCATGGTCGTGAAAAAGGAAACAACCATTTGCATCATTAACTGTGCTCTTTATAATTATTTGTGTGTTCCTAAAGATGCACACTTGTGAAGACTAGTAAATTACATAATTATTGATAGTGAGTGACAAAATGACAATGTTGAATATGAATGTACAGAAATACCATTGTTACTGTATTTTAAAAAGGGAAAAAAAAAAAAGTTTGATAAAGCTCTGAAATTGTTCCAATTAACTACAGACTAACATTCCAAATAAGCAGTGTTCGAATTAATGATAATAATAATAACAATGAGTTGAAGGCGGTAACTAGGATGCCACTTAATTGGAATAGTGACTAAATCTTTGCTACATAATTTCTACTGGCATCCTGGTTAATTGGAACAATTCAAAACCCTCAAAACATTGTAAGAATTTTGTGTTCTTTTGATGAAATCAAAAATATAAATATCTTAATTGAGATTAGCAGTATGTAACGGATTAACCCTGTGTCTTCAAATTTATGAATAGTACCCTTAAATAAAAATTACATCAGGCCTATGACCATCTTTAAAATGGAAACAAGTTATACTTTACCCCCAATGATCATCTCGGAGAACAACAATAATGAGAGCTCAGATAATGATGCAAAGGTTTATTTGCTTCTAAGGCTATGCTGATTAAAATTAAACAGTGCAATTCATGGTGAAACAGGATTCATGTGTATTTGATTTATTTGGCTTGTTTGGGGGTAAAGGAGTGTTGACAGTTCATTATACAAGTGTTCTATTATACATGATCACTCATTCTCTTCGTATCATCATGCCATCACAGAAATGATACTAAATATGATCAAAAACAGGATAACATCTTAGACAAACAACCAAAAGGATGCTCTGTATTGCTATTGTTATAATTACCACAATAGACACGTATGTGTCTTGGTGGGTTGTTCCCATTATAAAAGTCACTTGTGAAATTGGTTAATTGGAATGCTGCTTAATCAGAATTATATCTGTGTAACAGTGGTGTTCCAATTAAGCAGATTGCAATGTAATAATAATAATAATAATAATAATAATAATAATAATAATAATAATAATAATAATAATAATAATAATAATAATATCAATTAAAAAAAATAATAGTAACAATAACTGAGTTTCCTGTAACCCAAGTTGTGGTTTTACTTAACTTTTCAATCAGCATATCACACTTGGCGAGTAAGAAACCTCAAAGGTAATTACAAAGTTACAAATATAACTATTTAACAGAAACTATAACACTGATAAGCTGACCTCTTAATTTGCAGTCAAACAAATCTTGGTGTGGACTTGATCACCTGCCAATCAACACAACTCTGGGTCTGTTGTTCAAATCCCATTAAAATTATATCACAATCTATGTCAACCACATCAACTCAACGTTTCTTGAAAAGACATGCTTGTTCGGATTGTAGAGAAATGAAAATCATATTCAGTGTCATCCCCCCCCCCCACTCCCATCCCCTGCCCCTCCCAGTGGCTGAGTGGTGGTAACAAAGCAGTTGGGAACTGTACTGACAAATATTGGGATTTTGCTTACATAACAAAGTGATCATCATCATAATCCTCCCTTTCTGGTTTTGGTTTAATACCTCCCGCTTGGTTGATGAAGTCATCGTCTAATAAGTTGTCATCATCAGTATTACAAGCTATTTCAGCTTCATCAGAAACTTTCACTCTGGTTGCTTCGTCAAAAGATTGCAGGATATCTGGATCAATACGCTCTATGAACAAATGAAGAACAAGTTTAAGATCTCAATTCATCTTTAACAGCATATAAATTTCAAAGAAATAAAAACGATACTGGTTTGTTTTTGTAAAAATTGTGTTAATAATTGTGTCAAAATAAGATTTGTTCCACTTGGAAGAGTCAAGGATGACGACAGAGATAAACAACTATATATTTATAGGAAATTTGAAAAAACTAAGAAGTCCTCAGTGTTAAAGGTAATCAATTATCCTTTGAATAAAAATCAGTATTTAATTTGGCACAAATAAACAATTAGTGATTTATATCTAAAACAGACAAATGTGTTATATATTTATTTCTCTATTTATTTATTATTTATCTGTCATTATTATCATCTTTACATTCTTCTTCTCATTTTTGTTGTTGTTGTCTCCTAGTTTAAGCTAGTTTTATATATATATATATATATATATATATATATATATATATATATATATATATATATATATATATATATATATATATATATATATATATATATATATATATATATATATATATATATATATATATATATATATATATATATATATATTTTTTTTTTTATTTTTTTTATTTTTTTAAAAATCAATTTGGTCTTTTCTGGGCGGTTTGGTACTGCTTTTCTAGCTCAACAGGGTTTTGGGTTATGAAAACTATATTGCCATTTGAAAATTTATCGTAAAAAGGTAGCGAAAGAATAGATTTTGAACACTATCATGATGATAAAAGGATCAGATTGAGTAAAAAAAAAAAAGATTCGCTGATAAAATGTATAAATGAAAATTGATTTTGTAACTTCTTCATTTGTATACAGCATTTTTTTCTTCCTCCTCCTACTACAACAACAACTACTACATACTACTACCACCACCATTACTACTACTAGCACTACAGTATTACCAATACTGTCCTTTTGTTGCTGACTATGACTGTTGCTAAAAAGTGCGAGTGCAGGAGAATGTTTGAATCCCCTCCCCAGCCCAATCCCTTTCTTCCTCCTTGCTCCTCCCCTATCCATCGAATTCATTTCGTCAAAAAAATAAGGAATTAGCTACCGATAATCACCAATAATCATGCTACAGCTACTTAGAAAAAAACAAAACAAACAAACAAACAAAACATCTGCCCCACTCAGCCTCTCTAGGCTGATGTCATACAAAATGGAAATGACCCCAAAATTTGAGCAACTGAGCACAGGTGTCAAAATACGAGGTGTGTTTCAGAATTAAGTTTCCCTTTTCTATAACGTCGCTAATAAGCAACCTAGTACTATGATAATTTGAGACAATATGACGTTATATCCAAGAAACCTCGATGCCAAATTTCAAGTATATTGGTTGTCGTGTCATACATCTGTGATTTGGCAAGTTTGTTGTACTTTTCCCAAAGGAAAATGGCAGATTGATGCAATCTTCTCATGCTACGTGTTTGGGGAAGTTGAAGATGGGAGATCTGCTGTTGTGGCGATACTAATGTGAGAACAAGGGCAGTTGTGGAAGAAGAGTCAAGAAGAACTTGTAGGGAGATAAATGAACTGGTTGGTGTGTCCATTACAACCATTTACAGAATATTGACCAACGAATTTGGCAAGAAAAAGGGAGAGCCTCATTTGTCGACAGAAGAGCAAAAACAAGTCTAGAATTGTGAAGGAGCTTCTCGGGGGTTACTCATAGGAATTGTTGTGCTGGAATACCTGCCCCATTCACCTGATCTTGCCCCATGCGACTTCCATCTCTTCACATAAGGTGAAAGAAATGCAGCGAGGTCAAAGATTTGAAGACGAGGACCATATCCAAATGTCAATGAGGCAATCATGGCCTTGGACAAACAGCAACTGGTCACCATCTTTGACTGTTGGGTACACAGAATGCAGAACTGTGAGGAACTTTTTTTTTTCTTTTTTTTTTTTACCTCTCTGCTAGATAATACAATTTCATATGATTTATGATGACATTCATCTAAAAGCAAGATTCTTTTCTATTGTTTTAATTATTACCAAAATATAATACAATTTGTAATTTTGATGATCTTACCCTCACAAAAAAAAAATTGTTACCTCCCTTGAATATTAATATGCAAATGTCAAATTCATGAAAAATATCTGATTACAATGATATACACTTAAAATTATTCTTACTTACTTCCCCGATTCTATAAGTATAAGATGAAAACTTAATCCAAATATATGATTCAAACTCACTATGGCTATAAAGTTTATTATAAATAATACTGTATGCAAATATCAAAGATTGTTTGAAAACATAGATAATCATACTCCAAATATGTGGAAGCAAATGCAAACATAAGGACTGCTTCACATGAAATGTTGGTTGTATTATTAGCATTGGTGAAAGTTAACGGGGATCAATTTGCCTGAAAAAGATGTTAATTTAATATTTTGCGATCTGCAACTCGCCATTTGAGCCCCCCTCGTGGATCTTTACCTTGCAGTTGGTGAGGGGGCTTGAGGCACACGGGAGGGCAAAGGTGTAAATCCCGGTCGACCGTCACGAGACCATCCCGAGTATCGAGCCAACGAGCCACATGAGCTGCTCGCCCCGGTGTGTGACTAAATTTGATCCAAACCCGGTGCCCGAATAGCAGCCCTATCCCGGGCGCCACACTATTGTCCTTATGTCGAGTCCCAACCAGTCCCGTCAATGGCGAAGCGGTCTGCCGCCTAGCCAAATAATACCGCGTTCGTGTCGCCCGGGTCGTCGGCACGTCCGAGAAAAAAGCAAACATCCCATGCATCAATCGATTCGCGGCCTGCCGATTGGAAAATGCGACGGCGGGGATGGCGAACTGACGCATATATTGTCCCTGAACGTCGAGAGCCAGAGTATGGCAAAAAATGAGCTTTTATCAAAGCTACTGGCCGTTCATTGCGTTGATATCCTCCTTTTACAGGAGACCCACCTTTATTCAGGCGCGCAATCTTCCCGATTCCAGATCCCAGGCTATACGGTGGTCCAACGCGGACACTTCGAGGCTCAAAGGAGGGGTTAGCGTTTACGCTAAAGAGCCATCGAAGGTAAGGGTCATTGAGAGCGTAACGGACAGCAATGGGGTGAACCGAATTTCCGTGGAAGTAGGTGGACTGTGTTTGCATAATATATACAAACCACCTAGAGCGACTTGGACTACACCACCGGTACCGGTGGTCAGCCATCCTTCCATCTGTCTGGGAGACTTTAATAGCCACCATCACGAATGGGGCTACCGAGACTGCAATGAGGCAGGAAGACAACTCCGCTCATGGATGGACTGTAATGATCTACACCTAGTGTACGATCCTACAGCCAAGGGTACCTTCCGGGGTACCCGCCATAAGAAGGAGTATACTCCAGACCTCACCCTCGTAACGAAAGGCGCGAACGGTGAACCGTTGCAGGTGAAGCGGACAGTCCTCGGGGACTTTCCGCATAGCCAGCACAGGCCGGTTCTTGTCACAGCTGGGGTGACAATACCGAGGGTGCAGTCTCTCCCACTTTGCAGATGGAATTTCAGGAAGGCTGACTGGAGGAATTCAGTTCCTATATCGAGCAGGTCTGCCCTGCCATTCCTCCCAAGTCCAAGAATATAACCAGATTTAGTAGGCTACTGGTTAAGAGCGCTCAACGCTCTATTCCACGGGGCAAACGGAAATTCTACACACCTTGCTGGACAGCAGAGTCGGAAGAGCTGTACCGAGAGTACCAGCAGACCCAGTCCCAGGACCAGCCGATAGACTACTCCAGTCTCTGGCAGAGGGAAGGAAGCAACGGTGGCAGGAGACCGTGGAAAGTCTCGACTTTACACACTCCAGCCGCCACGCTTGGCGTTTGATAAAGAAATTGGACCCAGATCGGAATTTCGCGAAGGCTGCACCGGAATGCGAGGCAGACACAATTGCCAAGAACATTAAGAACCGTAGCAAGCGGGTCCCTAATCAGGCTTTTGAGCGCGGTGTCCGCAAGGCGTACCGTACGATTTTGGACTCGCTACCTGCGGAGGAGTCGGACTGGACAGCCCCGTTCAGTCCCCGAGAAGTGGGTGCAGCCATTAGCGAAGTGAAGAACGGCAAAGCAGCTGGGATAGATGGTGTATATCCCGATATGGTGACGCATCTGGGCCCCAGGGCACGGGCCTGGCTAGCAGAGGCAATGTCTGACATCCTTGCAAACGGAAAGCTTCCACAAGTGTGGAAGCATGCGAAGATAGTTGCCATCCTGAAGCCAGGGAAGCCGGCGAAGGAGGCAGACAGTTACAGACCCATATCGCTGCTGAGCTGTCTTTACAAACTGTTGGAGCGTGTTCTATTAAACCGATGGGGGCCGGTCCTAGACGCTGCCCTGCCACCTGAGCAGGCAGGCTTCAGGGAAGGGAGGTGCACCACGGAGCAGGTCATTGCCCTTACAGAGCATATTGAGCACGGGTTCGAGAGAAAACAGCAAACAGGTGCTGTGTTTATAGACCTATCAGCGGCGTACGATACGGTCTGGTGCGATGGGTTAATGCTCAAACTTGCAAAAATCATAAGGTGCAAAAAGACCTTGAAGTTGTTCTCTTCGATCTTAGGGGAAAGGCAATTCCACGTCGCGCTGGGAGACGCCACGAGCAAAGTTAGGAAATTGAAGAATGGGGTCCCTCAGGGGTCGGTACTTGCGCCAATGTTGTTTAACGTTTACATTAGCGATATGCCGAACACTTCCTCCCTGAGGCTGGGATACGCAGACGACTGGGCACTCGTTACTCAGAGTAAAGTGTGGACCCGTCTCGAGAGCGTACTCAGCGAGGACGTCACCAGACTCAAATCCTACTTTGACAAGTGGTACCTGAAGATGAACACTTCAAAAACCGTGGCCACTGCATTTCACTTATGCAGTGGTTGGCACACCCGTAAACTGAATGTCCTAGTCGGGGACCAGCCACTCCCATATGAGCCGCGTCCAAAATACCTAGGGGTGACGCTGGATCGCAGCCTTACCTATCGGGTTCATCTCGAAGGGGTTGCCCGGAAGATAGAGAAGCGGAATAGTCTTCTGAGGAAGCTGGCGGGATCGACTTGGGGCACTAGCCAAGCGCTCCTGAGAACATCCGCCCTGGCACTATGCTATTCCACCGCGGAGTATTGCGCTCCAGTGTGGGGTAGAAGCAGAAACGTTGAGAAGGTGGATGTAAAACTTCGCAAGTCGATGCACATAGTGTCGGGAACGCTAGCAACAACCCCTAGAGAATGGGGCCCGGTGATGGCAGCGATCCAGCCCCCCGATGTCCGGAGGGAGACCATTACGGGAAACTGGCTGAGTAAGATCAAAGAGAGAGGGAATGGGGATACCCCTCTCATGCGCATAATGAACGGTGCCCCCGTTTCGAGCCGAAATAAGTCCCGGCAACCCTTGTACGCAGAATCCCTGACTACGGACAGAGCTGCACATACGAGATGGAAGTCGGTTTGGACGAATTCAATCCCTCGTGGGGGCGGGGACCTACACTCCTCTAAGCTTGGTGAGAAGTTGCCAGGCTTTGATACCAGTAAGAGGAGACACTGAGTAGCTGCGAATCGGCTTCGGTCGAGGAGCTGCCTAACGGCCGGTGCGTTACATCAGTGGGGTCTAACTTCCTGTCCTTTATGTCCACGCTGTGGGCAAGAACCCGAAACGGCAGAGCATCTAGTCGAAAGGTGTGTTGTGACGATGCTACCAGGCGGGTTCGCGACGGTGCACGAATGCGGACCGGACTTTGCTGATTGGGTCGATCGTCATAACATAATAGTGTGAACCATAAGAAGCTGCTGCTGCCATTTGAGCCCCCTCGTGGATCTTTACCTTGCAGTTGGTGAGGGGGCTTGAGCCACACGGGAGGCAAAGGTGTAAATCCCGGTCGACCGTCACGAGACCATCCCGGGTATCGAGCCCACGAGCCACATGAGCTGCTCTCCCCGGTGTGTGACTAAATTTGATCCAACCCAGTGCCCGAATAGCAGCCCTATCCCAGGCGCCACACTATTATCTTCATGTTGAGTCCCAATCAGTTCCGTCAATGGCGAAGCGGTCTGCCGCCTAGCCAAATAATACCGTGTTCGTGTCACCAGGGTCGTCGGCGCGTTCGAGAAAAAAGCAAGCGTCCCACTCATCAATTGATTCGTGGCCTACCAATCGGAAAATGCGGCAGCAGGGATGGCGAACTGACGCACATATTGTCCCTGAACGTCGAGAGCCAGAGTATGGCAAAAAATGAGCTTTTATCAAAGCTATTGGCCGCCCATAGCGTAGACATCCTCCTGTTACAGGAGACCCATCTTTACTCAGGCGCGCAATCTTCCCGATTCCAGATCCCAGGCTATACGGTGGTCCAATGCGAGGACACTTCGAGGCTCAAAGGAGGGGTTAGCGTTTACGCTAAAGAGCCATCGAAGGTAAGGGTCATTGAGAGCGTAACGGACAGTAATGGGGTGAACCGAATTTCCGTGGAAGTAGGTGGACTGTGTTTGTATAATATCTACAAACCACCTAGAGCGACTTGGACTACACCACCGGTACCGGTGGTCAGCCATCCTTCCATCTGTCTGGGAGACTTTAATAGCCATCATCACGAATGGGGCTACCGAGACTGCAACGAGGCAGGAAGACAACTCCGCTCATGGATGGACTGTAATGATCTACACCTAGTGTACGATCCTACAGCCAAGGGTACCTTCCGGGGTACCCGCCATAAGAAGGAGTATACTCCAGACCTCACCCTCGTTACGAAAGGCGCGAACGGTGAACCGCTGCAGGTGAAGCGAACAGTCCTCGGGGACTTTCCGCATAGCCAGCACAGGCCGGTTCTTGTCACAGCTGGGGTGACAATACCGAGGGTGCAGTCTCTCCCACTTTGCAGATGGAACTTCAGGAAGGCTTACTGGGAGGAATTCAGTTCCTATATCAAGCAGGTCTGCCCTGCCATTCCTCCCAAGTCCAAGAATATAACCAGATTTAGCAGGCTATTGGTTAAGAGCGCTCAACGGTCTATTCCACGGGGCAAACGGAAATTCTACACCCCTTGATGGACAGCAGAGTCGGAAGAGCTGTACCGAGAGTACCAGCCGACCCAGTCCCAGGACGCAGCCGATAGACTACTTCAGTCTCTGGCAGAGGGAAGGAAGCAACGATGGCAGGAGAACATGGAAAGTCTCGACTTTACACACTCCAGTCACCACGCTTGGCGTTTGATAAAGAAATTGGACCCAGATTGGAATTACGCGATGGCTGCACCAGAGTGTGAGGCAGACACAATTGCCAAGAACATTAAGAGCCGTAGCAAACGGGTCCCTAATCAGGCTTTTGAGCGCGGTGTCCGCGGAGGAGTCGGACTGGACGGCCCTGTGCAGTCCCCGAGAAGTGGGTGCAGCCATTAGAGAAGTGAAGAACGGCAAAGCAGCAGGGATAGATGGTGTATATCCTGATATGGTGACGCATCTGGGCCCCAGGGCACGGGCCTGGCTAGCAGAGGCAATGTCCGACGTCCTTGCAAAAGGAAAGCTTCCACAAGCGTGGAAGCATGTGAAGATAGTTGCCATCCTGAAGCCAGGGAAACCGGCGAAGGAGGCAGACAGTTACAGACCCATATCGCTGCTGAGCTGTCTTTACAAATTGTTGGAGCGTGTTCTATTAAACCGATGGGGGCCGGTCCTAGACGCTGCCCTGCCACCCGAGCAGGCAGGCTTCAGGGAAGGGAGGTGCACCACGGAGCAGGTCATTGCCCTTACAGAGCATATTGAGCACAGGTTCGAGAGAAAACAGAAAACAGGTGCTGTCTTTATAGACCTATCAGCGGTGTACGATACGGTCTGGTGCGAAGGGTTGATGCTCAAACTTGCAAAAATCATAAGGTGCAAAAAGACCTTGAAGTTGTTCTCTTCGATCTTTGGGGAAAGGCAATTCCACGTCGTGCTGGGAGACGCCACGAGCAAAGTAAGGAAACTGAAGAATGGGGTCCCTCAGGGGTCAGTACTTGCGCCAATGTTGTTTAACGTTTACATTAGCGATATGCCGAACACTTCCTCCCTGAGGCTGGGATACGCGGACGACTGGGCACACGTTACTCAGAGTACAGTGTGGACCCGTCTTGAGAGCGTACTCAGCGAGGACGTCACCAGACTCAAATCCTACTTTGACAAGTGGTACCTGAAGATGAACACTTCAAAAACCGTGGCCACTGCATTTCACTTATGCAGTGGTTGGCACACCCGCAAACCGAATGTCCTAGTCGGGGACCAGCCACTCCCATATGAGCCGCATCCAAAATATTTAGGGGTGACGTTGGATCGCAGCCTTACCTATCGGGTGCATCTCGAAGGGGTTGCCCGGAAGATAGAGAAGCGGAATAGTCTTCTGAGGAAGCTGGCGGGATCGACTTGGGGCGCTAGCCAAGCGCTCCTGAGAACGTCTGCCTTGGCACTATGCTATTCCACCGCAGAGTATTGCGCTCCAGTGTGGGGTAGAAGCAGAAGCGTTGAGAAGGTGGATGTAAAACTTCGCAAGTCGATGCACATAGTGTCAGGAACGCTAGCAACAACCCCTAGAGAATGGGGCCCGATAATGGCAGCGATCCAGCCCCCCGATGTCCGGGAAACTGGCTGAGTAAGATCAAAGAGAGAGGGAATGGGGATACCCCTCTCATGCGCATAATGAACGGTGCCCCCGTTTCGAGCCGAAATAAGTCCGGGCAACCCTTGTACGCAGAATCCCTGACTACGGACAGAGCTGCACATACGAGATGGAAGTCGGTTTGGAAGAATTCAATCCCTCGTGGGGGCGGGGACCTACACTCCTCTAAGCTTGGTGAGAAGTTGCCAGGCTTTGATACCAGTAAGAGGAGACACTGGGTAGCTGCGAATCGGCTTCGGTCGAGGAGCTGCCTAACGGCAAGTGCGTTACATCGGTGGGGTCTAACTTTCTGTCCAATATGTCCACGCTGTGGGCAAGAACCCGAGACGGCAGAGCATCTAGTCGAAAGGTGTGTTGTGATGATGCTACCAGGCGGGTTCGCGACGGTGCACGAATGCAGACCGGACTTTGCTGATTGGGTCGATCGTCATAACATAATAGTGTGAACCATAAGAGGCTGCTGCCATTTGAGGTATCCAATGTGGGATAGAACCCGAAACCGCAGAGCATCTAGTTGAACGGTGTGTTGTGATGAAGCTTCCGGGCGGGTTTGCAACGGTGCACGAATGCGGTGAAGAATTTGCTGATTGGGTCGATTGTCACAGAGTGTGAGCACCATTAGAAGCTGCTACCATTTGAGTGCCAACCTTCCAAGAGTGACATGTGTATTTAAATCTATGATCCTAAAAGTGTTTGTTTTTTTATTTGAATAGTACACCACTGAATAAAATAAAAGGCAGAGTCCTTCCCTTGGAAGGTTAAGTTTTGAAGAGAGCGATATGGTTCAATATACAGGTTTTTTCCGGTTAAACGAGCCTCTTCTCACTTAACTTTGTTTCGAAGCTGGTGTGTGAGGGTGAGTGGACGAATCCATCCAGATGTTCAAGTTCCATTGTCCAGATATGCCGGACTAGCGTGTTTGTCATGGGTGGATTACGATTTTTTTTTTTTAATTATTTTTTTTGCAAATAGGTGTGAAATGTCATACTTGAGAGGGGGAATAATTCGTTGTCCACAAATTTAAACAGATGGCAGCTCTCGTCGTAAGATAAAGAAAATACCTGTTGAATTTCCATCGTCACAAATGCCCTGCACCGTTCAGCGGTAAATGTTTAACTAACGTTGGAGACGAGTCCCGCATGCATAAGCACTTATAAAACGAAAATTATTTTTGCGATATGTGACCCCGCATACATACGGCCATACATTTATGGGATGCGTCCCAAGAGTGCTAATGTTGAATTGGCAATTAAATAAAGTTTTATTTTGATACCAAATACAAGGTTATTCATAATATTATGTGAGTACAGCGTGACAAGGAAACTAAATTCTGAAACATACTTCGTATAACACAAGACACGATGGTGATTATTCTACCTAACCACGACTTAATGGGCTAAGCATTTATCAGAGGAAAGTGCTCGAGTCAGCAAAATCAGCAGAAAATTTCTGAGAAAAAAACAAAAAACCAGGAATTCAGGGGATGATTATAATCACTGATATAAAAAGTTGAGCAAATGCAATATATGTCTTCTCAAATAGTCCAGAGTTAAAAGAAATACAAACTTCATTCCAAGTAATTGTAAAATTATAGTGTACAATATATATACTTGATTTAATGGTTAAATAAACTATATCGTTACTAACCCTTGGGTTTATCTCGTGAGGAAAACATTTTGAAATTAATTGATGAACCAGATGGACCAAAGGATGAACCAGGTGGGCCAAAAGATGAACCGTGTGGACCAATAGATGAGCCTCGTGGGCCAATAGATGAGCGAGGACCGATAGATGAACCAGGTGGCCCAATGGATGATCCTCCAAAGCTAGACATCATCTGTATGAACATTTAAAAAAACAGATTGACTAAGTGAGCAATATATCAGCCAAATAAAACCAAAAAAAAAAACAAAGAAAAGAAAAATTGTCAAAATGATCATCCGACATTTAAGGCTTAAAAAAAAGATTCTTTTGTGTCAAAAATATTTAGTTTGTGTTTCATAGCACAAAATATATGTCTATTTCATAAACAGAAGCCTTTGGATTAGAAGCAACAATACAAAATATGCTTTACCTCATCCTCCATTTGTTCCAAATCAGAAACTTTAACCATCATTGCCACTTCCTTTATTGAGCGCAAATGCTTCATGTAGTTATAGTTATCATCAAAGAATACACCATGTTCTCGCTGCTCTGCTTTTCTTTTTTCAATCTGAAAAAGCACAAAGACAAATAAAACAAAAAACAAAACAAAAAAAAACCCAAATATATGTCACTTTCAATATTATTATTATAATTCTTAATATTCGACAAGTATCACTATCAAATTTAATTTTGTTCAGCCTGCATCTAACATTCCAATTATTGTGCATAATTAATTAATTATTCTGCGTTCAACAATTCTTTCTACTATAGTGTTGGAATGTAATGGCACCCAAAGGATCTCATATGCCCTTAAAATCAATAGTAATTCAATCATTAAACTAAAATGTTTGTCTATGATTGTCATACAATAAAAACATACTGATGAGAAATAGTTTATCACTTAAAAGGCTGGTCCTGCTCAAATCATGGGTGAAAGTTAATGGGGATTAATTTGCCTGAAAGACAGACCGGTGAAGCCAGTTGGCCTGAAAAAGATGGTAATTTAATTTTTTGCGATCTGCAACTCGCCGGTTGAGTGTCAAGCTTCCCAGAGTGAAAAGTGCATTTGATTCTATGATCCTAAATGTTTTTTGTTTTTTTTAGCAAAAAAAAAAGGGAAAAAAGTATTTAGTCTGCACAATTGAAAACAAAATTTATATAAAAGCTAACACCAAAACCAAAGCAAAATGAATGATCTTTGTCATTTAACCACTCATTCAGAGCAATTTCTAGTGATTACAGAATTACCTGGTTTATGGAGACACTAAGATGTGTCATCACATTAAATTTGTTTAGTAAAAGGTTCAGAAGTTGCAATACCAAGGGCTATTACGATTCAAAACACCCCAAAGAAGTGATCAACAGACCCCACCCAACCATAATAGGTACTTGTTTTGATGTTAGTGTTGATGTAGGTGGTTGTAGTGATGATGCTCTTATGGTCGTGGTGATAATGATGAGGTGCTAGTGGTTGTGGCAGTGTCAATGCTGTGATGGTGGTTGTAGCAGTGGTGAATAAAACTACTACTACTGCTACAACTACTACTTTTGGTTCAAATATGGGAAATACCCACCTATGTAATATACAAGATGAATACCCCAAAAATAGTCTCAGTGCATTTTTTTAAAAACTAACTGCATTCTCGCAGCTCCCCATTTAATAATAATTATTTAAAAATTAGACTCATACAAAATATTAAAGGAAAAAATATTATAAATATAAACAATCAAAATAAACTATTTTCAGTTGTATTATAAAGGGAAATAACCCATTTATGTTCATGTTTATTGGCAATACAGTCCCTGATTGAAGGTTTCATTGTCAAAGATGTTGGTTTTATTTCATTTTCACTTGACAAGTTCTATTTAACAAGAAGTAGAAGCTTAAATGAGATCTGAGACCATTTGAAGTATAAAATAAGCTTATATGCATAATTCAATGCAAATCTTCATAAATGGTGTGAAAGGTTTTAGTGAAAACCAGCGTTTAATAACCAACTGAAAAGATAAATATAGGTAGTACAAAATGTGACGCATAAGCTGATTTGTCCGTTGTAAACAGATCAAATGTATGACAGAAAAGTGACACACGTGTTTAATCGTCACCTTGGAAAGATAGTCTACACAGTGCATCTAGTATTAAAAGTTACCTTTCCGGCGGTGCAATATGGTGCAATAATGATAAAGCCGGCAGAAGAGTCAAAATAATACTAATTTACTGATGGTATTCTTACTCGAAAAGAAAGATATGACACAAGCGAATTAAAGACCAAAATGAGAAGAATATTCTTTTATGTGATATTCAACACAACTAGTTATAAAATTATGGGGCCTGAAAGAAAAGCAACTTGAATCAGTGCTTTATTTATCAATTTTGAGAAGAAATGAAATGTTGTTTGTTTGTTGCTTTAGGTCTCTTCCAACACAATTGAGGTTATATGAGAGACCGCTGAAACAAAAAAACAAGCAATCTAACAAAAATAGTACAAATGTAAATCAAAATCATAACCTAAAGATATCATAAGCTAAATTATAAATAACCAAGAACAAACAGGCAGAAGATTTACAGAAAAAAAAATATCCCCTGTCAAAAATACAATCACAAACCAAAGAAGCAGGATAAGCTAGTAAAGAGAAGAAGAAACGACATCACTATCGGATCGTACACCCATGCGAACATCATAGGTATATGATTCAAGGGTGATGCTCCCATCCAACCACCCGCGTAGAAATGCCAACTTCACAAATTCAGAACATATCGACCGTTGCCACAATTAGTAAATGGTAAACTAAGAGCCAAAGTGTGACTCTTCTGGTTATGGAAAAAATGAAGCCTCAATGATAAATAATGGCAAAATGACCTGAATCAGTATTCAGAAAAGTGAGTGGAGCAAGAACTTATGTTGGTAACAAGAGATGAAGTGAGTAGGAAAGTGGCAGAAGACAATAGAGAATAAAAATTTTTCGCGGCAGTGATGGGGGTTTAAACCCGCGACCTTACTGTACGACAATCCGCCTGGCAGTGAGAGCGTGACTCTACCGCATGAGCTATCCACGATCCAATAGATCGTCTTAACTCAGGTCATTATAGAGCTCTCTCTCTCTCACTGACACTTGAGATCGCGGGTCCAACCCACACAACCTCCATGAAGTTAGTTGGCCAGCAATTAAGCTTAATAGCCAATATTCTCAACACAAACATATAACATAGAAACAATTGAAACATTGAGTATCCTCCGGTATTTGGGGTGAATTTTAAATTCAGAAAAGTGAGTGGAGCAGGCACGGATGTTGGTAACAACAAGAGATGAAGTGAGTAGGAAAGTGCCAGAAGACAATAGAGAATAAACCTTTTTCCCGCTGGTGATGGGGGTTTAAACCTGCGACCTTCCTGGTACGACAACTCCGCCTGGCCGGTGAGGGCGTGACTCTACCGTATGAGCTATCCACGATCCCAAAAAAAATTGTCTCTAACTCAGGTCATTGGGAATTCTTACTCAAAATGTTAAATGGTGAATGATAATGTTATTTAACAGTTAGGAACTCCTTACTGTTATATGTATTTTTAAAACAAACAATATCACCTTACCTCTTCCTCTGTTTCATTTGGTTTTTCTTCATATGGATCATCTGGTACATATCCAGGAACCAGACGATAGGTAGTAGCATGATTGGGGTCAATGAAAGGTTCTTTCTTTTTTTTAGGCTGAAACGATCCAAAAAAAAAAAAAAAAACAAGTTTGGATCAATAATGAAATATGTTGACCCGTGATGATAATGGCAATTTGTTAAATAGGAGGAATATATGTGTTAGTCCATCGGTCAAACTCAAACAAAATCATTACATAGAATATCATAGTTTCGTAAATTATACTACTTCTAGTGTACATCTATTCTTAATAGTAGAGATATAACTTACTTTATGTAAATTTTTAATGAATTGTTCTTTCCTAAAAATGATTTATTTAAATACCATCGATTCAAGAGATTAAAAATTTCTTTTTGGTTAAAAGGCCTGAAAGAATTTTTTTTCTTTATAACCGTAGCCCAGGAGTTATGGATCTTACAAATAAGACTCCGGTATCTTTTATAAATTAAAATTGTAAAACATTGTAAAAACAAGGGTAAAAAGAGTAAACTAAGTTCAGCACCCTAATAATTGAAACAGATTAATATCATCTCTCTATAACCTTTATAAAGTTAACATGAAGGTTGATATAAAATAATTGAGAGAGATATATGGATAAGGAAAAGATAGAGAGAAACAGGAAGAGAGAGAAGGACAAAGAAAGAGTGAAAGAGAAGGAGAATGAAAAAGAAAAGGAAAAGAGAGAGAGAGAGAGAGAGAGAGAGAGAGAGAGAGAGAGAGAGAGAGAGAGAGAGAGAGAGAGTAGTTTAATTGATGGGGCTTTTTTCTAATTAGAAGGGGTTATAATAATTATCTTTTTAATTATCCTTTTATAACTGCACTACCACTCTCGACATACTTACAAATAAAATCTCTACCACTCTCCGACATACAAATAAAATCTAGACTCATTTACCCCCCTCCCCCGCCCCCTTCCTTTTCGACCATTGATTGCCTTGTCTCACTTTTGACACATGGCACCAGTTTGTCTAGACTGACGCCATAAAAATGGGAGTGTCACCAAAATTCATACAACTGAGCACAGGTGTCAAAATATGACATAAAACATGCTGGTGATTCTTTCATGGTTCCAACACTTGACCTGAGCTTTCATCTGAGAAAATCCCAAAATCCTGGAATTCTCCAGAAGATTATCTCACTGGTTGACTTTGTCTTTTTAGGCATTTTAATGGTAATTAAAATTGTGGAAGTGTAAGAGTTGGCTTTAAAATTTTCCTCTTAAAAAACACAATCATAAACACCTTCCATTGATGTTTGTTTTGTATTTTTTCATTTGTTCAATAAGATGCTCTTCCTTGCCACTTCTACTTCTATGCCACTCTGTTCTGTTTTTATCTAAACTTGATCTTGATAAAATTGTTTTAATAGATCTTCAACCAGTTACTCTCTTTGCTAGATTATTCTTTGAAGTTACACTCAATCCAGATCTAGAACACAATAAATATTCAATTTTCAATTATCAGGGGTGAGAATGACTGGTCACAAAAAAGGAGGAAATTTTTCATCGTGAAGATCATGACCCATTCATGCGACCATAACCTATAAATTTGAATTTCACTAAAATTTACTGAGATGCGATCCAAAATTTGTCTTGCAGCAATTTCTGACACAACTCGGTGGAATTTCAAAAGTTGAAAGTGTAATTACAACATTTGGTGGTTGTAGTAGGGATGATGATAAGGTGGTGGTTGTAGTAATAACAGTGGTAGGGATGATGAGGTAGTGATTGTAGTAGTAGTATGGATGATTGTGTGGTGGTGGTTTTAGTAGCTGTGGTAGGAATGATGATGTGGTGGTAGTTGTAGTAGTAGTGGTGGTAGGGATGATGTGGTGGTTGTAGTAGTAGTGGTGGTAGGGATGATGGTTTGGTGGTGGTTGTAGTAGTGGTGGTGGTAGGGATGATGTGGTGGTTGTAGTAGTGGTGGTGGTAGGGAAGACGGTTGTAGTTGTAGTAGTGGTAGGGATGATGATGAGGTGGTGGTTGTAGTAGTGGTAGTAGGGTTGATGGTGTGGTGGTGGTTGTAGTAATAGTGGTGGTAGGGATGATGGTGTGGTGGTGGTTGTAGTAATAGTGGTGGTAGGGATGATGTTAAATTTAAAATTTAAATTGAGCTTTTATATAGTGCAATATCCACTTAACATGCTCAAAGCGCTTTACAAGGGGTCCCTGGTCAACAGCAACATTTAACATGTAGGACGAGACATGACGCCTGTTAGGCAATATTACCATTTTTCGGACAAAGACAACGCTGTTAACGGTCAGGTACTCATTTTACACCTGAATACGGTGAGAGAATGTGAGTAAAGAGTCTTTTCCAAGGACTCAACTATGCGCCGAGCAAGGCTTGAACCCAGGACCTTCCGATCCGAAAGCGAGTGTCATACCACAAGACCACATAGCCGCTGTGGTGGTTGTAGTAGTAGTGGTGGTAGGGATGATGGTTTGGTGGTGGTGGTAGGGATGATGTGGTGGTTGTAGTAGTGGTGGTGGTAGGGAAGACGGTTGTAGTTGTAGTAGTGGTAGGGATGATGATGAGGTGGTGGTTGTAGTAGTGGTAGTAGGGTTGATGGTGTGGTGGTGGTTGTAGTAGTAGTTGTTGAGTGTAAACTCATCCTCTATCTTGATTTTATTATTATTATCCTTGATATTATAATTATGTGAATAAATCCTTCAACGATGTTTTTTCCGTTATCCAAAAATAAACAAGGGTTTGTTCACTTCCTGTTTCACCCTTACAGGCAAACTCAACAATGTCTTGATTTAACAATAATTTTCAATCTTCCTTCATCCTCATAACTCATTACCACAACTTACAGGTTATGGGCCCAGTCATGCACTGATGTATTAGGTAAATAAATTACCGTGAGTAAACAAACTCTACGAAGTCTGAGGTTAAGTAAACAATCCTTAAAATGTCAACCTACAGAATACCCTCCTTCAACGGGGAAGAAAGAAATTACGAGTTATGGGAAACAAAATTCCTTGGGCTAATGCGGCTCAAGAAGATACATGTCTTCAATGACAAAGAAATACAAGTAGATGAAGAAGAAAATGCAATCGCCTACGCCGAACTGATCCAGTGTCTAGACGACTTCTCTCTGTCTTTAGTGATGCGTGATGCCAAAAACAAAGGTAAAGAAGCTCTCGCTATTCTTAGAACACATTACCAACCAAAAGGCAAAGCCCGTATTATCACCCTGTATAATGTGCTGACATCGCTTGAAAAATCGAACACAGAATCTGTCACAGATTACATTCTACGTGCAGAGACAGCTGCTGCCTCGTTGAAAACTGCAGGCGAGCAGATTAGTGACAGTTTGCTGGTAGCCATGGTATTAAAAGGCCTACCAAACTCATTTAAATCCTTCATAACTGTCGTAACTCAGAGAGAAACCCCACAGACATTCGGCGAATTCAAAGAAAGTCTGCGAAATGAAGAACAAAATATCAAAACAGAAAACTCTACAGTAATGGCAACGACCACACAGGGTTACAGACCCAAAACAAGTACTAGTACCTTCCAGCAAAAATGGTGCAGAAACTGTAAAATGAAAAACCACAACACCGAGGAATGCCGAAAGAAACAAAACCGGTGGTGTGAAGTCTGCAAGAGTACTACCCACGATACTAGATTCTGCAGAAAGCAAAAACATTCCGCAAAATCCGTGGATGACAACGGTCAGCCCCATTCATTCACCTTCCATATCTGGACACACAAGTTCAACGAAAATGAACCAATCAACCAACACGACCACTCTGTCAAAAGAATTCTTGTAGATAGCGGTGCATCAACACATATCATCACAGACAAAAGTCTGTTCACCCACCTCGAGTCTGACTTTCAAGCTACAAATCATGCCATTGAACTGGCCAACGGTCAAAAGTCGTTCGGTATTGTCAAAGGCCGAGGGGATGCAAAAATCAACGTTTTCAACTCGTTCGGAGAACCACAGCAAATCGTTCTCAAAAACGCATTGTTTGTACCTGAATTCGACCAAAACATCTTATCCGTGTCTGCTGCAACGAGTGATGGAGCTTCGGTTATTTTCAAAGAAAATTCTGCTTCAATGGAATTTAATGGAAGTGTGATCGATGTGTCAAAATGTAAAAATTTATATTTCATAAATACAGTGAAGAAATCCACTATGAAAGAAAAATCTCTTCAATCCTGGCACGAAATTCTAGGGCACTGCAACTGTGAGGACATTCGAAAACTAGGTTCTCTTGGACACATTAAAATTACAAATCCAAATGACAATTTTGAATGTTCAACCTGTGTGCTCGGGAAAATGACAAACGCGAGAAGTCGAGTACCTGACTCAAGAGCAACAAAGCCGCTGGAGAAGATTCACCTCGATTTGGCAGGGCCGATAGATCCTGCTGCAAAAGATGGTTTTCGATACGCTCTCGTTTGTGTGGATGACTACTCTGGTGTGTGTGCTACATATCTGCTAAAGAACAAAAGTGACACAGTGAAAGGTTTTCAGAAATATCTAGCAGATTCCTCTCCTTTCGGACAGGTAAAATGTGTACGGTCAGACAACGGTGGTGAATTTACCTCTACTGAATTTAAGAACGTTTTGATTTCAAACAAAATTAAACATGAAAAGTCTTCACCATATTCACCCCACCAGAATGGCACCAGTGAAAGACAATGGAGAACGCTATTCGAGATTGCCAGATGTCTACTGTTAGAAGCAAATTTACCCAAATATTTATGGTCCTATGCACTTATGGCTTCTGTTTACATTAGAAATAGATGTATAAATAACAGATTGACACAAACTCCCTTTGAGGCTCTAACAGGCAAGAAACCTGATTATGATAAAATGCACAAATTTGGACAAACGTGCTATGCACTAACCCAAAACCCAAAAAAGTTGGATGCAAGAGCCTCAAGAGGAATTTTTGTCGGTTATGATAAAGAAAGCCTGGCTTATCTCATATATTTTCCAGAAACTGAAAATGTACAAAGAGCAAGATGTGTTAAATTTGAAAACACAATTTCCAACAAAAACAATGATGAAATTTCTAATGATAATGATCAAGAATCAATTTTTGTTGAAGAACAAAAGAAACAAATTCCTTACTCAATTCCAACTCCACCAAATGAATATTTCTTAGAAGATGTCAATTTCCAGTCAAAACCAAATCATTCGGATAAGAATGCTAATGCAGAAACTCCCAATTCCAATGATGAAAATTATAACATTAGTCCTAATGTCAATCAAAATACCACTGAAAACAAAACAAATAGAACTAGAAAGAAACCTAGTTATCTAAATGACTATTATTTGAATGACAATGATGATGCAATTGATGAAAGTATGAATTTGATCAATAATTTGCATGAAAATTGTGATGAATGTATTACCCATTATTTTTACAATGCAATCCATAATATTCCCAAATCATACAATGATGCCATGTCTAGCCCTGTTGCAGAGAAATGGCAGGAGGCTATGGAAGAGGAAATGAGGACTCTGGTTGAAAATGATACATTTGAGCTAACATCCTTACCACCTGGCAGGGATGTAGTGGGGGGGAGATGGGTTTATACAATTAAAGAAAATCCATGTAAAGAAGACCAATACAAAGCAAGATTTGTGGCAAAAGGTTACTCCCAAATACCGAATATAGATTACAGGGAAACATTTTCACCCACAGCCCGCATGACTTCAATAAGAACTCTGATGCAAATTTCTGTAAATCACAAAATGACCATTCACCAAATGGATGTCAAGGCAGCTTTCTTGAATGCGCCAATTGATAGAGAAATATTTGTTGAACAGCCTCATGGTTTCAATATAAAAGGTAAAACCAATGAGAAACTTGTTTTGAGATTAAAGAAGTCACTGTATGGATTAAAGCAAAGCGGTAGACTTTGGAACTAAACCTTGCATGAACATTTGACAGAACAAGGATTTTCCCAATCTCTTTCAGACCCCTGTGTCTATGTAAAGAAACCAGATGGGCAGTGTGAAACAAATGACATAATTGTTTTGATAGCATGGGTTGATGATTTACTTATTGCTTCTCATAATCGAAATGCTTTACAAAAGGTCAAAGAAAATTTGAAAGCAAAATTTCAAATGAAAGATCTAGGAGTATTGAAATACTTTCTGGGTATTGAGTTTAACCAAACTAAAAATGAGGTTTCAATGTGCCAAAGCAAATACACTCAGAAACTGCTTGCAAAATTTAACATGTCAGAGTGCAAACCTAGGTATACACCATGTGAAAGGAACACAAATAAATGTAACAATGAAAATGAAAAATGTTCAGAAGAAGAAGCATCAAGGTACAGAGAGATAGTTGGAGGCTTGATCTATATAATGACTTGTACCAGACCTGACCTTGCTTATGTAGTTACTAAATTGTCACAATTTATGTCCAATCCTCTCTCATTTCATCTGATCATGGCAAAACATGTACTGAGATATCTAAAAGGTACAGCAAACAAAATGCTAACATTCAGAAAATCCACTGATAATGAATTTACACTGACAGGTCATTGTGATGCTGATTGGGCAAATTCTGAGGACAGAAAGAGTATTACTGGGTATGGGTTTAAGATATCCAATGAAGGTCCTTTGATTTCCTGGAAATCAAAGAAACAATCAACAGTTGCCCTCTCAACCTGCGAGGCAGAGTATATGTCGCTCGCTGCCGCCACACAAGAAGGCAAATTTCTATGTGCATTACTCTCAGATATGACAGGAAATAAAATTGATAACTTTTCCTTACTTTGTGATAATCAAGGTGCGATAGCTCTATCTAAGAACCCGGTTCAACACCAACGTTCCAAGCATATTGACATTAAATATCATTTTGTCAGGGATGAAATTACTAATGGAAAATTGAATCTGTTTTATGTCCCAACTGAAGACAACTTAGCAGATGTTTTCACAAAACCAGTGAGCAAAATCAGGAACAACAAGTTCATTTCAATTTTAATGGGAGAATAAAAATCATGTACTACCAGATGTTTGTTAAAAACAACTCAAATTTTTTTTTTTTATTTTTTTTTTTACATGAATATAATCATATATTTTATTTGCATTGAATATAAACTGCACTTTTTCTTTTTTCAAGAATATCATTCTAATGCATATTGAGATTACATGTGAAAGTCCCACATCTTCTTTTCATTTTATTTTGATTCAATCTATTACCTACTCAATTTTTGTGTTTGATAGAGCATAACTCAATAACCAAGGGAGATAAGACTTATAAAATTTCTACCTAAAGGGAATTTACACAGTTGCTTTCCATTAATCACTTTTCTTCTAAGATTTTGAATACTGAACAAGTTAATGCTACCAATCTAATAGCATCTCATCTAAATCTAAATAAATCATTATCAAAGTGATGCTGATGCTATTTCAACATCTTTCATGACTTAATTCATATCCTACCATTACTTCATGTTTTATATTGTAACTTGTAACATGATGGTTCTATACGATGTAAACCCTTTTTTTTAAAAGTCATGAGGGATGAGTTTATGGGGGGATGTTGAGTGTAAACTCATCCTCTATCTTGATTTTATTATTATTATCCTAGATATTATAATTATGTGAATAAATCCTTCAACGATGTTTTTTCCGTTATCCAAAAATAAACAAGGGTTTGTTCACTTCCTGTTTCACCCTCACAGGCAAACTCAACAATGTCTTGATTTAATAATTTTCAATCTTCCTTCATCCTCATAACTCATTACCACAACTTACAGTAGTGGTGGTAGGGATGATGGTGTAGGGATGATGTGGTGCTATTTGTAGTAGTAGTGGTAGTAGGGATAATGATGTGGTGGTGATTGTAATAGTAGCGGTGGTAGGATGTTGATGCAGTGGTTTTGGTGAGTGTTTTTTTTATTCAGTGGTGATAATAGCAATTTGTCAAAAAGGAGGAAAATTTCTCGGTCTATCGATCAAACACAAGCAAAGAAACCTAGTAGTTATTCAGCTTATAAATACAACCCAAGAATCTCTCAAATTTAAAGCCATAGCCCAAAGGTAAAAAGAAAAAAGATTAAACTAAGCCAATCACCATTGCTTTGTTCTAATATATCATCTCTATATACCAGATGATTTAATGGATAGTTGCGAAAGAAAGAGAGAGAGATAGGGGTGGGGAGGAGAGACTTCTTTACCAGAATAACTTATGTATTGACATATTGAATTCTATATCAAAAAAAAAAAAAAATAAAGAAGAAAAGAGAAATAGAAAGAAAGGCAAAGGGGAAAAAGAGAGAGAGAGAGAGAGAGAGAGAGAGAGAGAGAGAGAGAGAGAGAGAGAGAGAGAGAGAGAGAGAGAGAGAGAAAGAGAGAGAGAGAGAGAGAGATTAAAAAGGCAATAGGTACCTACAACAGGAGGAAAAAGTCCAACCTCTTCCACCATCAACTAACTAATAAAAGAACAATACTGGTCTTCTGTGTCAATTGTGACATCTGGTGCCATACTGTCTGGCCCAACGTCATAAAAACGGGACCGTCACCAAATTTCACGAGACTGAGCACAGGTGTCAAAATATGACAAAAGACATAATGGTGATTTTGTGGTTTTGAGGAAAATGTTTGACACGGCAAATTTGAAAAAGGAGGAAATGTGATGGGATGGGCGGAGATAAACTACCATTTAGGCGGAAGATTCTCAGCCCTGAATTATTTTTTATTTTTTAAACAACAACAATTTATGAGTAGTAGAAATAGTGGCAGAGAAAATTCTTTTAAAAGCAGTGATATGTTCAGGTTATTGACATACCTACCTGTCATTACTTGTTTACAAGGTAAACATATCTCCATGTAATCACCTCACTGGCCAATCAATCAAGACAGATTATTACTGGGTTAATAAGGATAATGTAATTGAAACTAGACTTTATCAACTCTGATCTGATGTACCGACGGAATTCACAGTAAGGTATTGCTGATCAGCAGATTCAAATAAACCAGAAATTCAAAATCAGAACGGTAGGTAGCCAAGTACAGCGTTGTAATTACGACTCTCAGTCATCAATGAGCTTTTTCTACCTTGCACAATAGTTTTCAAATTATTCATAACCAGAGAATTCTTTATTTTGATTGAGAAATACCCATAGAGACTGTCCTTTTTGTATAATCTCAATTCACAATTGAGTACAAGCCATTTCCCTAAAATGTTTGTATTTTATCAAAATTAAAATACAACAGAACAAGTGATTTGATTACAGTGGAAAGTTTTTTTAAAAGACACAAAAATACCATACAAAATCTAAATTTTAAATCATATTGCCAATTTACAAACTTTCTTGATTGCCTAAAAAATATTGGCATTGGATACAAATAAGGGAATATACAATTGTGACATTTCTCTATATTAAACTTAAATTGTTGATCCTTATTGCCGGTTTCATCTATTTTTCAAACTAAAGTATTCATCATGACAATTTTGAGTTTGAGTGGTAATACTGGTTACAACAATAATTCAAAACACTTTTAAATACAGCCTCACCACAGATATCATCACTGACTGACCGGCCTTGTGAGAAAAATCCTTCTAGAAATACTAGAAAGACAAATTTACCCTGGGGTCAAGTGCATGTAATAATAATTCAATTGAAAAAAAATGTCAATTTTGAGTAGATATATATTTATGAAAGAAAATGTTCTTTGCAAAGATCACAGTTAAAATAATCTAACACACGTGGACTGGGAAAATTGGGTCACCACTTTTATAAGGGTATGTGTTTTTGATGCTCAACTCTCTTTCATTAACCCACTCAGCCCTAGCCCTTTACCTTGTGCTACCCCTTTCCTTAGAAGCTTTGGTACATTTCAAACATGAAAAAGAAATAAACTCAGTGTAGCTTAATCCAAAAGAAAATTTATATGTATGTACATACAGTGCAACCTCTGGATAGCAAAATTGACATCTGGTCCCGATTTTTGCTGTTGCTATATTAGTAATAAAAAAAACAAAACGAAATAGCAACACACATTTTAGTTAAACCCCTGTTTAATGCCTTTTTCTTTTAATAACAATTTTTTTCTCCTAGTCAAGTCAAATTTCTGTTTATCAAAATTGATGAATTTTCAAGTAAGGGTCCAGATGTTTGTAGTGTTTGGCCAAATGAGGTTCTATTAGACAAATGTTAATGTCAAAATTGACCACAAGGACCTCTGGTAGCAGCAGCTTCTAACAGTCTCACATACAATAATATCAGGATACCAATATTGACGAGTTGCCGCATTTGTGTTCAGTCGAAAACTAGGTAACCTCATCAAACTACACGCTCGACCAATGCTCTGTGGTTTCAGGTTTTTTGCCACAGCACATGGCAATTTCAAAAGTGCCATTACCGATTGCTGACAACCTCGCTGACGAAGCAAGAGGGATTCAAGAATCAAAAAGTGTTCTCTTGTATTATTAAAAGCCATTTAATGAAACAACTTCACTCATGCTGTTTCCAAGCCCATATAAACAACAGAGGGGAAATGGAGCACTGTTTACAGTCAAAACAATGACAAAACACATCAGAGAGTGAAAGCTTAATGGCAAACCCTTTGTCAACAGGAAAAACACAAATCCTAGCATTATTGGGACAGATCATATTACAGACACTGGTCCGTGCATATAATTATTATTATCATAATATCACAGGCCTCTCCGCACCCACTTTTTTCAACATCTTGAAAACAACGGAATAACGACATCCCTGAGTAACAACATAATTTTCTGGTCCCAGGCGATGTCGTTATCAAGGAGTTGCTTTGTAGTTTAATTCAACTACCACTACCATGAAAAGATTAAAACCAGTAGCTTTAATAATACCTATTTAATTAGTCTCAGAACGAGTAAATAATAAAGTGGTAAAAGTAATCACAGCCAAACATCTGTTTTGGAGTTGAGTGAGTTAATAATGGAGAAAAGCAGAAGTAGAACTTCTAAGAAAACTTTTTTAACAAATAAAATGTCAAAATAGAACTTTTGAATGACTTTATCACTTCATATTTGACCCCAGAACAGAACAGATTTTCAAATTTTCAACAACAACAAAAAAAAAAAAAGAAAAAAGGCCGGCTCTATTTATCCAAATGATCACGGGCAAAAAAATTGAACTCTATTTCTCAGAGAGTTTGGGAATATAAACTTGAATTCTATTTCTCTGAACACTTGGGAAATAAACTTGACCTCTATTTCTCCAAACACTCAGGAAATAAACTTGATCTCTATTATTATTTCTGCGAACACTCTAATTCAAATTCTCGAAAGCTCGGCAAAATAATGCTGAAATCTATTTTCCTGACTACTCTATAAAATAAGGTTATGGTTATACAGTCTCAAATCCAAATAGGGTTTATGTTGAGAGGTTGAGTTTTTTTCTTCATCTATCTCTTTTGTTTGTTTATTTGTTTTTGTTTTTGTTTTTTTGTTATTGTTGTTAAGAAAAGACAGAAGATAGAGAGATTGCAAGTTGTCAGCCGTCCAATACAAAAATTATTTTTATTTTATTATTTTGTTTCAGTTTTCATTTTAGTTTAAATTTCCGTTCAACTTTCTTTTTGTTTAAAATATTCAATGTTTTGTATATTCATCTTAACAATGCCACTACAACAGTATCTCATTCATTTATCTGTAGTGTTTCATTCATCCTGTTTGTTGATAAAGAGAAAACTCGAAAAAACGTCCGTTTTCTCTGTTTTCGTAATTAAATTGAAGCTTACATTCAATTTCACATTGTTATTTAGGTCTTTCATATGACATTGGTTTCAAGCGTGTGAATTACATTTAGAATTTTTGTTAAACTCCCTAGTCTACAATTTAGAGAAGTTAAATTTTTCTATAATTATAATGGAACTATGTTTTCAGTCCACCAGTGGACCTAAAACACAGCTGTGTATTCAGTCCACCGGAAATAAAAATATTTTAAAAGGACCAATTATCGTCTATACTTACCTTAATCGATAGTGACGACTTTGATACTGAACCTATTATAGGCATCATCAGAAATGGACAGGCATAAAATTTATGGCAATTCAACGGCTGAATAATATCAATTCAGTGTTTTATTTACTCTCGGAAAATCTTGATTGAGTGTTGTTCGCAATTTTTCCTAGTCCTTTAGAATTTTTTGTGATTATCAAAACCGATGAATTTTCCAAGGAGATCAGAGTTTTAGTATTGCTTGCCATAGTAAGGTTCTATTTTGTCAGGTTTCACACCGATCACTGGCCTCGAGTACGGCTGTGCTTCGAGGTCTCCCCCTCCCCCCTCTGCCCCAGGCAGTCTTGACTTTGTCTTCTTCCAATATCCTTTTCTTTCAAAATCATTCCTTGTCCTTTGAATTGTGAGGCTGGTCTATTGTTCATCGTCTATCACGTCTTGTAAAACTATAATTTTTTTTACTGGTATCCCATTTTTTCCCTTTCTACTAGCCCTAAAATGACCTCAATGTTTTATAAGCGCCATCAAACCTTTAAAAACAAAAGAGTCCTTAAAAGAATGTAGAGTCATCTACGTTGCTGCTCACGCCGATATTGTCTCACCAAAAGTGCTCCAAGCTGTAACCTTGTAAATATGGACAGGAACCAAAATAAAAAAAATAAAAATCGAGTACAAGTAGCTACAAGCAGGGCTGGCGGAGTCGGTTATTTTAAAACCGACTCTGACTCCGACTCCAGCCTTGAAACCGACTCCGACTCCTCAAGCATAGTATTAATAGGTAATAATATGCAACCAACACTCGCAGCTACTTTTAGCTTTTCCCCAGTATATGTATTAGTATTATAACAATACAAGCCGCTTCATATTTGATATTGCATCATTAAAAGTACAAGCTCTTCATCATTTTTTGGCTACAGACTGATTAGCTCATTTCGAATAAACACATTAATATTGATTAATGATCATCAAATTTAAAAGATAAAACACATCCCCTTTTCCCATGAAAACAAACACACAAAAAAGATTACTATTTGTGAATTTTAGTGAAATTAAGACAATATTGAAACTGAAACCATTTATACTAAAATAAAGTCACTTCTTATGGTCTTATGGTTATCCCACTTTCTAATAATCTAACTTTAACATTGAATAGTCAGCATCCCCACCCCTCCCTCTAGTCAGGTACGGGGTGATTGGCATTGATGCCAACTTAAATGTACAGCACGAGAGCATGAAGGTTGGGTAGGAAAGGGGGTTTTGGAAGCATAGTTCACCTTTAGCTAATACCAATGTAATTTTTTTCAAATTCTATAGGCCTGTATACTATCTATATCTAGTATCTAAAATATTACACATTGAATGATATAAAAATGCAATGTCTGAAAGTGGTAGTGGTAAGGAGTCGGAGTCGGGACTTCTAAAACCGACTCCGACTCCACCCTCAAACAACCGACTCCTACCGACTCCGACTCGCCAGCCCTGGCTAAAAGGCAGTACTTAACCTCTCTCTCTATCTCTACCTCTCTCTAATCTCTCCCACCCCCACCCACCCGCTTCTCTCTCTGATGCTCCCTTAAACACATTAGAGACCCTATAACTATAAAGTTGTTCTATCTTTTTCTTTTTTTTCTTTTTTTTTCTTATGGTTGGTTTTGTTTTGTTTGTTCGTTTTTCTCCGGATTCATATTGCTACGTACAAGAAATACACAAGGAAATACATTTTGACATCTCACTGTGTTCTAAATTAAAATAATAATCTTAAAAGTGAGTAAAAGTAAAAGTAAATAAATTTTTAAAAAATAAAGGTCGATCAAACTTCTCGAGTAATGGCGTCAACGTGTTGAACTAGAAAAATTAGAATTTTTTGCCAAGGGAGTACACAGGCGTGCTTGAGGCCAGTGATCGATGTGAAAAGTGACCAAATAGAACCTTACTTGGGCAAACAATACTAAAACTCTGATCTCCTTGGAAAACTCATCGGTTTTGATAATCATAAAAATTCTAACGGACTAGGAAACATTGAAAATACATATAAATGTTAATTTTAAATTAATTATAGAAACATTATTCTCTGTACGGCCAATTTTGGCCAATGGCTATCTGCAACCATGGTAAGAATTTGTCTATTTCATTCAGGCTCCCGATTTCGAACTCTCAATCAAGACTTTTTGAGAGTAAATAAAACGCTGAAAATGATATTATTAAGCCGTCAAAGTCAAATTGTCATAGATGTTATATCTGTCCACTTCTGATGATGCCTAACCTAGAATAGGCTCAGTCAATGTCGTCATTATCGATTGGTAACAAGTACAGACGATAATTGGTCCTTCTTAAATATTTTTATTTCCGGTGGACTGAAAACAAAGTTCCAATTATAATTGTAGATTAGTAGAGAGGTGGGCCTTTGGCCGACCAACCTCCGCTGCACGTCCAACTCGCCTTGAGCATGCATTCACGTAAAATATAAAGATTTTTTTTAAAAACCTACCTCTGTTTCAAAAACTAGCATCTTTCAACTTTCTAATAAACATTTTGATTTTTCAGAACTTTAGTTCGTTAAAAAAATACCGGCCAATCTGACCCGTTGAGTCGAATGAAAACGAAATTTTGTTGTTTACACGGTTCAAAGGAAATGTCGTAAATAAGCTTTCATGGACTTCCTGTGTTGTTTTTTACAGTGTCACGTGACCTTTTTGAGAAATTTGTCGTCTGCTACAAATAATTAGACCGGTAGGGGGTAGATATTTTCGTTGGCGAAGAGAAAAAGTGAGTATTATTTCTTGGACTTGTAGAGAGGCCTAGGGTCCACCAGCAGTCAAGTTGATTGAATAAAAGAAAAAAAGGCCTTTTTTATCCGCCGCCACCACCACCGTGAGAGTGGAGGGGGGGGGGGGGGGGGGGGGGGTGCATGCCGACGAGAGGGAGACGTGTCGATTGGGGACCTTGGTGACGTAGACATCTCAAGGATGCTGGCAGTTGCAGTTGCAGGTGTTCTTAACCCTTAACAGCGAAGCTAATTTTTTGCTTTTAGATAGTAGTTTGCTTTTATCTTTATTATTGTTAACGGGGAATACAGCGTTTCCACCAAGAGAGTAGTCGGACTATCGCAACTCGGACTTCAATTGTCTATAATAGTTTTGCCGTTACTTGTCTTTTGATGATAGAAGATTTGGTGTTAGGTCAAAGATCGAATTTCGCCGCTAAAAGGTTGCATTGCTACTGGGTTTGCTCTCTCCCCCTACCCACCTTTTTTTTTCTTCTTTTTTTTTCACCTTAGTATTGTTGATTGCTGCTATTTCCTTTTTTATGATTAGCAAGTGCCGTAGGAGTCTCACTGGATGCAGGAGTACTGCAATTAACCCTTTGCCAGTGACACTGATTTTTTTGTTTTTCAAATAATAGTCTTCATTTATATTATTTTTTAACGCAGAAAAAACAAACGTTTCCACCATAAGAGCAGTAAGAATATTGATAAAAAGCGCTTTGAGCACGTTGGGTGGATATTGCTCTATATAAAAGCTCAAGTTTTTAAATTGTAATTTGTTTTTTGTCTTTTGATGAAAACGGTAAGATTTTATTTTTGGTCCAAGTAAGATTGATATTCGCCTTTAAAAGGTTAAGTTGTTTTGTTTTTTCAGTTTTTTTTTTGTTTTGTTTTTCAAATGCGGATACGCTGCTTCTTCCTTTTTTTTTCCTCAACTGGCAAGCTATCGCCGTACTTACCCGCATGGCTTGCACACACAAAAGGATACATCTAAGTCACAAAACCTTACATCCAGGTCACAAAATCAGACAACTAGGCCACACATCAAGACATCTCTGTTTCGTTTGTTCCAAGATAGCAAAACAAACCAGACGTCTTGGAGTTCGAAAAAGCTTTCCATAAAATATTTGGTATTTGCAAGACCCCCAGAAACCAATTCCCTATACAGCTCTTGTGCACGGTTACTTATGACCTTGATTTCTTTCGTACCCACCCCCCAAAATCCCACTTATTGTGTGGTATAGGCAGAACATAGTAAATAGCTGGACTGCCACATGCGTGACTAAATTGGCCAAAGAGAGAATCTATACTTTGGCATTAGACACCCATCACCTGATGTCTTGGTTTTTAATCCTAGCCTAGTGAGAGAGAGAAAACAAAACAATCATACATGTATCTGCAAACAACAGAACGTTTTCATTTTACATTGAGATGGGAAGGGGAAGGGATAACATTATGACAAGAGAGAGAGAGAGAGAGAGAGAGAGAGAGAGAGAGAGAGAGAGAGAGAGAGGGGTGTGGAGAGAGAGAGAGAGAGAGAGAGAGAGAGAGAGAGAGAGAGAGAGAGATGGGCGGGGGGATGGGGGGATAGTAAGGGGGAATGGGTAAAGATGAAAGAAACAATGGGTTGCCTGATGACGTAGATCAAAGGATTGTTACAGCGGTGTTCACGGAGCGTACTTCGTGAAATTTTAACCTTTTACAGTGACACTGATTTTTTTCTCCAGATTGCTTATGCAGAATAAATCGTTTCCACCAAGAGAGCAGTAGTAAGAGTATATTTCGACTCGGGCTTCAATTAAACTATAAATCGCAAAGCTTGTCTTTTAATGATAACATTAAGACTAAGATCTGGAGTTTGGGGAGTGTAAGATGGAATCTCGCCATTAATGGTTAAAATTGTTTTGATTTTTAAAAAAACAACTCACACACACACACACACACACACGAGCGCGCGCGGTCACGACAGCGAGGACCATCACTGACAGAATGTTGCAACGGTAAACCGGTTTACGTGTACATAGATCCTGAGGCTAGATGCCCCGTTACCGTGTACGTAGGCACTCCCAAAAAAAAAAGGAAGAAAGAAAGAGACACACACACACACACAACTCACACACACACACACACACACACACCACAGTCTCGCATCCTCTACGAACTAATTTTGCGCACCAATTTTTACTGCACTTATGCACCAAATTGCATACCTATCTAGGGACACTTTTTTCCGTATCTTTTTCTCAATAAACTTTTTAAAAAACCTTTGTTTTGCGCGGCTATTGCGCGGCAGGCGGCTGGCACTAGGGGGCACCAACCTATGGGTCAGACGAGAAAAACACACGATTTAGCGAGGAATGAAACATGAAAATATTTAGGATATAATTTCAAACACAACTTTTGAAATTCATCAAGGATTGTCTAGTACCGAATGTTTTTTGATAGAAAACAAATGTATCTTCAAATCTAAACTGCTTTTGACGGTAAGCGGTAAGTTTTTATTTATTTTTCTGTCCAAACGAATTATTTGTCCTGGTTATAGAAGCTAAGTATTGGTAACACCGGCTCAGCTCTCTAGTACTATTTGGTATCTAATTATAAATGGCCATGGCAATGTGGGCAATGGAAAGATCGTAAACTGGGGTGTCTTGTCAGATAGGGGAAGCGTGCTTGACTTGAGGATGATGAAGGAAAAAAGACAATTTTTCAGTTTGTTTTGAAAACATCAAAACATCAAGAATCATAAACTAACGGCGTAATTAAATGTGCAAGAGTAAGAGTAAGAGCTTGATGACATCAACGTCAATCAACCCAACGCCAACGTGCTTCTAAATTTCTAAAGAAAAACAACGGGCACGGGTCATCGTTGCAGAGTCAACCATGACATTAAAAAAAAATTGTTGAGTTAAAATTTCCATCTTACTAAAAAAATTTTTACCATATTTATTGATGGGGTCTTGATATGGTGTTGACAAATGTGTGTGACTGGGATGTCAACATAAACAACAAAGCAAAACCACGATCGAATGTCCGATGATCAGGGTTGCCAGATTATTTTTCAACAAAATGCCAGGGGAAGACTCAAAAATGCCAAAACACTCAAAAAAATGCCAAAGTCTGTTGACTCCCACCCCCACTAAGAAAACTACTCACTTTTGATAGACAATTTACTATCATATCCTGGTGGCTTGCATGTTTTCTTTTCTTTTTTTTTCTTTTTTTTTTTGAATTATACTAGATTTCCTGTTGGGGTAATTTTTTACCTACTGACTACTAAGTGGAGTGCTAAACCACTACACCACGGTTGAGAAAAGGTGTCATTTGAAGTATAATATACAAGAAAAGAAAATGCCAAATGAAAATGCCAAATGCCAAATGATTTTTCTAATGCCAAACGGTTTTCAAAAATGCCAGATTTTTGGAATCTGGCATTTAAAATGCCAAACTGGCAACCCTGCCGATGATCATTGTGTGATCCGAATTTTTTATTTTCTGCATTTTCTTCTTCGTTTTCTATCTTTATCCATTCCTTGTTTTTATTTATGGAACTGTGTTTTCAGTCCACCAGTGGACTAAAAACACAGCTGTGTATTCAGTCCACCGGAAATAACAATATTTAAAACGGACCAATTATCGATAATGACGACATTGATACTGAGCCTATTGTAAGGTAGTCATCATCAAAAGTGGATAGGCATAACATTTATGGCAATTTGACGACTTAATAATATCATTTACAGCGTTTTATTTGCTCTCGGAAAGTCTTGAGTGAGAGTTGTTCGAAATCGGGAGCCTGAAATAGATCTCAAGTCTCGATACCATGGTTGCCAGATAGCCACTGGTCTGGCCAATTTGGCCAAAATTGACCACACAGAGAATAATGTTTCTATAAGTAATCTAAAATTGACATTTATATCTATTTTTAATGTTTCCTAGTCCGTTATAATTTTTATGATTACCAAAACCGATGAGTTTTCCAAGGAGATCAGAGTATTAGTATTGCTTGCCCAAGAAAGGTTCTATTTGGTCACTTTTCACGTCGATCACTGGCCTCGGGCACGACTGTGGACTCCCTTGGCAAAAAAATTTCTTAATTTTCAAGTTCAACACGTTGACGCCATTCCTGGTGACTCGAGAAGTTTGGTCGACTCTTAATTTTTTTTAAAAAGATGATTCACGTTTACTCACTTTTATGATTATTATTTTAATTTAGAACACAGTGAGGCGTCAAAATGTATTGCCTTGTGTATTTCTTGTATGTAACAATATCAATCCGGAGAATAACGAAACAAAAACGAACAAACAAAACAAAGACCAACCAAAAAAAAAAAAGATAAAAGAAAAATAGACAACATTTTTATAGTTATAGGGTCTTGAATGTGTTTAAGGGAGCGTCAGAGAGAAAATGGGGGTGGGGATGGGAGAGATTGGAGATAGAGTATAGTAGTGCCGCGCTGAAGACCGGTCCGGACCGCGGTCCGACGGTCTTTTAGCTGTGAACCGAAGACCGGTCCCAGAGGGGAAGATCGGCGGCGGTCCTCACTTCTTATCACCTTTCAACTAGTGCGGGGCGGTCCTTGCAAGGACCACGGTCCTACGGTCTCGCGCCATAGCCTACTACTTCCCCAGCGATTCGTTGCTTCGGTTGCCTATCTTCCACCAATCACCACCCATCCCACTTAATTAATCGCACCCACCCCCCTTTGCCATACACTAAACGACACAGACGACCATACAGGCAGACGACCACCAACCTCCACTTCCCAAACCGCCCTTTCGTGTGTGAGATGGGGGGAACAGGAGGCGCACGCCTTGGACGATTCCATTATACGGGGTAAATTTCAAAATTTACTACACCATAATGATCGCAATGACAATGATCTATGGTGAAGGCATGACCCCTCTTCTCTAATGGGTTATTGTTTGAAATGTATGTGACTACAAAAGATGTGTGTGTTTGTGTGTGTGTGTGTGTGTGTGTGTGTGTCGAACCTAGCAAGTAGCAAATCCGATTTTTTGTTTTCTTTTGTCCATCTCTTGTCACCACTCCTTTCTATCGCAGTGTTGTCATTTAAAATAATACAATAATATTAAAATTTCGTTTGGTGTTTTTACTAATCAAATAATATGAGTTTCATTAGTTTCTTCCTTCCAAAAAACCCAGTTATAACGTCTGAATTTTAAAAAAGTCCAATAGAATATTTGGGGACCCCGATAGCTCAGTTGATAGAGCACTCTCTTTATACGCAAAGGGCCAGAGATCGATCCCGGGTGCAGTCGATTTTTTTCTGAATCCCTGTCTACTCAGCAATGAATGGGTAGCTGAGTTTGTTAGATCTGGCGAAAAGTCACCATCGACCCCTCTTATCACCTCATCCACCCCCTCTTATTATAACTTCACGTCTCTCTCTTACTCTTCAATGCTCGCTGCCCTCTAATGTGTGTGTGTGGGGGGGGGGGGGGAGGGGGGGTAGGAGTTGCGTGTGTGTATCAACGCCACGAACAACTCGATCAACGCCTTGGGCGATGCCATTATCTCCGTTAATGGGGATAAATTTCAAATTTTATTAAATTATCGAACTAACAAGGAAGTACGGTGAGCAAATAAAGAAGGCATCACCCCTCTTCTCTAATTAGGTTACAATTTGAAATGAGTGTGACTACTCCGTGTGTTTTACTCCTGTAGGCCACGGTTTTCATCGTGTAGCGGTCTTTAACGGTTCAAGAATGAACGATCCCACGCTCTCAAAGGTCAAACCGGTTCGAATTTCCAACAGTCTCTCAGGAATGTTCAATGTCGAAAAGGACCGGTCCTAGAGGACCGGTCCTTGTGGTCTTCATTTCCCAAGGACCGTAGGACCGTGGTCCTTAAGCTTGCCAAGGACCGCCCCGCACTAGAGTATAGATAAATAGATAGATAGAGAGGGAGGGAGAGAGAGAGAGGGGGGGGGGGGGGGGGGGGGCTTTGACTGTTAGTCAGCCTCTGTTCCGGAACAGGGATAGTATGTCTTTAGTCATCTATCTCTGCTGTTTTGCCTGACTTTTAGATTGTGTTAATTGCACTGGTCCAGAGATGGTGCGATATTAGTCATCTATCTCTGCTATAATTACTGACATTTCATGCTGAGTGTCAGCCTTAGATAAGCCTGACCTGACCTAAGAGGTATAGCTGTTCTGCCTAGCCTTCATCAGCCTGATTGCTTGTATCACGCAATCTAGGTTTATTTGAGGTTTATTCAGTCGGGGCCTTGACTGTTAGTCAGTCTCTGTTCCGGACCAGGGATAGTTTGCAGGTAGTCATTTATCTCTGCTTTCTGGATCTGAATTTTTCATTGGATTAACCTCTGTAATCTGGAGTATATAGAGCCTTGAATATGTCTGGCTGGACACTTTGTTCACCTCTTCGTGGATTGGTCATCAGATATAACACAATTTTATCCGGTCGGGGTTTTTGATGGTTGGTCAGCTTCTGTTCGGGACCAGGGGTAGTATGCTCTCAGTCATCTATCATGGCAGTTTTGCCGGATATTTTAGACTGTTGGGAGAAGGGGAAGGCGCCTTGATGACCTTGATTATTTCTGGGTTAGGGGATAACGTAGCTTTGCCCGGGACCAGAGATAGTATACACGTGGTCATCTATCTTGGCGATATTATTAGTTTCAACAGCTCTGCTGTGTTCTCTAATAAGTGGATACGATGGATAGCGACCTTTGGGTGTGGTGGCTGATGCACTTATGCTTCAAATGCTGAAGTGTTATCAAGGCAGTTAATATACAAGGTCCAACAAGGAATTTTATTTATTCATAATTATTCTTTGGTTTTAATGTCCACAGAAGTTACATTGGGGAAGTGACATTATGACTACTCAAGATATTAAAGAAATTAAAGAACAATTGAAGATGTTCACGGGACTCATTCCGACCATTTTAGAGATGAGGGAAGCGTTCGAAGCCTATAAGGAACAGGATCAGTTGGACCCAATCGACGACATCTCACTACCACCTAGTTCATTAAGGCCACCAGATACAGACAATTCGCCAAATGTGTCGAAGTCAAACAACAGATTATCACAACAGGGGCAACTATCCACCATGAAGGTAGATCACAACTACCAAATTCCCTTGGAGAATGAGACTCACTCCTACAATAATAATAATTCAGAACTAGCTAAATCTAATAATGGCTCTAATGCCCCACGTAACCTCTCGTCAGACTCTTCGTCTTGTGCAGATCTGCATACGCACAGTACCCCAACATTACTTATGGATTCAACAAAGGTGGCTGGGCCATCCAGTGCAGACCGAAATACGGGCAGCCAGAATCAGTCTCCAACAACGAAAAATCAAACAGTCAGCATGTCGGATATGCTCAAAAACCTCTCCGGGATTGCTAGTTCCAACGATTTAGAAATCTCAGAGGGAATATCAGCCTCATTATCGTCAGTGTTATCCAAAGGATTGGACTATATCACGCGGAAAACAATTAAGGACAAATACCAGGTCCCATCAAATTGTCCTCGTTTAGCTCCTATTGCCTGCAATAGAGAAGTTTTCACACATGCGGATGGTAATGTCAAGGACCAAGACAAATCCCTGCAGGAGGCCCAGACATGTCTCTTAAAAGGTCTAATCTCATTGGCGCATTGTCTAGGGTCACAGGCTTGTGTGGAGGACAGAGAAATGGGAGAAAGGATGGCGGATGCGGCGGTGCTATGTGCGGATGCTTCACATAAAATCGACGTCACTCGCAGGAAGTTGTTCGCGGGAGTGGTCTCGGAAGAACTGAGGACATCATTATGCAGTGTGGACTATCCGGTGGAGGACATGTTATTTAGCCGGGACCTTGGAGATAAAGTCAAGGCGGTTAGGGAGAACCACCGCCTGTCGTCATCTGTGATAGCCAACAAAAAGCGGCCTTTTCCTTTTTTAGGACAACAAAGTCAGGGTTCAGGAGACCCAGAGTGGAGAGGAGCAGGGAACAACGACATGATGAGGGGGAGGGAGTTCAAAAAAGACAGCCGATATCGGTGGAAAAACCAACAGATGCGAATGCAGAGGAACTAGGGAAAACTGATAAATCAACAGGAAAGCGGGATAAAAAGAAGGTAGCTATTGGTGGTAATACTGAAGCTTACATTAATAAGTGGTTTATGATTACTAAGGACAGATTTGTATTAAGTTGCATTATGGGATGTAAGATTAACTTTATATCAGTACCTCCTCGGCCTATTTCTATTAGGGAAATTCATATGAATGATGCAGAAACCTTGGCTATGAGTGATATCATTAACGAATTGATAGATAGGAAAGTTGTCAGGCAGTCAGGGATTAAGACGGGTGATTATATTAACACTGTCTTTTTAAGGGAGAAACGTAGTGATACAGGGAGGGGCGGTTGGTCACATTGTATTTAAGGCGACACAAATCCGAAATACAGAATCAAATTTTATTGGTCTAGTTAATTTAACTTAATTTGACCTACTTTGTATGTGTGTGTATGTGTGTATGTGTGTGTGTGTGTGTGTGTGTGGGAGGGCGGTATTGCAATTGTTTGCATATATGTGCGTGTATTTGTGTGTGCGTGTATGTGTGTGTGTGTTAGAATATTAACGAGGCGTACTCACAAAAGAGCATCAATTATCTTGGACAAAACTTGTCTGGTAACTTTCACCTGTTCATTATAACTACTCACAGACGCAGCATGTCCTGTTTCCAACTGATTTCTTATATCTACAACGTTGAAAAGTTTATATTTAACAGCATCTGTGACATGGCTATTTGATTCAGAATGTTTCTTCAGTGCCTGAGAGATGTGCGCAATATCACTGAATCCTCCTGTTGTCCGTTATAGCATACATCACCAAAAATCAAGCAATAAGAACAATGAAGCGTTTTACGGCTTTCACTGGCAGTAAGCCATTCAACATTTTAAAAATAATCATTATTCAATCGGCGCTGTCTCCTCGGAGTGTTAGAAACTAAGTTAAAATTCACTGGTTTGTGTGGACCTAAATCTTTCACCACTATTTTCTCTTGAGGGGATAAGTGTCGGAATTGATTATCAATTAAAAAATCAACATGATTCATGATTGGTTACAAATTACAGAAATAACTTTTTAAAATAAAATGATTCAAGATAAAAACAGGTAGGTTTCATAAACAATGACAATAGCGATAATACTTTTCTCTGAATACTAACGACTAACGGTATGACAGACAACTTTAGAATAATAGAATTTAAAAATCCACATTTAATTCCAAACGCAAAGCACTTGTTAACTTCACACACAATCAGCGACATCTTTATAATTATACTATTATTAGACAATGCACACAATACAAGTTGAGTAGGGATCGTTGGGAATGTGCGGGGATGAAGGACTCCGTGGGGTCAGGGATTTTTATTTATAGTACCATGGGGCTCTTCTCGGTGCATACTTTGTTTACTGTTCTTTTTTATATTTAATATATATTTAAGCAAAACAAACAATGATAAAATATATATTTATTGCCATTCTCTTCATCCGTATATCTAAGTGAAGCAAAGCCTCTTCTTTCAGTGATAAAACTGATATGGTTTTAATTTATCCCAAGTAGGACCTCAGGGCGTGCATCGCTAGATTGGCCGTCTTGGCCTAATTATTTTAGCAGTGAAAGACAATAGTTAGTTGGGGAGGGAGGGTGGAGGGAGATTGGGGAGTAGTAACTAACTTTCTTCAAGGTACAACGGAGTATAGGATAAGGACAGGACGGCCAAACGAAGACTGGCTCATATAAACAAAAAAAAACTTCCCCACCACACCACACCCTCCGCTCATTGTCACCCCGCGCAGGCAACGGGGGAAAGATGAAACGTGCCGATTTGACGCTACCTTCGCGGAGCGACGCACGAGTCATCAAATATTAAATTCAAAACAAAAAGCAGTATGTGCTAGATTTTTAATTTTATCAAAATTGTAAAATTGAAGTTTTTTGTTTGGTTGACATGCTAATCTACGGAAAATATAGGGCGGCACAAAACAACTTCGCTCTATTGACCGACCGCCAGTGGACACAGGAGCTAAAAAGTATAGGATAGACTAGACAAAAAAATGCTCGTGGATCATATAAATATATAAACGGGACATAGTAATTAGTACTAGTAACCTAAACGTATCGAAAGAACTAGACGGGGGTGGGAAAATTATGACCATAATTCAGGGAGGGCAAATGAATTCACAATCGACCAATGTTGTAGAATAACAGACAAACTTCAACTTTGGTAAGTATCGTTTATCTATCCATTCTACAACACAATTGGTCGAATTGTGAATTCATATGAGACTTCAAAGTCATATAGTAGCACGCGATAAAGAAGAACCTCCTCCAGCGAGTACCAACCACAAAGACGATTAGGATGTTCAAAGACTATCCGTAGAATCCCTCAGAAACAAGGCTAATTTTTCTTAGTAACCCTTCTCTATGCGACCAAGTTGGCTAACTTCGGATAGGCCCTTCATAGTCCCATCCGAATCCCACCTTATCCAACTTTCCTATTAGTCAGCGGCCTCTTCCTCCTAATTATCCCCCTCTTCCCCTTCATAACCCTATACCTCCACAGCCGCCTCATTCTAATTCTATCCAACCGTTCCCGCGGCAACTTCATCAGCGCTCCTAAGCGCTCCCATGTGTACCGATCCCCTCATATTTACCCATATATCAATATCCTCCCATCTTCCTTCTCCATCCTCATCGTAACATCCTCATCTCCTCCTCATTATTCTCATCACCCCCTTCATCTTTATCCACTTCCTTCTTTCCTCTTTATCCACTTCCTTCTTTCCATCCGCCTACTCGGCCACTTCATCAGCGCTCCTACGTGTGCTGATCCCCTCAAATCATAACACCCTTCCTTACCCTCATGCTCCTCATCTTCCTCTCCGTCATCATCCCCTCTTCGTCTCCCTCCTCATTATCATGTGTTATAACACCAATGTATGACAAGAATATTCAGGTGTCATAACATATTGTACCACCCGTCTTCCCTCATATTAATATTTCCCTTGAACACGACAAATCTACCCTTAAAATTAATTGAACACTAACACTGCCAGAAACAAATTCACCATATTTTATTACATTCTAATTATATAGGCAATAAAACGTCATGTCGAAGAATCAATACAGATAGTAATAACAACATCTAAAGTCACAACAACCAAAATAATAATAATAATAATAATAATAATAATAATAATAAAAATAATAATAATAATAATAATGATCCTCCTCCTCATCATCATCATCATCCTCATCCCCCGAGCAGCAAGGAAGAAAACTCTACATTCTTTTTAACCCTATCCCTCCTAAAAATCTCAAGTCCAAATACCCTTATCCTCCTAAGCCAAGGGACGTAACTCTTAATTACTGTTTTTTCTTAAAGGTGTTACAAACTTTAAAAAATCATAGAAAATGTACTAATTAATGAAATTTATTGCAATTAACTCCAAAAACTTGGTCATTTAAAATAGAAAAAGTACATATGTCACATGTTGATGTTTGTTAATGAATACATATTTAAAAAAATTATGAAAATAAAACAATTGTTGAAATTCAGTCTTGTTTTTCACTTTTCAATCATGTTTTTGTCCTTTTAAGTGAATAAATGTCAAAAATTATGGTACTTAGAGAAGCAGGATCCTTTACACAGTCTTATACCACATACCACACAGCCATAAACAGTTTCTGGGGTTCTACCAGCATTTGTTTTTGTTTTTTCCTTGGAACACTTAAAACAGGTGCGGTGACGTCCAGGCATTCGAGTAAGTTTGTGCGAGTCAGGATTGACTGCTGTGTAGCTAGTAATATTTGGGACGAGACCTGCTGTAGATGCAGTTCTCTTCCTCCCATTCAAATCAGCCTTAACTCCAGTAAATTCGGTGAATTCTTCAACTTCAATAGGTTGGAGTTGTGAACTCCACTCTCCATTATCACTATCACGGGGTTCACTGCCGATTCCGTCTGAAATTTCATCAAAATCGAAGTCTAGAGTCTCAAAATCTACATCAATGTCACTTTCTATATCACTTTCCCTTTCAATAATATCATCTTCGTAGTTATTTTCATCTACAACTTGCGTTTAATCGATCAGTGATTGCATGAATTGAAACGCCATAGCTAGAAATCATTGTACATGTGTTGTCAAATGTAAACAGTAAACAATCTTCAATAATTCGTATCGGTTAAAGTTCCGGTCCGATTTTTATGAAATAAAAACCAAAACAAAAAGCAACTCTTCATTTTTAAAGAGTTACTGCGCCGAGAGCGAAAACGAAACTAAAACTACTGCAAGAGCTCATTAAAAACTACGATGTCTATCTGTCGCATCAGCCCGCATCAGGAGGATAGGTTACTGATGTCAACAGTCGCAATCAGTCGCAATACGGGGGATAGGGTTAAGGACTCTTTTGTTTTTAAAGGTTTGATGGCGCTTATAAAACATTGAGGTCATTTAAGGGCTGGTAGAAAGGAAAAAATGGGCAGTCAAACAAATTACAGTTTTAGAAGACATGATAGACGATGAACAATAGACCAGCCCTACAATTCAAAGGACAAGGGATGATTTTGAAAGAAAAGGATCTTGGAAGAAGACAAAGTCAAGACTGTCCGGGGAGGGAGGGGAGAGGGGGAAGGCCTCGAAGTACAGCCGTACTCGAGGCCAGTGATCGATGTGAAAAGGGACTAAATAGAACTGTCATCTGCATTTTTTGCCAAATTGTAGTGCTGGGTCGAGTTTGAAACGATCAAATCGAGCGGGTTTTCGATCGAGTCCTCTAAAATCGAGCGGGTTTCGGGCGGGTTTCGAGTCAGTGACGTCATTGAGCAGTGATTCGTTTGAAAAAAAAAAAAATACGAGCATCTCGTTTGCCACAGGAAACTTCACATACCCCTCCCCCTCTTATGTCTGTGGCTGGCTTGACTGCAGCTGGTTATGATGGGAGCTGCCAGATGGCCAAGTTCAAAATTGGTTACTAAGAAACGCTTTTCTATTATTATTCATTTTTAAAAAAATCTTTTATTTAAAAAAAATGAAAAGATAAGTTTATCCAACTGTAGTCGATTGTTTTGTTAATCAAAACCAATGAGTTTTTCAAGGGAGTCAGAATGCTTGTGGTGTTTGGCTATTTGGGGTCTATTTGACTACTTGGGCAAGAAGAAATCTGGCTGTCTGGCAGCCTTGATTATGATCGTTCGTCGCATCACACACACACACACACACACACACACACACGCACACACACACACATACACACGCCATCAAACAGTTGTTGATGGTGAAGGGTTGAGACCCCCCCCCCCCCCCCCCTCCCCACCACCATCATCCCGCTGTCACCTTAACATTTCATATTTATGTCGCGCCAAAAGTTGTCGGCCGCCCCCACCTCCCATAATTTGTCACTGGTCGTCATCGCCTCTTGTCTGTGTGTGCGGGAAAAGGTCGTGCCTTTCATTTAGGGGAGGGCATCCGGGTCACCAAAAGGTCACCGATGCTTTAGGTTTTGAGAAGTCAGGTCATCGACGACTGAGAAGTTCCCGACCTCCACTTAGTTCTCGATGCTTTTCTCGTCTCGAGAATCTTGGTCATCGATGCTTCTCGTATTGAGTCCCGAGTCCCGAGTCTCGAGACTATACTGCGCGAGCGACGCACGCGTTACTAACAATGTGTACTATCTGCATTGTTCACCCCTCTCTCGTCGGCGATGATTCCAGCGAAGCTCGAGACTTTTTTGCGTCTCGATGCTTTTTTGAGTCTCGAGACTCAAAAAAGTCTCGAGCATCGCTCTAGTCATCGGTGCTTTCATTCAATACCTAGTCATTGGTATTGGGTATTGACGTTATATCATATTTTAAACAGCTAACAAAACACAAACGTCGTAAATAGATCAAAATGGTTATAGGTATCAATGTTTTATCATTATACAAAGTGAATTTATTTAATGTATTTTAAGTTTTAATACAAAAAAGCCATCCAAAGCTCAGTTGAAGTGCTACTTCTCGGGAATTCCCGACTTTTCCTTGGTCATCGAGTTCGGGAAGTTTTGAGTGTTGGTGGCCGATGACTTGAGGTATCATCGAGACTTCCGCTCGACACTACCTTTCATTTCATTATTTGAAAAATAAATGAACAAGAATGGTGTGTTTTTATTAGGTAGGTAGATAATAATAATATTTAGCAGGTTCCACACCCAGACACACAGGGATTGCACGGACACGATGATAACGATGCCGACGACAATGGATGACGATGATGATGATGATGATGATTATCGTGTTTCTGTTTAAAAAATGAAATACTTTAGCAGGTTCCACCCCCACCCCCCACACGGATAGACTGGACCCGAAGATGATGATTGTGTATTGCTGGCTGTTACGGCTGTGATGAGGATGATGATAAGGATGATGATGATGATGATGGCGCAGATGGTGATTATTTGTTCGGTCGCTCAGTGGTACGGTGTCTCTTGTCACAAAATCAAGCCTTGTCAATGGCCGAATGAGTGACAGTGATTATTGAAAATTGTGATCCAGACGTTAAGTCCGTGTGTAAGGCACTTGACTCAGGTGTGAATGTATTCTTATCTTATAAGCAATGGCGGGTATTGTAAAGAGCTTTAATACAAAAAGACTCCAAACAGCGATCGGTACCTACTGTACGAAATGGATGTATGGTCGATATGGCGTGCCGGAGGAATAAATTAAATTAAATATTGTGAAATTCATTGAGCATGGTAAATCCTTGGAAATGCGCTTTGAACTAATACACCTGCTAGACAACTCCGATTCCAATATAAACGACTGATTAATGTTCCCATATATAAACTATTTATTGTTAGCTGAAATCTTTCTTTGTCGGGACTCCAAAAGTATGGAACGAATTAGACAAAGAAATCAAAGGGGTCTTTTAGGAGCACTGATTGATTTTAGATTGATTATTACATTGAAATGTGTTGATATTTATTTTATTCATTATTATTAGGGTGGTGGTGGTGGTGGTGATGATGATCCCGCTGATATGATGGTGATGATAAATAAATTAAACATATCTAATTCCCTTTATTCATCCCATAGGGGAGATTCGTCTTTCGGGTCTATTCTAAGGGAAGACTGGAATAACCCAAGCGACAGCCGCAGTGCAGCGCCGCAAATTTAGTTAGGGCAAGGTGACTTGCTCAAGACCACTCAGCGGCGGGTGATCGAACTCGGTACCTTTCGGGTGCCAACCAAAGACCGTACCGCTGCCCCTGATGATGATGATGATGATGATGATGATGATGATGATGATGATGATGATGATGATGATGATGATGATGATGGGAACTAACAAAGAATACACAGGCATCTAAAATTGAAACATTCCATATTCAAAGCTAATGTTTTACTTTAAAAAAATTGAGCTTTACAATATCCACTAAATGTGATCAAAGCGCTTTGTAAAGGGGTCCCTGGTCAACAGCAACATTTAATATGTAGGACGGGACATGCAGCCTGTTAGGCGATATTACAATTTTTCAGACAAAGACAACGCTGTTAACGGCCAGGTACTCATTTTACACCTGAGTACGATGAGAGAATGTGAGTAAAGAGCCTTGTCCAAAGACTCAACTATGCACCGAACGCGAGGCTCGAACCCAGGACTTTCCGATCCGAACGCGGGTGTCATACCACTAGACCATTATAATGCACTAGACCCATGGCCGACAAGAGTACTATAGGTACGTCATGACTAGACCACATAGCCGCACTACTGTAGGAGTGTTCATTGATAGATGGATGCGTGTGTGTCATAGAAATAGCCTTAGTGTGTTTGTGTGTGTGTGTGTGTGTGTGTGTGTGTGTGTGTGTGTGATAGTCAAACTTGAGTAGGTTTAATGAAGACTTGTCACACACGCGTGATACACCTCTACGAATTTCCCTGCCACCCAGACACACTAACATCTGACAAGGAGTGTGGGCTGTGGAAGAACCACAGACTAGGTACCGTGTGCAAACGTTGGCGATTGGTATCGGAAGGCAAACTGTGATCGTTTGAATTTGAAATGATTCGAAACACTCGTTACCCCTCCGCTCGCTCGGATCCTGATCGTCTCAAGCTCGTCTCACGTGTCAAGATCGTCTCAAGCTCGTCTCAAGCTCACAACCCGCCTGATCGTTTTAGTAACTCGATCGTTTTACTGACTCGCTCTTCCGGCATTGAGATTGGACGCTGACTCGCTGACGCTGACTCGATCGTCGATCGGGTAAAAGCGATCAAATAACCCAACACTACCAAATTGGGACCTAAAATTTGCCCTAAAACCCCCCCCAAAATTTGCCAAGAAATTTGCCAAAAAGACCAAAATGTGCCAAAACATTTGCCGAGGAGAACTAAGCGTTTCAGTAAAGATTAACACGCGATACAGAAAAAAAAATATTATAAAAGACAATTTATTACATTTAAGAAGGCTACATTATGAATAGCGTTGTTACAAAGATTTTAAAGGATCATTATCCGTAAAGAGTAGCTTCCCTTGGTTTGGGCCCAGGCAAAGCTGCAACATTTCTCAAGTTCCGCACTTTTTTTTTCGTTATTTTGTTTTCGTTTCTTTTTTTTTTTCCCCAACATTTGCCACGCGATTGGCCAATTTTCCCAAAATTTGCGGATCGCCCTGATATTTGCGGCCGTAAAAAATGCAGATGACAGATAGAAGCTTACTTGTGCAAGAAATACTAATACTCTGATCTCCTTGGAAAATTCATCGGTTTTGATAATCACAAAAAAAAAAAAAAAAAAAATTCTAAAGGACTAGGAAAAATTAAAAATAGATGTAAATGTTAATTTTAAATTAATTGTAGAAACATTATTCTCTGTGTGGTCAATTTTGGCCGTACTCGAGGCCAGTGATCGATGTGAAAAGTGACCAAATAGAACCTTACTTGTGCAAGCAATACTAATACTCTGATCTCCTTGGAAAATTCATCGGTTTTGATAATCACAAAAAAAAAAAAAAAAATATCTAAAGGACTAGGAAAAATTAAAAATAGATGTAAATGTTCATTTTAGATTACTTATAGAAACATTATTCTCTGTGTGGTCAATTTTGGCCAAATTGGCCAGGCCAATGGCTATCTCACAGCCACGGTAAGAATCTCGTCAATGTTTGATAAATCGGTTTCGAGAATTGAGATCTATTTCAGGCACCCGGTTTCGAACAACTCTCAATCAAGATTTCCTGAGAGTCAATAAAACACTGTAAATGATATTATTCAGCCGTTGAATTGCTACAAATTTTATGCCTGTCCATTTCTGATGATGCCTATAGAGCAGTAAAGTTAGGTGCCCCAAACGTAAACAATAACAAGTTGCTAGTGATTTCCGTTAGGGACCGGAATAATTTACGCACAATATAGGTCTCCCAATTTTGTAGTTTGAGTTGTAGGCAATACACTTTCAGTATTGAAAATATGTTTACATAAAATCTAACAGTTGCAGAAATAATAATATAAGACTAAATTATTCTGAAAACCAGGCTCCGAATAATTCTCGTTTTGTTCATACCAGCGCAATAATTTGCTCTGGTCTAAAAATAGATAGACGTAACTTTTGATAAATTTTACCTTTTGTTCCATAAAATATCCAGATCTAGACATTATTTGATGCATGATCGAGTTTTTATGAATATGTGTTTCTTTTGCCACCTAACAGCCAAATTTTAAAGGTTATTTGCTTTCTATTATTTACATTGGAACGTGAGCTGTCAAGACAGGAACATGTGGTTTGCCATGTGCTTCTCGACCTTTGTTTACGTTTGGGGCAGCAACTTTACTGTTCTATAATAGGCTCCGTATCAAAGTTGTCACGATCGATTAAGGTAAGTATAGACGATAATTGGTCCTTTTAAAATATTTTTATTTCCGGTGGACTGAATACACAGCTGTGTTTTCAGTCCACTGGTGGAATGAAAACACAGTTCCTTTATTTATTACCAAACGGAACATTGGTATGATTTTGTTTGTTTGTAGCCAGTAATTTATGGTACATTTGATCTGGCTTTGCGATTTAGAATTTACCACCCATTCGACAAACGCTTGGACTTGTCGCATAATACAATAATCCTTCAGCACAAACATGCCAACTTGAGCTGTACCGAGAGTACCAGCAGACCCAGTCCCAGGACGCAGCCGATAGACTACTTCAGTCTCTGGCAGAGGGAAGGAAGCAACGGTGGCAGGAGACCGTGGAAAGTCTCGACTTTACACACTCCAGCCGCCACGCTTGGCGTTTGATAAAGAAATTGGACCCAGATCGGAATTTCGCGAAGGCTGCACCGGAATGCGAGGCAGACACAATTGCCAAGAACATTAAGAACCGTAGTAAGCGGGTCCCTAATCAGGCTTTTGAGCGCGGTGTCCGCAAGGCGTACCGTACGATTTTGGACTCGCTACCTGCGGAGGAGTCGGACTGGACGACCCCGTTCAGTCCCCGAGAAGTGGGTGCAGCCATTAGCGAAGTGAAGAACGGCAAAGCAGCAGGGATAGATGGTGTATATCCCGATATGGTGACGCATCTGGGCCCCAGGGCACGAGCCTGGCTAGCAGAGGCAATGTCTGACATCCTTGCAAAAGGAAAGCTTCCACAAGTGTGGAAGCATGCGAAGATAGTTGCCATCCTGAAGCCAGGGAAGCCGGCGAAGGAGGCAGACAGTTACAGACCCATATCGCTGCTGAGCTGTCTCTACAAATTGTTGGAGCGTGTTCTATTAAACCGATGGGGGCCGGTCCTAGACGCTGCCCTGCCACCTGAGCAGGCAGGCTTCGGGGAAGGGAGGTGCACCACGGAGCAGGTCATTGCCCTTACAGAGCATATTGAGCACGGGTTCGAGAGAAAACAGCAAACAGGTGCTGTGTTTATAGACCTATCAGCGGCGTACGATACGGTCTGGTGCGATGGGTTAATGCTCAAACTTGCAAAAATCATAAGGTGCAAAAAGACCTTGAAGTTGTTCTCTTCGATCTTAGGGGAAAGGCAATTCCACGTCGCGCTGGGAGACGTCACGAGCAAAGTAAGGAAATTGAAGAATGGGGTCCCTCAGGGGTCGGTACTTGCACCAATGTTGTTTAACGTTTACATTAGCGATATGCCGAACACTTCCTCTCTGAGGCTGGGATACGCAGACGACTGGGCACTCGTTACTCAGAGTAAAGTGTGGACCCGTCTCGAGAGCGTACTCAGCGAGGACGTCACCAGACTCAAATCCTACTTTGACAAGTGGTACCTGAAGATGAACACTTCAAAAACCGTGGCCACTGCATTTCACTTATGCAGTGGTTGGCACACCCGTAAACTGAATGTCCTAGTCGGGGACCAGCCACTCCCATATGAGCCGCGTCCAAAATATTTAGGGGTGACGTTGGATCGCAGCCTTACCTATCGGGTTCATCTCGAAGGGGTTGCCCGGAAGATAGAGAAACGCAACAGTCTTCTGGGGAAGCTGGCGGGATCGACTTGGGGCGCTAGCCAAGCGCTCCTGAGAACATCCGCCCTGGCACTAAGCTATTCCACCGCGGAGTATTGCGCTCCAGTGTGGGGTAGAAGCAGAAACGTTGAGAAGGTGGATGTAAAACTTCGCAAGTCGATGCACATAGTGTCGGGAACGCTAGGAACAACCCCTAGAGAATGGGGCCCGATAATGGCAGCGATCCAGCCCCCGATGTCCGGAGGGAGACCATTACGGGAAACTGGCTGAGTAAGATCAAAGAGAGATGGAATGGGGATACCCCTCTCATGCGCATAATGAACGGTGCCCCCGTTTCGAGCCGAAATAAGTCCCGGCAACCCTTGTACGCAGAATCCCTGACTACGGACAGAGCTGCACATACGAGATGGAAGTCGGTTTGGACGAATTCAATCCCTCGTGGGGGCGGGGACCTACACTCCTCTAAGCTTGGTGAGAAGTTGCCAGGCTTTGATACCAGTAAGAGGAGACACTGGGTAGCTGCGAATCGGCTTCGGTCGAGGAGCTGCCTAACGGCAAGTCCGTTACATCAGTGGGGTCTAACTTCCTGTCCAATATGTCCACGCTGTGGGCAAGAACCCGAAACGGCAGAGCATCTAGTCGAAAGGTGTGTTGTGACGATGCTACCAGGCGGGTTCGCGACGGTGCACGAATGCGGACCGGACTTTGCTGATTGGGTCGATCGTCATAACATAATAGTCTGAACCATAAGAAGCTGCTGCCAACTTGGCCGAGAGATGTACAATTTGCGATAGGCACATATTTGAAATTGTGCGTATCCCTTTCCCACGCAGACGCGCGCGCGCACACACACACACACACACACACACACACACACACACACACACACTCACCAGGGTCGTCAGTCGTCGGCGCGGTCGAGAAATAAGCGAACGTCCCAACTCAACTTTAGCTGGAAAATGCAATATCGGAGTCAGCGACCTGACGAACATACTGTCCTGTCATCTGCATTATTTGCGGCAGCAAATATCAGGGCGATCGGCAAATTTCCCCAAATTGGCCCAAAAAAAAAAAAAAAAAAAAAAAAAAAAAAACAATTTAAGGGAAAACAAAATAATGAAAAAATGGAAAGAACAGTTCCTCTTATTCCTCGCGGTGTATCTGCATTCACTGCAATTCCTGATTTGTGTCATCTTCCTCGGCATGAGTTGACTAGATATATTGAGAAACTGGGGCCCAGTGCTGTGAGAGAGTCTGATGCTGAACGAAGTTTTTCTTTATATAATCTTGTTTTGTCTTCTAGAAGGCGTAGACTCACAGAAGACAACATCAAAGGACTAGTTTTCCTTTACCACAATATAAGTTCAGTGATGCCTCTCTTTTGTTTTGTTTTTTTTTTTGTTTTTTTTTTGAGTAGTAAAGGAAAACCAAGCCTTAGATGAGTTTGAGAGAAAGTGTACGTTTGAGATCAGATAGTCTGCAGGTGTGAAAGTTTGATAAAACATACTTGTGAATGAGAGAGAGTAGGTCCTATGTGTGACTGAGTTGAATGTTCGTCAGTGTAAGTGTTCTGTTCCACAGTATGTGTCTGTGTGTATTTTATGTGTGTGAGTGTGATTGTCTAAGAGTTTTGGCGCATAAATCGCGTTACAGTGCGGAAAATAATAAATGCAGCCTCCTTTAAGTGTAATAAAATGTCTTTTACTTCCATATTTATTTTTCCATATAGCGTGTTAATTTTTACCGGGAGGCTTAGTTCTGCTCGGCAACTTTGGGGAATTTTTAGGCCCCAACTTGGCAAAAAAAAATTTTTTTTTTTAATGCAGATGACAGACTGTCCCTCAATATCAAGCCAGAGTAAGGCCGAAAATAGCCTTTTATCAAAGTTACTGGCCTTCCACAGCGTTGACATTCTCCTACTACAGGAGATCCATCTTGACTCAGGGGCGCAATATTCTCGATTCCAGATCCCGGGCTATACGGTGGTCCAGCGAGAGGACATTTCGAGGCTCAAAAGAGGTGTTAGCGTTTACAGTAAAGAGCATTTGCAGAGCGTTACGGACCACAACGTGGTGAATATAATTTCCGTGGAGGTAGGTGGGTTGTACCTGCACAACAGTTACCAACCACCAAGAGCGACTTGGACTATATCTCACCAGTCCCAGTGGTTAGCCATCCTTCCATTTGTCTGGGAGACTTTAATAGACACCACCACGAGTGGGGCTACCGAGAATGAAACGAGGCAGGTAGACAGCGTCACTCATGGATGGACAATAACGATCTGCACCTAGTGCACAATCCTTCAGCCTTCAGAAAGGAGCGAACGGGGAACCGTTGCAGGTTAAGCGGACAGTCCTTGGAGACGTCCCGCATAGCCAGCACAGGCCGGTACTTGTCACAGCTGGGGTGATAATCCCGAGGGTGCAGTCACTCCAACTCTGCAGATGGAACTTCAGAGAGGCTTACTGGGAGGAATTTACCTCCTGTATCGAGCAGGTCTGCTCTGCTATTCCTCCCAAGTCCGAGAACATGACCAGGTTATACAGGTTGCTGGCTAAGAACGCCCACCGCTCCATTCCACGGGGCAAACAGAAATTCCACACCCCCTGCTAGACGAAAGAGTCGGAAAAGCTGTACAATGAGTACCAGCAGACCCAGTCCCAGAACGTGGTCGATAGATTACTTCAGTCTGTGGCAGAATGAAGGCAACAACGAGGGCATGAGATCGTAGAAAGTCTCGAATTTAAACACTCTAGCTGCCACGCTTTGCGACTGATAAAAAAATTGGATCCTGTCCGGAATTTCACGAAGGCTGCACCGGAATGTGAGGCAGACAATTGCCAAGAATATAAAGAACCGTAGTAAACGGGCCCCGAATTAGTCTTTCGAGCGCGGTACCCACAAGACACCATACGATTTTGGATTCGCTACTAGCGGACGAAGAGTCGGACTGAACATCTAGGTGCAGCCATTAGAGATACAAAGAACGAAGGAAAAGCAGCAGGAATAGATGGTAATATCCCGATATGGTGACGCATCTGGGCCCCAGGGCAAGGGCTGGCTAGCAGGCATAGGCAATGTCTGACGTCCCTCGAAAAAGGAAAGCTTCCACAAATGTACGCTAAGATAGTTGCCAGGGAAAGAGGCGAAGGAGGCCGATAGTTACAGACCCATATTACTTATGAGCTGCCTGTAGACTTTTGGAGCGTGTGCTATGGAACTGATGGGAACCGGTCCGATACGTTGCACTGCCACCCGAGAAGGCGAGCTTCAGGGGAGGGAGGTGCACCGCGGAGCAGGTTATTGCCCTTACAGAGCATATTGAAGCCGAGTTCATAAGAAAACATCGCTCTGGTGCTGTATATAGACCTATCAGCGGCGTACGATACGGTATGGTGCGAAGAGTTAATGCTCAAACATGCAAAGACCGTAATGTGCAAAAAGAGACCTTGAAGTTTCTCTCTTCAAACGGAGACACCACGAGCAAGGTCAGGAAACCGAGGAATGGGGTCCCTCGGGGATCTGTTTTGGCGCCAATGTTGTTTAATGTCTATATGAGCGACATACCGAACACTTCCTACCTGGGCGTTCGTTACTCAAAGTAAGGTGTGGACCTGTCTCAGGAGAGCGTACTCAGTGAAGACGTCGCCAGACTCAAATCCTACCTTGACTTTGACTAACGTTACCTGAAGACCAACCGTGACCACTGCATTCCACCTATGGAGTGACTGGCACACCCCTAAACTGAACGTCATCGTCGGGTACCAGCTTCTCCCATATCAGTATCAGACGAATCATGTACATGTGGGTTACGCTGGACCGCAGCCTTACCTATCGGGTTCATCTCGAAGGAATTGCCCGGAAGACAGAGAAATGCAACAGTCTACTGAGGAAACTGGCGGGACCAACTTGGGGTAATAATCAAGCGCTTTTGATTTTGAGGACGTCCGCCCTGGCACTATGTTATTCCCCGCGGAGTATTGCGCTCCTGTGTGGGGTAGGAGCAAGAACGATGAGAAGTTCGATGTAAAATTTCGCAAGCCCATGCATACAGTGTTGGGAACGCTGGCAACAACGCCTAGAAAATGGGGCTCGATAATGGCAGTGTTTAAAATTATTGGATTTCCGCATAAACTGAGCGTCTATTTACTAACACCAACTAGCTTAGAAGAATGAATAAATTTTTTTTTTTTTTCGGAAACTGATGTGATAGAGCGTTTGATGTGCTCACTGTGCTGCTTGCGCATAAATAAACAAGATAATTTATGAAAATGTAACAGTACATAAGAACAGATATGATTTATAAGAGTTATTATTATTAAGGAGGCGCTTGCGACACATTTAGGTCACTTCAGCACCCGCGTCTACAACTGTAGAGTAACGTCTCTATACCCATGCCATGGACAATGTATCAAGTGTGTAAATTAAGTAGTAAAACCCTCTTTTCATTCAGATATCAAACCAATTTTCATGCAAGCAACAGACAAGCCTCACCCATAAAAAAAGTTTTCTTCTAGTTTCCAAGGGTTTTACGACACATTAAGGTCATTCCAGCACCAGTAAAAAGATGTTTTTGTTAAATGGGTTTTACTGCGCTTGCAACACATTTAGGTTATATCAGCGCCAGTAAAAAGGAAGAAAATGGGATAGTAAAAAGTTCTAGAATTACAATTAAAACACCCAAGAAAAAGTAAGACATAGGGGAACTGAGAACAAATAGGGATCAGATGGAGATTCCAAGAGCATACCACTACCACGAATGTACTTAGTTTGAGATCACCTATAAGTAGTCTCATCCGGACACAAGCACAAAATCCAACAAAGAGGAATACACTCAAATGCCTCCAGTAAAAAGAAAATGGGAAGGAAGAAAGCTATATATATATAGATTAACCACTGAAAGCATAGAAGAAAAAGTAAGACAAAGTTTGTTTTTGTTTTTAAGGGTTTTACGACACTTGCAACACATTAAGGTCATATCAGCGCCAGTAAAAAGGGAAGAAAATGGGATAGTAAAAAGTTCTAGAATTACAATTAAAGCACAAAAGAAAAGGTGAGACAAAAGGGAATTGGTTCAAATAGCGAACAGATGTAGTATGTAGATTCCAAGAGCACACCGTCAAAGTACATAGTTTGAGATCACCTAAAAGTCTCATCCAGACACAAGCACAGGTCCCAACTAAGAGGAATACACTCAAAAGTTTACAAATCATATAATATAATATGTAAACTAAACAGAATACAATGCATAACAGAGAGATGATTTACAAGGAAAAAAAATATCAACTTCCAAAACTAACTAATAACTATACATTCGACTGATTCCCTCCCAGCCAAGGACAAAACCAAGTAATCTCATTCCAAGACAACGACAGGAAACAATTTGGAAAACGGGTTGGGGGGATAGAAGACACAGCATGTACCTCCCAGCCCACTATGAATGGGAGGTCAGGATCCCCACCCAGAGTTCAAAAAGGGAACAGCAGAGAGCACGCTATTGGTGCAAGTACTTAAGTCTGAGATTACCAAAGTCTGTTTTGTTCAGTCGTCTTTAAGGGTTTTACGCGCTTTTATTTTTGTTTACTGTTTCATATCAGGGCCAGGAAAAGGAAGAAAAGAAAAAAATGGGATAGTAATAAGTTCTAGAATTACAATTATAGAACCCTAGACAAGGCAAGACAAAGGGAGATGGTTCAAGTTCAAATAGGAAACGTATAGATTCCAAGTAGGGTAAACAGGGGCAATTCCACACCCTCCATGCACTGGTGTAGTTCTTCAATAAAGAGAAACTAAAAATATAAAATAGGAACTCTCTAATTTGTTTCACTAACTTTCTGTGCACTTCCTGTTTGAGTAGCAGAGTAGCCATTGCTGTTGATCTGAAGCATTTGAGACCATCGATCTTCTATCTGATTCCATCACATTGTAAGTACAACATCTGCACTTTTAAGTACTTTACACTTCTTTTAAAATGCATATTTTTAAAATTGTGCCAAGTTTCTCAGTTTGTTTGTGATCCTGAGAGATGATAATTGCCTCCAAACATGCACTAGATGCCTTGATATGGAATATGTCTTGCAGCAAACAAGCATTGTGCTAGGGAAATTCCACAACCTTTGGGTGTGGAATTTCCCAGTCTAAGTATTATGGGATAGTAAAGGGCTGAAAGAAGTAATTTTGTACCATTTTAGCCCTCTCTTTTCTTCATTTATGTAGTAGGACTACAGAACTTCAATGTTTCCAAATCTTGGCAGTGGGGCAATTCCACAACCTGAGGGTGTGGATTTACCCCGGATACTTTGATGTTAAATAAGTCTTATACAATGGTTAGTTTTTAATTTATGGGGGGTTACTGTGTTTAGAAAACCTACATTACATCGTCCATGAACAAATAGGCTGACTTTTCTTTTTAAATTTCCTCAGGAACACTCCGAATCTTATGAACGCTGCATCTTCTTAAGATGGTTCGAAATAACAAACGGAAAACTGTCGCCTATGACCCTGAAGATATGAAGAGGGCAGTGGATCTTGTTCTACAAGGTACAATGGGCTACAAGAAGGCAGCCAAACTCTACGGGTTAAAGTTGGAAACTGTGCGAGACCATGTCAAGAAAAAGTATACAAAAATGGGTAAGTGAATTGTCAAACTCTATGCAAAGATTCTAGATCTAGATTTTAATTTAGTTTTAGTTGATTTTCTGACAGGAATTCCTCCGGTCGTCAAAGAACTGTTGCCAATGGGTGGAAAATTGCTGATAAGCCCATCACAATCTAGCACTGCGGTTTTTTGCCGCCGCAAATGGCGAATCACGGTTTTTCGTGGCCGCAAATGTCAAATCACAGCCGCGAATGCTGGAGCCATCCACGGTGCCAGCACATTATGGTTGTGGGATGTACGATTTACTTTTCTTTTATAAAAAAAAATGTAAATATAAACTTGCGTTGACAAATGCTATGTTTGAAGATTACTGAAATCCAAACTTTTGATTATGTTTTCATTCACAGGTGCTGGAAGAAACACAGCATTGACTCCAAAGGAGGAGAAAGAACTGGCAGAATGTCTGACACTTCTGTCACGCTGGGGATTTGGACTAACCCGTCAGGAGACAATGGCAGTTGTGGGAGAGTATGTCCAGTCTCTTGGGCGTGAAAGCCCATTTACGGATGGTGTGCCTGGGCCTGACTGGCTTGAAGGATTTATGTCGCGCTTCCCCGAACTGCGTCTGCGCAATCCAGAACAGCTGAAAGCCAGTCGTGCCAAATCATCAGCCAACAAAGGAATTTATGATGAATGGTTTCAGCTGGTGAAGTCTACACTGGAAGAGAATGACCTTCTTGGGAGGCCAGATCGCATTTATAATGTGGATGAGGGTGGGTTTCCTCTTGATCCCAGCCGACTGAAGATCATCACTGAAAAAGGAATATCCCACCTGTATAGGATCATTGGAGGATCAGGTCGGGATATGATAACTGTTCAGGGCTGTGGAAGGGCAGATGGTGTGATGTTGCCACCTTATGTGCTGTACGCTGCAAAAAACCTCCGTTCAAAGTGGACCGAGAACGGGCCTGAAGGCGCAAAATACAATGTATCAGATAAGGGGTGGATGGACACTGTTTGTTTTCATGACTGGTTTACGACACAGTTCATCCCCTTCCTCCCTCCAGCTCGACCAGTCGTGTTAATCTTTGACGGCCATGCTTCACATACAAATGTGAAAACGATCTTAGAGGCGGTGAAGAACCAAATTATTATATTGAAACTCCCCCCGAACACCACTCATGTCTTGCAGCCTCTTGATGTTGGAGTACATGGGCCCCTGAAAACTTCTTGGGAGCGCATTCTGGTCAAGTTCGCCCGGCAAAATTTAGGCACCCCACTAACAAAGGAACTCTTTCCAAGTCTCCTAAAGAGCCTTTGGAACTGATGGAATTTCTCCTGAGAACATAAAGACTGGCTTCAAAAAATGCGGCATCATGCCTTTTAATCCTTCCCAAATATCAGAGTCAGTGTATGCTTCAGCAGAATTTTTTGACCGCCGGGCTCCTGATGTTACTGTGCCCTCCACGTTGTCACAACCATCAACATCGCCTGCTCCATCATCACCTTCACCGGCAACTTCATCTGCTCTGCCTGTTCCATCATCACCGTCAACTTCATCTGCTCTGCCTGTTCCATCGTCAACTTCATCTGCTCTGCCTCTTCCATCATCACCTCAACCGTCAACTTCATCCGCTCTGCCTGTTCCATCATCGCCTCAACTTCATCTGTTCTGCCTGTTCCATCATCACCTCAACCGTCAACTTCATCCGCTCTGCCTGTTCCATCATTGCCTCAACCGTCAACTTCATCTGCTCTGCCTGTTCCATCATCGCCTCAACCGTCAACTTCATCCGCTTTGCCTGTTCCATCATCGCCTCAACCGTCAACTTCATCTGCTCTGCCTGTTCCATCATCGCCTCAACCGTCAATTCATCCGCTCTGCCTGTTCCATCATCGCCTCAACCGTCAACTTCATCTGCTCTGCCTGTTCCATCATCGCCTCAACCGTCAATTCATCCGCTCTGCCTGTTCCATCATCGCCTCAACCGTCAACTTCATCCGCTCTGCCTGTTCCATCATCGCCTCAACCGTCAACTTCATCCGCTCTGCCTGTTCCATCATCGCCTCAACTGTCAACTTCATCCGCGCAGCCTGCCACCCCTCCACAACCACCATCCTCATCACCACAGCACTTGTCTGACCACTCATATTCATATGTAAATAGCCAAAGCACCATCCAGGATTTTTTCTTGAAGCGTCTGACACTGACACCGTTGTCAAAGTCAAAGACCACTGCCAACACTGTTAACAGGCAACGTGCAATTCGGCGCCAGTATGGCGAAAGTCTGACGGCAGAGGAATCCATACAGCGTCTTCTGCAGGATGAAGAGGAAAAGGCAGCTAAGAAACGACCTGTTGCTAAGGGGAAGGGCCGGGGGAAGAAATCGAAGGCAAATGACTCTGAAAATGCCCCTCCACCACCTCCAGTGCTACAGATACCTGGGGGAGACGACAATGACAATGACAGTACTGACATTGATGACAGCGACGATGACCCGGACTGGAGACCCGTTCGTCCAAGATTCAAACGAGCAAGAAATGTTTTTGATGACTTTCAGTTTGAGTAGTTTCGATTTTAGTGATGACTGATATCATAGTGAAACATTTCTTGTTATTTCTTTTGCCTCTATGTTTAAAATCTTTTATTCTAAGATAGTTTTGTATGTGAGACTGTAGGCCTATTTTTGTTTTTTCGTGGTATTTTAGTAGTATTGTGAATGGGTGTGGAATTGCCCCATATTTGTTAAGACAATAAAAAAAACAAAAATTGAGATTTGCCCTCAATGCCTTAGTTGATGCTATTTTTCATTAGTGCTTCAATATGGTTCATGGGAGTGTGATTTGTGGTCAAAATTTGGGGCATGTGCTATGGTTACATTGGCCTAGTTTGTAAAATAAAAAAGTATGGTGTGGAATTGCCCCTGGTCGCCCTATTTCCGTTTGAGATCACCTAAATGTCCCATCCTGATGTTAAGCACAGGTCCCCACTCAAATGTTTACAAATAATATATAAAAATGTACCGTAAACAAAACATAATACAGTGCACAACAGAGATGATTTACAAGGGAAAAAAATATCGCCCAAAACTAACTATACATTTGACTGTTTCCCTCTCAGCCAGGACAAAACCAAGTACACGTAATCCCATTACAAGACAAAGACAGAAAGCAAGTTGGTAAACATATGTATTGGGGGATAGAAGTAATAGAAGACACATTAAGTACCTCCCTGTCCACTATGGGAGGTCAGGAACCCCACAGAGCGCAACACATTTAGGTCATATCTGCGCCAGTAAAAAGGAATAAAATGGGATAGTACAACAGTTCTAGAAATACAACTACAACTAAATCACCCTAGAAAAAAGTAGACAAAGGGGAATGGTCCAGATAGGGAATAGGTGTAGATTCAATGAGCATACCCTCAATGTACTAAATTTGAGATCACCAAAGTCTCATCCAGACACAAGCACAGGTTCCCACTAAGAGGAATACACTCAAATGTCAAAAAACATCATACATTTAAACCAAAAAAATGCAACAGTCCATAACAGAGATGATTTTTCTGCTAGCTTATAAGGGGTTTACGGTCCTTGCAGCACATTCAGGTCATATCAGCGCCAGTTAAAAAAGAAGAAAATGAATGGGATAGTAAAAAGATATACAGAATTGCAATCGAAGCACCCAAGAAAAGATAAGACAAAGGGGAATTTGTTCAAATTGGAAACATATGTAGATTCCAATAGTACACTATCAAAATCAAAGTAGTTAGTTTGCGATCACCTAAATAAAAGTCTCATCCAGACACAAGCACAGGTTACAACTAAGATGGATACACTCAAATGTTAAAAAATCACAAAACATAATACAGTGCACAACAGAAAGATGATTTACAAGACAAAAAACATCATCTCCCAAAACTCTACATTAGACACACCCACGAATTAAGTGCCTGAGCGAGCCTTTACTCACGGTATAGGTCAGGTTGACCTCAGGGTCAAGCGGTCAATCCTGCAGGTAAAGCTGCATACAATGCATTACGTTCCAAAAACATATAAATTGAGTAACGGCATTTCCTGTTTTCAGTCTACTGCTACTCCTCTTTTAAATTCACAACATATTTTTCAAAGCTTGGATATAACTGCATTTTTCTTGTTTGATATTTGTGTCTGGGTTTCATTATTCTGCTGTGATTAGTTCTTTAGTTGTTTAAACCTGAAAAACTCAATGAATAAAATCAATTACAGGAGCTATTTATTTGTTTTTAAAATTAATATAAAACTTTTGACACAAAAAATTGTTTTTAAAGTTGTATCGGCGCATCTAACATTCTCTGGGCTTTCTAATGATTAAAACCGTTTAATGGACTTGTCTTTTAATCTTTTATAATATTTTTTTTTCTTGCAATGTACATACAGGTAAAATGATCACACTTAAGAGACCCACATGAAATCTTTAAATGAACTTTGTAGAGTATGTGGCTATACAGCACTCACTCAAAAAGAAAAAAAACGTAATCGCAAAAGATTACTGTGTAATGATTTCAAATGTGAAATACTTTTGTTATTTGATATTGATATTGGAAAAGACTTAGAAACAACACATTCAAAAGTGATATGTTACAAATGTGTAAAAAGAATCAAAAAAATGAAAGTATATAAAGGAGAACAGTTTTTAATAAACTCCCGGACTATAGTAAAAAACAGTCAGCATTTGTGGACAGATTTTGTACCCAGTGACATTACAATGTGTACTGTGTACAAAACATATACAAACATACGAGTCGGCTGCATTCAAGATAGGCAGTCAAGTGACATTCAAACCTTAGACACAACGCAAGAGACACATTCATCCACACTCCACAGAAATCACAGTAGACAATGTTATAATGACAACCAGACTTCTTCAAGTTTCCCCTGACTTACAGTCTCATGTACCAGAAAAGAAGATAAGATTAGAAAAGAACGACAGAAAATATCAACTAAATTATCAGGAAACAATACAGGACAGTTTACAACGTATTAGACAGGTAGAGACACCTAAACAATTTGAAATTATAATGTGACTTTTGACTGAAAGAAAAGTGAAATAATAGAGCAGGAGCTTGGATTCCCTCCCTCTCCTGAGAATCATGTTTTTCCCCCATTTTAGTCTCTTTCTCTCTCTCTCTGTCTATCTATCTATTTTATTTATCTCTATCTCTTTCTCTCTCCCACCCCCACCTCCCTCTCCTACGTCTTGACACACATACGCTCATGCAGACAGACAGTATTGCAATAAATACACATACACACAAAGTCAGATAGATAATACACATAATTTACGTTTTGTACAAATAAATGTTTAAAACCATCCCGGAATTTGGAATTATCTATGTTTTCTGTTATTCAATCTGTGAGAAAAGATTGTCTTCATTGTGTACTTCGGTGACTTATACGAAACAATTACGGCATCCCAAATATAAACGGCTATTACTATGAAATGATTGACAAGTCCATTTAGAGACGACGTAAGTAAATTCTCTTAATGTTTGTCTTTAAGTTGAACCAAGTTTTATTGCATTTGATCGTGTCGTTTTTTTGCAATTTGGGGGTAAAGTTAAAAGTAAGTTAATTATTTCTCAAAATATGAGTAATTTATAATTAACAATAACTTCCTTTCAACTAACACTATGAAAATCAAATTTATATCATAATACCAATTATTTTCTAAATATTTTCTTTCTGTAAATTTCTTTGCGTTCATGATCGTATTAAACTTGGGATAGCAGGTTTACAAAGTAAACAAACACGCGTAATGACTGTGAGTAAGAATCATTCTCAACAGGTAATTGTTATCATGACCCCGAGGTCACGCCCCCACGAAGGCGAAGGGGGCTGACTGGGTGGTAAGGCATGCGGTCAGGTTGAGTTCACTGAACAACTAAAGGCTAAAGGCACGGCTTTTCGTTTCTGTGTAGACTGTACCCTCCCTCCTCGGGTGTACGGCCAGGGCCTGGACAATACCAAGCAATCTCATTCGAAGACAAAGAGAGAAAGCAAGTTGGTAAACTGACATAGGGGGGACATAAGACAAATGCCTCCCTGCCCACTATGGGATCAGGAACCCCCACCCACTGTTTACATTCGACTGTACCCCCCCCCCCCCCGGTCAAGGACCCCGACCAGGGCAAGGACAAAATCCAAGTAATCCCATCCCAAGACAAGGACAGAAAGCAACCCAGAGAACATGAACATGTAGGCGGTAGAAGACAATATGACCTGCCCACCATGGGAGGTCAAAGACCCCACCAAGGGAGAAAAAGGGTGAAAATTGGTGTAAAAAGAAGTCCACCAAATACACAACAATGTAAAACAAAAATAACCCATCTGATAATATATAATTACTTTTATTATGACACTCCATTCCTGAATGACACATTTGATTACTCGCATTCCCCTTGATTAATTAGTAATACAAAACAGCAACAATCCCACTGGCAGATGGTATGCCGGAATGAGAAACTTAAAAAATAAAAATGGCTATGTCAACCATTATACCAACGGCCAGTATAATTGTTAGCAAAAATGGTAAAGATAAATTTGAGCTCATGAAATAATTTCATACAAGAGGTCCATGGTAATGAATGCCAGTCAGAGTTGGAACTTGGACAAGAAAGACATGAATGATTTTAACGTTGCAATAAAATAAAAATATATTAAAAATAGCACATCGGTCTTCCATGATGTTATCCGTAGCAATAATCTGAGGTTGTGATCAGATATATGAGCTATGATACTATTTTCTATTATCATTACTATAAAAAACTAAATTACAACACGAAATGTCATACCAGTCATATGACAATGTAAATTTGATGAAAATAAGTCTTAGGCTCAATTACAATGGACTGATGCTTACAAGATGATGGTATTGTTATGAGGACATCAGTTAAAAGTACTACAGATCAAAACTACCTGAATAAAACAACAGCATCATTACAATGGAGTTGGTCAGATGAAATAAAAAATACATAAATAACGCAAGCTTCACTCTCTTGCATGACACTAACAACAATCAAAATCATTCAGGAATAATTCTTAGTCAATTCTACATCACTGTCACTTCTCGTCGATGTTGTGATTACTTTAGAGATACACGCCATGCAATGTAAACTGACTTGAACTTGTCAAATCCAGCCAATACACCAGCTCCAGCGACACCTCTGAGAATGTTGGCACCAGCTCCTTTCATCATGGACATGAAACCTTCGTTCTTGATGATCTGAACAGCACAATCCATGGAACCCTTGTATTTGACAGCCTGACCAGAGGTCATCATCATACGACGACGAATGGTGTCAATGGGATAAGACAGCAGACCAGAGGATACAGTCACACCATAACCCAACAAGAAAGAGAGGGCAACGCTGGCATCATCCTTCAGTAAAATGGGTTTCAAACTGTCATAGAGACCAAAGTAGAAACCTCTGTAGACGATGATACCCACACAGGAGATCACAAAACCTCTGTAGAGACCTACAAAACCATCAGACTTCAGGGTTTTCCTATATACGTCGACCAAGCCATTAAATTGACGTTCACCTGCACCTTTACCAGCAGCCTTAGCATCATTAGCCAGACGGGTACGAGCATAATCCAGGGAATAGACAAAGCACAAGGACATTGCACCTGCCGCACCACCAGAGAAGATATTCTTTGTGAACTTTAGGGCATACGATTCGTTAGGGGAGGATTTGAATAATGACTTGATGGTGTCCTTGAAAGCAAAGTTGAGAGCTTGAGTTGGGAAATATCTCAGGCAGTTGGCCAAGTTACCACGCCAGAATGGAAGCAAACCTTCAGTCTTGAAGGTACGAACAGTGCAGTCAACAACACCCTTGTAGGGCTCTGAAAGACGACCAGCCTTTATCATCTCATCTTGATTCTGGACAAGAAGTTTGATTCTCTCAATTGGGGCAGCAGCTGTCTTTGAAATCACAGCAGCAGCTCCAGACAGGGCAAAGTTTTCGGCAAATCCTAATTTTGGCTGTTTGCTAGACATCTGAAAACATAAATAGAGTAAATTTTTAAAAAATGAAAAATCATTGAAACACTACAGCACCATATATATATATATATATATATATATATATATATATATATATATATATATATATATATATATATAATATATAAATTATTATATTATATGATAGATAATAGATAGATAGATAGAGAGAGATAGATAGAGAGAGAGAGAGAGAGAGAGAGAGAGAGAGAGAGAGAGAGAGAGAGAGAGAGAGAGAGAGAGAGAGAGAGAGAGAGAGAGAGAGGGAGGGAGAAAAGAGACAGGATGTAAATGCAAACTTGAAAAATATTCTGAAATTCTGCGAGCTCATTTCAATAGTCTAAATCTAAACTCCAAGTGACACTCTAGGAATGAGGTGATAAATGGCCTTGTGATTGTGACATTTTGAGGACTTTTGAGTGATAAGTCTCAGAATAAAATCCAGATTATTTTGTTTATGGATGGATTTTAATGATTTATGTCTCCTTTTTGTCAGGAGGAAATACCATTATTTGGTGTTGTTCATGCTTAAATCAGTGCCCATTTAGTAAATCTTATCCTTATCTGTATGGATTAAACAGGGTTAAATTAGTTCGGGATAATGAAAAAATCAGAATTTTGCAATTCTAACTTATTTTCACTGCACGTAATCCAACACCTAAATTTTTATATTACAATTAAATTCAGGTCAAAATATTTCCCCAATGACTAAATGAATCTGACAATAATAAAAACTCGTACTCAAATTTCAACAGCCATATCATTACTAAGGCCAATTTTGAGATTGGAAAGATGGTCACTTCCCGATATTTATCATTCTCTCAGGTCCCAAACCCTTCTGCTAATAACAAAGACAATTAGAAGTACATTACAATAACAATACGACATTAGGTTTAGAATCGTCCCTTTACTTCATTGGTGTAGCTTTCAATGAGAACAAACAAATTTGTTCTTTTTTCCCCCATCACAGTCAAAAGTTTGTGGCAGTCTCAACCAGAAATGAGACCCCATGGACATTTCTCATATAGACCAAGGCTAAGGGAAATGTATCTTCAGACTCATTATGACTGAAATGAATTGCAACACACAGGAAATACAGAAACAGAAATACATTCCAACTGGCTTTAGGAAGAAAGTGTAACAACAACTCAGAGCTCAGTCATGAATACTCGATATGTATCCACCATCTTCTACTTTCGATTCTGAAGCCCATGATTTGCCTCTGGTAAACTAAAAATAACCCTCCTTGTTTACACAACAGATGTGAATCTAGTTCCGAATTAAAATTCGGAAATTCGAACGCTATCAATCCTTAGTACTTCCAAATTAAAATTCGGAAGCTGTCGTGGAAATAAGTTGAATGGTTAAATACACGTATAATCATAACTGACACAACAGTAGTGTCAATTAAGTGTTTCAGTACATTGAAAATGGATATTCACTACAAATTCTCTATATGTACAGCAGTATCTCTTATCACAAAAGTTGTTGGTAGTGAGGTATTAAGAAATATTTAAATAGTTTGGGGAAGCTAGAAAATGTGTGAAAAATAGGAAATCCTAATAATTCTGAAAGATTTACATCCCTGAAGAGAGAGAGAGAGATATTAAAAAGGCACCTGCAACAGAGAGAAAAATTCTAGACCCATTTGTCACTCCCCTTCAACTATCAACTAATCAAAGAACACCAATGGTCTTCCCTGTCATCTGGCGCCATTCTGTCCGGTCTGATGACATAAAAATGGGACTGTCACCAAATGTCACGAGACTAGAGCACAGGTGTCAAAATATGACATAAGACAATGGTGAATTTGCGGTTTTGAGGAAAATGTTTGACACAGCAAATTCAGCGGAAAATTTCTGACAAATTCCCGAAATCCTGGAATTCAGCGGAAGAATATCACTGATAGAAGAATCCAGAATCATCGTCCAGTAATTACCTTTATCTCGGTATTGGAAATGGAAATGCTATTAGGCTATTTTACTCAAAACACTGAAACCGGAGGTTATTTTACTCAAAACACTGAAACCGGAGGTATTTGACTTCGAGATATCGCGAAACCGGAATTCCGGCATGAACCGGAAAACTGACACCCATGATTCGCTTTTCCATAAAAAATTCACCGAAAAATCGGTTCAACAATGTAAAAAAAATCGTAAATTACAAAGATTGTAGAGTCGAAGATTGTTAATCTGAAAAGTAACAAAGAATCATGTCAAATTGTGTGAAGACATACGATTATAAGAGACTTTGCAAAGGTGTGTTGGTAAAACAGTGACTGTGCGAACGACTGCGAGAAGCAGCCACAAACATAGAGAAGCGGGGAATCTCCTTGGTGACCACACACTGTGCACACAGAACGGCCGATGTGAAGGAAGCTAGAGGAATTGAGCTTTTATATAGCGCAATATCCACTAAACATGCTCAAAGCACTTTACAAGGGTTCCCTGGCCAACAGCAACATTTAACATGTAGGACAAGACATGACGCCATTAAGGCGATATTATAATATTTTCGGACAGAGACAGCGCTGTTGATGGCCAGGTACTCATTTTACACCTGAGTACGGTGAGAGAATGTGAGTAAAGAGCCTTTTCCAAGGACTCAAGTATGCTTAGAGCGAGGCTCGAACCCAGGACCATCCGATCCAAAAGCGAGTGTCATACCACAAGACCACATAGCCACACAAGGAATGAGATAACTATAGATATATAATCCCAGACGATTATAATATGCTTCGGCAATGTCATCCACTGTTTTAAGTTTCCCTCGATTTATCTCAATTTAGGCTATAATTTTTTTCCCATATGAGACCAGATTTCTTTGAATTCATTACTGTCGAATTTAGTGTGTCCCTAAGGTAGAGAATAATAGATTGTCTGATTTCAGACAATTGCCTGAGAATTTACAGCTGTCTCTCATTTCCTATTTTAGCCTCTGACCTATAACACACAAAAAGTGTGATTGTGGGGGTGGGGACGTAAGAAATCAAGGTCATGCTACCGTGCACTAGAGCTGTATCGGGAATTGGTTTCTGAGGGTCTTGCAAATACAGAGCCTTTCATGGAAAGGTCTTTCGAACTCCAAGACGCTTGGTTTGTTTTGCTATCTTGGCACAAATGAAACCGAGATGTCTTGATTTGTAACCTAGTTGCATCGTTTTGTGAGAGCAAACAATGCAGATAATTACAAGCGGCAGTTTGTCAGTCGGAAAAATTAAAATTAAAAACAGCGTAGCCACATTTGAATAAAGAAAATCATTTCAAAGCCGAATTTCAATCTTACTTGGACTTAAAAGAAAATCTTACCATCTTCATCAAAAGACAAACAACAGTAATACAATTTAAAAACTTGCTTTTATATAGTGCAATATCCACTAAACGTGTTCAAAGCACTTTCTATCAATATTCTTACTGCTGCTATGGTGGAAACGTTTTATTCTGCATTAAAAAATATAATAAATGGAGACTATTATTGAAAACAAAAAAAATCAGTGTCGCTGGCAAAGGCAGTGATGATAATGGCAATATGACAAAAAGGAGGAAAATGTATCTGTCCATCGGGCAAACTCAAGCCGAAATGCAAAAATTACAATATACAATATAACAGTTAAGTAACATTATATAATATAATTCTCTTTAATATTTAGACCTGTAAATGAGCTCTATAAAAATTGACTGAAACTCTTCGACAAACTGAAGATTCAATTATTTAAAAAAAAATAAGGGCATCATTGGAGAGGAGAGTGATAAAAACAATACATTAAAATAGTGGGTGTTATTTCTTACTGGAAATATGACTGCCATAATTTGATGTAGAAGGAATGCTAAATAAGCATGTCATTCATATAGGTAAAGATGACTTCATCAAAGTCATATTCCTGCCTCTGGAATTTTTTTTGACATAGTCAGAAAAATAATCACCATTATCATCTTTAACTTCTAGCCATGACCAATTGAATTTATTCCTCACACTCACATCCTTAACTTTATCGATGCTCGACAAGTCTGAATTGCGATCCCAAAGAACAGCTCAGCCATTGTGAGAACATTAGAATAATGTAGCAATGAGCAAACTTGATTTTCAATCAGTAAATGACAGAGAAAAAAAAAAACTTAAATAAATATGACTTCTGGCCAATACACTGAATTATTAAGTAGAAGTGAATTATCAAGAAGAAACTTCGGCAGGCGTAGCGGAAAAATTCAAAGAATCGAAATTAAGGTAAATCGCCACAAAACAGCAAGCTCGCTTGGGCTCGAGCAAAAACAATGGCAGAAAACGTCCTGATTTGCACGGGAATTAATTAGGCTACTTACCATTGTTCTTATAATCAGGTACTCAATCAGTGAAGAAACGGTCAGTTTGTTTACAATGTGAGGCAATCGAAATGTGCTTTGTAGCAATCTATCCTAATCTAACTTTCGATTTAAAGGTGTCTCCATCATCTACTAGAGATGTTACTTCCGGCATTCGCATTTTATTTTTTTTATACTTTTAAACCCCTGCTTGTAATTTTGGTCAATTTTGGCTTAGACGAAACAGTGAAATTTATCGCTCGGCGGCTCAGTTAAAATTGGCTACCGTTGGGATCACGACAGGTTGGAAAGTGAAAAAATTTAACGAAGGCTGTGTGAAATTACACTGGGATGTGTTCAGTCACGCCAATTCTAAAAAGCGCCGCTTAGCCTTGGCAATAAATCCATCGTTAATATTAACGGCTCCCATGAGCTATGCGTAGCGTTATGGAACACTCCTAATTACTTTACGGTCATTCGACTACGATTTGTGAATTCTTTCTTTCTTCACTTCTTTCTTTCTTTCTTTCCTTTTTTTTTTTTAAATATTTGAATTTGACAAATTGACTGATTTCAGTTAATTGACTGAGAATTTACAGGTCTAAATATTTAAATATAAGTATTCAATGAACTGTCCTTTCCCCAAAATAATTTTAAAGGCTCAAAATATGAATTATACCACCATCTACATCAAGAGATAATAAATTTTTGGCCCAAAAATAGAAAGTATTTGTTTTTACTATGCAAAGCACACTACAATACCTTTAATGCTGCAACCTGGTGGCTGTGCAGTTTATAGATTAGAATCAAATATTTAATAACTTGCAAAACATAGACTATCTAAACAACGGAAAAATAAAAATGATTGAAACAATTGCTTTCTGCGTCAATCACCCTTGCCTATTGTAATAGTTTATCTTTCTATGACAAGATGACTGCTAAAAACATAAATGAAGATAGAAGGATGGTCGAGAAATATGGGTAAGGGAGAGAGCGAGCAAGAGGAGAGAGAGAGGAAAAAAAGAAATTTTAAAAGAGAGAGAGAGAGAGAGAGAGAGAGAGAGAGAGAGAGAGAGAGAGAGAGAGAGAGAGAGAGAGAGAGAGAGAGAGAGAGAGAGTAATGAATTGATTTTCTAGTTTTTTGGGCCCAATCCCCTCCCCAACATTTATTCATCCTAGGACCCCACTGGTCTTGTGTCACTTTCCACATTTGGTGCCACCATGTCTAGGCCGACGTCATAAAAATGCGAGTGTCACCAAACGTTGTGTTTTTATGTACCTCCGTGCGTTTTTATTTCACCGCCAACGGGGGTGCATAAAGACGGTGTGTTTTTGTATACCTCAAACAGAGGTGCAAAAAAACACCACCGTCACCAAAATTCATGCAACTGAGCACAGGTGTCAAAATTTGACACAAGACATGATGGTGATTTATTCATTGAGCTACCGTGGAGCGGTCCTTGGCAAGCTTAAGGACCACGGTCCTACGGTCCCTGGGAAATGAAAACCGCAAGGACCGGTCCTTTTCGACATTGAACATTCCTGAGAGACTGTTGGAAGTTCGAACCGTTTTGACCTTTGGGACCGTGGGATCGTTCATTCTTGAACCGTTAAAGACCGCTACACGATGAAAACCGTGGTCTACAGGAGTAAAACACACGGAGTAGTCACACTCATTTCAAATTGTAACCAATTAGAGAAGAGGGGTGATGCCTTCTTTATTTGCTCACCGTACTTCATTGTTACTTCGATAATTTAATAAAATTTGAAATTTATCCCCATTAACGGAGATAATGGCATCGCCCAAGGCGTTGGTCGAGTTGTTCGTGGCGTTGATACACACACGCAACTCCTACCCCCCCCTCCCCACACACACACACACATTAGAGGGCAGCGAGCATTGAAGAGTAAGAGAGAGACGTGAAGTTATAATAAGAGGGGGTGGATGCGGTAATAAGTTAATAAGTAATAAGTGGGGTCCATGGTGACTTTTCGCCAGATCTAACAAACCCAGCTACCCATTCACTGCTGAGTAGACAGGGATTCAGAAAAAACTCGACTGCACCCGGGATCGATCTCTGGCCCTTTGCGTATAAAGAGAGTGGTCTATCAACTGAGCTATCGGGTCCCCAAATATTCTATTGGACTTTTTTAAAATACAGACGTTATAACTGGGTTTTTTGGAAGGAAGAAACTAATGAAACTCATATTATTTGATTAGTTAAAACACCAAACGAAATTTTAATATTATTGTATTATTTTAAATGACGACAATGCGATAGAAAGGAGTGGTGACAAGAGATGGACAAAAGAAAACAAAAAATCGGACTTGCTACTTGCTAGTTTCGACACACACACACACACATCTGTAGTAGTCACATGCATTTCAAACAATAACCCATTAGAGAAGAGGGGTCATGCCTTCATCATAGATCATTGTCATTGCGATCATTATGGTGTAGTAAATTTTGAAATTTACCCCGTATAATGGAATCGTCCAAGGCATGCGCCTCCTGTTCCCCCCATCTCACACACGAAAGGGCGGTTTGCGGAGTGGAGGGAGGTGGTCGTCTGCCTCTATGGTCGTCTGTGTCGTTTAGTGTATGGCAAAGTGGGGGTGGGTGCGATTAATTAAGTGGGATGGGTGGTGATTGGTGGAAGATAGGCAACCGAGGCAACGAATCGCTGGGGAAGTCGTATGGCACGAGACCGTTGAAAGGTGATAAGAAGTGAGGACCGCCGCCGGTCTTCCACTATGGGACCGGTCCCCGGTTCACAGCTAAAAGACCGTGGGACCGGTCCAAGGACCGGTCCTCAGCGCCGCACTACTGAGCACTGTTCATAGAATAATGTTTGACGCTTCAAAAACAGCGGAACATTTCAAAGAAAATACCAAAATCAAGCAAAAGATTATCATCACTACATAGGCTTAATTGCACTAGACTCCCACCGTCCTGCATCCTGTGACACTCCTATTGGAACTGCTTATCATAAAAAAGTTTAAAAAAAAAGAAATCGGAGAGGAGGGAGAAACAACGAATAACGACCAGTTCCCAGTACTTGCCTAGTAAGTTTGAATGACGTAGCTAAGATATAGCATCACTCTGGTTTGATCGCGTCATTTCATACGTCAATAACTAGCTTCATACTCAACCCAAACAGCTTAAATAAACTGTTTGCTGATTGGCTGAAACTAATAATATCAACCAATCAAACTTCGGCTTTTATTTCATAAAGAACACAATGGAATTTTTACTGAATCAAGGTCGGGTCTGCGTTACGTTTCTACAACTGACGCGCGTGTGACTCGGAAAAGGTGTGTTACATTAAAACCACCGCTGCGGTATTGGGGTCGGAATGGTGTGTTACGTTTATACAACGGTCGAGGATCGGGGGTTAACCTCTTAAGAGGAGAAATTCTATCTTTGACCCAAAACCTGATCTTCCCGTTTTCATCACAAGAAAAGTAACGGCAAAACGATTATGGATAGTTGCGATACTCTGAATGCTTTCTTGGTGGAAACACTGTACTCTCCGTTAACAATAATCACTTTTAAGGGGTTAAAAACATCTGCGAGCATCCATGACATGCACTATGTCATAAGGCAACCCCCCATCTCCCTTGCATCTTCCTCCATGCCTCCCTTATCCCTCCAAGCTCATGGTAGTGGCAGTGGAGGATGAGGGTGAGGATAAAAAGACCTTTTCCTTCAATCAACTTGTCTGATATGGAACCAGTTCTCCCTTAAAATTTAAAAAGTACAAAAAATATCTTCTGTTGACAGGTTTAATTGTTTGTAGCAGACAATAAAATTCTGAGAAGAGTCATGTGACAGCGTAAAACGGGACATGTCTGGGAATCCTAATTGTCCTACTTTTTTTAATAAACCGTAAAAACAACACAATTTTGTATCGAGTCGATTCAATGGGTCAGGTAGTCAGATAGGGCCGGTATTTTTCAACGAACTAAAGTTCTGAAAAATCAAAATGTATCTTTAACTTTAATATGAAGGCATGTTCAAAGGCGAGGTGGCCTCCAGACTTCAGCATCAGAAGGCGTTTCTCAGAAGACTCCTCTCTCTACTAGTCTCAGTCTCACCACTCTAGCTTTTATTTTTTCTTAGGACTGGGGTCAGTTGTGAGAATATTTGAGTTGTTTCCCTTAGCACGAGGAGCTTTCTGAAGGCTTCCCAGGCGTTGACCGTCTTAGAAAGCTCGCTTCTCACTCTTGTAATTTGTAAGATAACCCACACCTGACCTACAGCCTACAATTGTGTGTGAGGACAGGTATCATCTGCTGGCTCTAGATGAATAATGCTAATCACAATGCCATTCCCAAATAGAGATAATGAATATTTGTTCATGTGGCACCTAATAAATTAAAATTACAAGAGGAACGATCCAATGTTTCGACACCTGAAATTATATTTCTATTGTCTTTCCTTATAAAAATCATTTGACCGGTATGATCTTGAAAAATAAAAGGAGCGGTACTGCGAGTGTCGAGCTTCGCAAGTTTCTATGTAACAGATATGCCGATATCAAAATACTTCATTCTTGCAATACACAAAAATTTAGAGAAAAAGACTTGTATTTATAATTACCTTGAACTGTTGGAATTTTTTTTTCTACCAAAAAATTGAATCGACTTGGCTCTGCCCTTCAAGTCGTTACACCACGTTCGACGGTGTTGGAGAATGAAAAGAATGACTTGAAAACGAGGTTAACGTAGTTTGCACTAAAGATGGGCATTATCAACGATATGTAATAATCAATTATATTGGATAATATCGATATGTGACAGTAGCATTTCTTGTCCCACCTAGCTGGAACAAATCCAAATTGAAGATTACTGATTTCTGGTCTGATCTTATTCCTCATTCTCTCCATCAAGATACGAAGCAAGATTTTTGTAATATGACTCATTAAACAAATTGTTCTATGAAGGCCACATTCGTTGGCTCCCGGTTTCTTTGGTGACATTATGAATATTGATTTGCTCATTTCACTGGGTATCTCCCGTGAATCGTAAATTAAATTCACCATTTCAGTTAATTTATCAATTCCCCAAACTCCAAGTGCTTCATTCAATTCTACATGAATATTGTCAGGTCCCGGTGCTTTTCCCCCTCTTCATCCATCTGGGTGCATCCTCCACTTCAACTTTTAAGATAGGTGGTCCTTCTATGGGGTTATGGATTTGCGCTTTGTTCCCTCTTTCATCATGGAACAGCTCCTCGATGTATTCCGACCAACGTTACAATATGCTGTTTTTATTCATCAGCGCTGTACCATCTTTAGCCTAAACGCAGCCTTTTTTGTACATTTACTATTCCTGTTCACTTCTTTGATCGTGTTGTGGAAGGTTTTTGCTATTTTCACATTAACAACATTAATAGATCGCTATCTTGAAATGCAAAAAGATGTGTGTATATGTTTTATTGATTACAAAAAGGCCTTGGACCGTGTAAAACATGAACGAGTTATTGACATTCTGACATTCTGCAGAAGTTGGATATAGATGGCAAAGACATTCGGCTCGTTAGAAATATTTACTGGGAGCAAAAAGCGGCTGCTCGAATTGATGAGATCAGCGAGTACATACACATGCAGCGAGGTGTGAGGCAAGTATGTCGTGTCCTATCTTCCAACCCTTTAAACATCTACAGCGAGTTAATTCTACGTAAAATACAGCTGAAGGCAGGAGTGAATATAGGGGGACAATCATCAATCATCTAAGATATGCGGATGATACTGCTCTAATCGCAGAATCAGAAAAAAAAGTTACAAGAACTACTCGATAATGTGGCCAAACATAGCAAAGACATGGGGTTAGAACTCAATGTGAAAAAAAAACAAACAGAATGTATGGTTTTGAGCAGAAATAATGTTAAACCACCCTGCAAATTATCCTATTAAAACAAAGAGACCAGTAGAGTTGAAAGTTTTACATATTTGGGATACATTATTACATCTGATGGTAGATCCACCCATGAAATTAAAAGAAGAATTGCTTTAGCAAAGAACACATATAGTCAATTAAAGCAAATCATGAACAACCACAACATTGAGATGGCAACAAAACTCCGGGTAATGAAATCATACGTGTGGTCGGTGTTTCTTTATGGCAGCGAGTGTTGGAAGATTAACAAAGATTGTGAACGTAGAATAACTGCAGCCGAAATCTGGTTTTATAGACCCATTCTTAGAATCTCATGGAAAGATAAAATAAAAAAACGATGAGGTATTAAAAGAAATTGGAGTACGACCAACTTTGGTAAACACCATCAGAAAAAGACAGTGAAAATTTCTCGGACATATTTACAGAAAAAAACGGAATTGAAAAGATTGTACTTACGGGTAAAGTTGCTGGGAAGAAAATAAGTGGGAGACAGAGGATAGATTACATTGACAATCGGAACAGATGGATTGGTGGAGGAGGAACAGGAATCGAGCTATTGAGAAGATCTGAGGACAGATATGGTTGGAGGGACATGATCGCCGATGTCTGCAACAGGCCTGGCACTTGATGATGATGATGAATATCGATATATGCTCACGAAACAAAATAATAAACATTATGAATGAAAATTGGAGAAATGTAATGTATAGAGGGAGGTCAATGTTACGAATAAAGAGTTATCTACTCAGTTACTCAGTGAGATCCCTGTGGTAGAGCTCCCGATCTTCAAGAAACTGGAATGGTTTTGAATACGAGTAGAGTCAGTGTTTCTTCTGACCCCTCTGTTCATCCAACAGTGATTAAGTCGTCGTTTGAGAGTCGTACTGTTAGTTTAACGTTGCAAAAACAACGATAATGTGGCTCCATTGGCCTTTTGACCCTGAACTTCTTCGTCCAATTGTACTCCTTTGAAATTAACAGATTAATTAAAACAATTTTTTAAAAGTTATACAGATTAATAGTGTTTGCATTTGGACATCCGTTCTCCAAGCTTACCATAAAACATGTTCATACAGTACATATAAAGCTCACTGAGAAAAACATTGCCATTCTACGTATGCCAGTCACTAGCAGGAACTTATACACGCCTTGTGTCAATCGACCAGCGGCGTGGCGTATTGACGGCGTATGGTGGTGCCATGGTTAGAAGAAGAAAAAAAATTCTAAAACAGTGAACACGGTTAAGAGGAGAGAGCACATGTTAAAAACTCTCTTTTTTGGAAGGGTGGGGGGAGGGTCGATGGTTTCTACGAGTGGACAAAACTCACAAAAACAAATAATTCATGAAAACATCAAGCTACAACACTGAGATACAAGTCCCGTATGAAAAGGTCTTTGTAATTATTCTTTGTCCACCGTTTAAAGGATTGGTTTTGGTCGATAATGCAATCAATATGTGATAAATGTAAATCAAAAGAGAGAAAAAAAACCTATGACAGAAATTACTTACTTTTAGTACTTGTAAAGAAAATCTGCACGGCGATGTTTCATCTCTGCAAATCTTTTTATAATGTGTTTATTGAAATTTGGAATGGCATCTATTTCAGCTTTGTGAATTGACAGAATCATTAACGAATTTAACCGCTCTGTGTTTCATTGAATTTTCACTCTTTTAAGGGTGCTAAAACAACGTTCAGGAGGTTAAGAATAACTATGGAAGTGGTTAAGGTCACTATAGCCTATAGATGTCCATGATTTGTCAGTGTTTGTTGTATCTGTAAAAAGTAGACAATAAAAACAAAAGAAACGTCTTTTTTTCTAAACTAACTGTGAGCCATTCATGCCTGTCATACCATGTCACTGAAAAAGAGCGTTTTCGAGATTTCCACACCTGTGTTAATTCAAAATCAGTTGGTTGGTGAGGAACTAGTCTTTTATTTCTAATTGGTCATCTAGTGTCAATCTCCCAAACGGTCGGTGAAGTAAAGAGTCAACTTGATTCATTGCAATTCATTGTTTAACAAAACAAAACTTCAAAGTATATCTCAAATAATGGAAATCAGTGGACTACGATTAATGATTGCACAAATAAAAGGTAGATTCAGATCTTAAAGCATCACAAAGAACAAATCACTCCACTTAAGTACTTAAAAAATCTAAAAACACACCAAAGTATAACTGTGGACAACCTTCGCTTTCTTTCTCTGACTCACACAAATACACACGCACAAACAAACTCACACACACACACACACACACAAACACACACAAATAAACACTCATACACACGTAACCATCAACTCGGCACTACAAGCAAGAAACATGTTGGTAAATTCGTCCACAATGCTTCGTTGCAAAGAATTACTTTATTCAATAATCGTGAAAAAGAGTTGGGGGGGGGGGGGGGTTGATATGTCATATTTTTAAGTTTTATGTTGTCTTTCTTTGCTGCTTACAAATAAACTTGACAATGTTCAGTGTTTTTGACAGTTAATGTAATATTTTGGATGGCCGAAGTTACCCTAATTTGGCGCAACCCCCCGTCCAACGGTGGAGCTCTCAGATCCTGGCACAAGTCGAGGGGTTTTCCGCTATTTGAGGATAGTATAATTCGACCCAGTTTCTCGCTCAATCAGATGTAGCGATACTAACGGATAGGGCATTAAGTGGAGCTTGGATTGCTTTGCACCACGGTGTTTGATTTAGTCACTACTTCGCGCAGGGATGTCACCAACACACGAGTCGGCGCAGTGCGTGATTCGGAATCTTGAATAGAGTGGAGACTAAAAAGGCAGTATGTTGTTGGCGAGTTGGCGAAAGACAGTGGAGTTAAAATTTCTCAGTTTTATTTTTAATTAAATTATGCTGTTAATGATTTTTAAAAGATTGGTACGGTGCCGGGCACCATTCGATCCAATGGCCCCACGCCACTGCAATCGACGTATTTTGTCACAATGCTAAGTATCCAACTAATATTATTTGGGTATTTCAGACTCACTGTTTTTTGTTTTTTTTTTGTTTTTTTTTTTGAGATGTTGAATATCACACAATTCTTTGATCATACAAATAAGGTACGCACAAAGAATCATTTATCAAATCATGCATAAGAAGCATTCGGGAAATCATTTGAAGATTTTCTGACTGAAAAAGCATATCCAACAAATTACTAGACTAGTTGTAAATTTAGAAAGATGATGCTGGATGTAACCTCCTTTGCTTTCAACCCATTCGGTGCTGTCGTGATGAAATGACTAGTGGCTTTCCGAAGCGAAACGCACTCAATCTAAAAATAGCTGCTATCTTGTTGACGCTATGACGTCACCTAGTAACTGGACTCAGACTATAGTATGAAGTCTTGCTTCGGCAAATGACTAACACTTAGTTCGAAGGTGCTGTGATTTTAGTCCCGGACTTGCTTAATCAGCTCACTTGAAATCCTAATTTTTTTCAAGTCAGAGATTGTCAGAGTTTAGTGCTAGTCCGCGTTCATGAAAACGGCATCAGGGGCTATTTTAAGATTGAGTGCGCTTCAATTCGGAAAGAAAATACGTCGGTTACGAATGACAGAGGCAAAAATTGCCTGTTGTCATTGACACTGACTTTAAAAAACTATAAACAAGTCAGATCGTCGTAAGTACACATTTTTGAGAATAAAAACTAAATTAAAATTGAATCTATCGGCTCATAGTTGAGAGTGAGAGCGAACAAGAGACTCCGAAATCGAAGGGTTTGCGTCAAAGAACAACCAAAAAATATGATCAGAAAGTATAGTATAGTGGAGACAAAAGTTATTCTGTTGACATTGCAATTGACTGAAATAATGTGATTAACCAGAACAAACATTCTCTTTTGTGAAATTATTTGTTTTGTTGTTGTTGTTGTTTTATTTTATTTATTTTTTTCTTTCTTGGGTTAGATTTCTTTGAGTTTCAATCTCATTGTTCGTGGTCTCAATGAAACTGCCGTTGTTCTAAATATAGAATTGACAGTTTACGATGGACATCATTGCAGTCTATAACAGTCGACAGTCATTATCACGTGTGTTGATAACATCGAAATAGGAAGAACGAGAATTTGGACTTTCACAGTAAAGAGTTCCGAAAAAGTGGCTCTCACATGGTACCTGGCACAGCCGCGATGAAGAGGTTAGAAAGTAGCCGGCGTTCCGAGTCATTAACTGCGCATTAGAGCGCAATAAGAATTTAAGTAATTATGTCCGTGTTTGACTTTATTTATGGGTCATTCTCGGTGCAATTGCCAGAGTAGATGGATTCGCTATATAAAACCCCAATGTGGAATCTTTATAATTTACAATTAATAAATTAAAATTACTATAATCCTTCATTTATAAGTGTCCGTTTGGAATTACTGAAAACTTTGCACTTTACACACATTACCCAATTCTAATGGGGGGTTTTTTCTTCTGAATTTTCAGAATTTTAATCAACCAAATTCGACTCAGCTGTAAATGTGTACTTAGCAAAACATAGTGACGAATATTCTAAGAGTGCTACATAATATGTTACAAAAAGGTGTTGGACGAGAAATGTGAACTATCTATACGTCTATCTGCATATCTGTCTTATCTATTCATCTATCAATCTATCTATCTATCTATCTATCTATCTATCTATCTATCTAATATATCTATCTATCTATCTATCTATCTATCTATCTATCTATCTATCTATTCTATCTATATATCTATCTATCTAATCTATTTAATCTATCTAATCTATCTACCTATTCCTCTCTCTCTCTATCTATCTATCTATCTATCTATCTATCTATCTATCTATCTATCTATCTATCTATCTATCTATCTATCTATCTATCTATCTTATCTTAGATATCTCTCTCTCCCTCTCTCAGTATATATCTATCTGTCTGATCTATCTATCTATCTACCTATTATATCTATATCTATCTATTTAATCTATCTAATCTATCTATTCCCCCCTTCCTCTATCTATCTATCTATCTATCTATCTATCTATCTATCTATTTATCTATCTATCTGTCTATCTTTATATCTATCTATCTATCTATCTATCCATCTATCTATCTATCTATCTACATCTATATCTATCTATCAAAAAATAAATCAATCCATCCATCCATTCATTTCACACACACACACTGGAGAGAGAGAGAGAGAGAGAGAGAGAGAGAGAGAGAGAGAGAGTATGTGTGTGTTAAGTTACTCCGTTAAATGGATCTTTTCTATTAATTATGTCTACTTATAATCTCTTTTAAAATGCTTAGTTATTGCATTAAAAAAAAAAACATACCGTACACACCGTTAAAACAACTTATTGGCATTTTTTTCAAATATCATATGTAAGCCTTTTTGTATATTTTCAAAATCATTTTGATATTAATTGTAATTTTTTACAGGATTAATATTAGCTATTACCCTTAATTAACACAATTTTAACACCAAAAAAACGAAGTATTTTATATATAGGAGTAGAGAGCGCAGGTGCACTTTGTGTTCTCTTGACGAACGAGCACCTGTTGCTCTATGCAGCCACATACAGGAAGCCTGTCGGCCATCTTGTTTTGATGAAAACTCTCTGTTTGCGTTGTAAGTATGAAAGTTGGATTGGATGTATCTTGACCTGCCTTCCTGTAGTAGTGAGGGGATGTTACCTGCACAAATTAGTCGAATATTCACTGTCCTTACCGTACAGTGCCCACTTCTAGGCAAGAGACTAGCTAGTCTAGTCCGAGACAAGAAAGCGTTCATGAAATCCGATTTTTGTAGACTCTTACTTCGCTTGGGCTTAAGACTAGCTAGTCATTTACTATAGTAAATTACTAAATCTAGTCCTTGTTCATGAAAACGGGCCCGGGTGTCTATCAGTTTAAGAAATTTTTGTCCGAAGTCAGTTGTGACATTTTGTCTTTGTTTATGTTATTTATGATATATATATATATATATATATATATATATATATATATATATATATATATATATATATATATATATATATATATATATATATCATTAAACAAAATTACTACAGCTATTAGATACAGACGAATACCACTTTTAAGATTCAAGCAAGGAAATGTTTTCTAAAGTAATATGTCTTTAGCTTTCTTTTGAATGCATTCAGGGATTCTGAATTTCTAATCTCAAAAGGTAATTTACTCCAAGTGGAGGGGCCAGTAGATGATGAAAAAGCTCTTTTACCTGCATTTAATTTGCTCTGGGGAGTGCGTAACAATAACAGATCTGAGCTGATCGTAAATTCCGAACAGGGGATATCAATTCAATAAGTTCATTAAGGTAATTTGGAGCAGATCCGTAGAGGCACTTAAAAACGAGATTTGCTACTTTGTACTTTGTAGTCAATCCTACAAACTATAGGCAGCCAGTGCAGCTCTTAAAGAAGAGGGGTCGCTCCATACGACTTCTTTATTCCTAACACTAATCTAGCTGCATTGTTCTGAATGTCTTGCAATGTTTTAAATGTTTAATCTGATATACCGGACAAAATTGAATTGCAGTAGTCAAGTCTCGAAAATACTAATGAAGATATCAGTTTTTGGCATGTTTCTTTTGATATAAACTTCCGAATGTTACAAATCTTCTTTAATTCAAATAATACATTTAGCTTCTATTTCAGAGAGCTGACCTGGCATCCCATTGTAAGATCGCTGTCAAGCAACACTCCAAGATTTTTTTTACCTGGTTAACGAAATTTATAGAGCATCCATTAACATTTATTCTCCTTTCACACGCCTTTTCCCTCATTCTCTTGCTGCCAACAAACAAACTTTCTGTCTTTTCATAATTTAATCTCAAACAATTTCCTTCCATCCATGCCTTGACGTCTTCAGTGCATTTTTCAGATGTTTGTTTCTTGATCGATAAAGGATTAGCAATACTTAAGTCATAAATTTGATTGTCATCTGCATAGAGATGATGCATTAAGCAGTGAGAGTTTATCTTATCCGCAAGTGGAAAAAAATACAGAGTAAAAAGGACAGGACCCAATACAGATCCCTGAGGAACCCCAAACAAGAATATGTGTTGCTCGGATTGAGCACCATCGGTAGAGACAAACTGGTTTCTGTACGCAAGATAGGACTGAAACCAATCGAGTGCACTGCCGGTAATACCAATACATCCTACAACCTTCGTATCAAATTCTTATGATCAATTGACAACTAATATGTGTGTATTGCGCTTTCTTTTATAACCTATATATATATATATATATATATATATATATATATATATATATATATATATATATATATATATATAAATGAAATGAAGTGCTGTGGCTAATAAGGGAAAGAGGAGATCGAGCGAGCTAGAGAGAGAGAGAGAGAGAGAGAGAGAGAGAGAGAGAGAGAGAGAGAGAGAGAGAGAGAGAGAGAGAGAGAGAGAGAGAGGAGGGGGGGGGGGGGGAGCGAGAGAGAGAGAGAGAGAGAGTGTGTGTGTGTGTGTGAGAGAGAGAGAGAGAGAGAGGGGGGGGGGGAGAGAGAGAGAGTATGTGTCACTGGGAGAGTTAGTGAATCTGAAAGAAAGGTGATTGACTTGGTGTTATGGTGATATGGATAAAGAAGGAGATAATGTGCAGAAATAAAGTAAAATAAAATAGATAACACTTTTATTAATCGCAAAAGAGGAAATTTGAGTACATACGTGTGTGTGTCAAAAATATAGATACAAATAAATCATGTGGTTACAAGGCCTTCAAATGGCGACATACAACATATACATTTATGCAGATAATAGAATGCATAACATTAATAAATAAGTAAATGAATGAATGAATAAATAAATAGATGGATAGATCAGTAGATAAATGAATAAATAAATAGATAAATAAATAAATAAATAAATAAATAAAAATACACAAGTATGTGACAGCAATGTAAATTAAAATAAGATAAAGCAATAACACTTTAGCTAATTGTATACAATATAAAATATCTTAAAGTTGTTGTAGATAAGAATTATTTGACCGACATCTGGATAGACGAAGGGTTTCCTGTGTCTCTCTATCTTTGTTTTAATAGACAGTAGGCTGCTACTTCTCTCTTAAAAATTAAAGAGACTGTATAAATGGTGACTTTCGTCCCTAAAACAATTGCTTAGTCTGTTGAAACAGGACCGGACATATTATAATTCCTATGCTTTATAAATGGCATTTGTATATTTGCTTGCCTTTTTTCTTTTACAATTTTATCAGTCTTTCTTACCTCATATTTCATAGCATTTCCTGCCCATGTGGTAATACAAAACAAAACAAAACAAAAACAAACAATAATGCTCTTCAATAGTAAAAAAAAAGCGTTCAGAGGGTTTTGTCAATTCGAAATTCAGTTAAACCCGAACAAAATAAATTCTTTTATTCAATTTCGTTACAAATGAATCGGTATGCAAGTTCATGAAAGTTTGTCATCAATTTTCACCCTCAAATGTTTGTAATCTGAAACCTGTTCAATTTTGTGTTCATTAATATTAAATAGTTGGAGGTCATTATGTATGTATATATGAGGAAGTATTGATTAATACCAAATGTAAGCCAACTTGTGAAAAACAATCAAAACAGAGGGAAAGGAAAAGAAAGTATCGAAATAAATACAACAATCCCTTGGGGTGAAATGATAATGGTTCCCAATATTTTAAAAATAAACGTGCAATAGTTTTGAAATTGTGCTCAACATAATTGAGCAAACTTTGAGGAATCTATTTTTGTGGGTACTGATAGCTCTTTTGGTAGAAAACTAGCCAAAAAGAAAATGGATCAGCATCAGTTCCCGGTGCCGTCAAGATTTTACTTTGACCACTGTTTAATCTGTAGTGACTGAGTGGCAGGATCTGTTACCTAGATCTCGCGAAAAGTTTACGTATTTATCGTCTTACCGATACTAATATCGATATCGAACAACAACCGTAGTATCTGAATACCCAGCACCGGTTACCTACTGACAGTCACGTGAACATACTGACAAGTCCGATTGGTTTTTTGTGAAGGTTAAAAGGGTCGTCAGTGCCTTAGCGCTTCCGTATGAAATAATATTATGGGAACAATGTAGGAACAATGTTAAAACAAATTAATTAAAATTTAACAAAATCAAAACACATCACTAAATTTCAGATGCATAATTTCTACAATGTGCGATGAAGTCAAACAGTCCGCTTAGTTGTGTGGGCAATAGAATTAAGATAGTATTTAAAAACCCACGACAGGAGCGAGATTCCGTCACGCCCACTTTTTTGTTTCATGTGCAACCAAGCCCTCTATGACCCAGCCCACCTTTAATTAACACGACTATGTAATCAGTCATGTATAATCATGTCCAGTCGTTTATTATTCTCATACCCTTGAGAAATCTGAAGTTGTTGTATTCGGAAGGGTGAGACGTTTAATCACCTATTCTAGAAGCGGGACTCGGTTGCTTTTATAAGAACCGATTTTAATACTGACATCCCTACTTGAACGCAACCACCTGGGCCAGTCATCGACTGAGCATACAAAGATGAGTAGATCAGAAATGATTTCGGAGTAAATTGATGGTGCCTGCACAATTTTATTGCCAGATAAATAAGTTATGTTCTTTACAAGACCTCTTTAAAAGAATGCACAAAATAATAAACAAAACAACTTGTCTTATTAAATTGATTTCCCCAACAAATAAAATAAAACAAACTAAAGCGAATATGCGCAATAAATTGCTCATTTTCTGATCAGAGGATAAAGAAGCGTGGCCCTTGTGTTGTTCCACTACAACGTAAGTGACTACTATACGGATTGACCCTGGGATAATGATTGATAGGTACCAGTGGGGATTGAACCAGGGGCCATTTAAGATGGACACCCGTGTAGATTATACCAAAGATAATAAAAGGTCAATATTAGAGGGAGGAAATCGAGAGATCCGAGAATGTGAACAGTAGTGGGGAATGAACTCGAGAATACGGAGAGTAAACACAAGTGGGAAGTGAACCAGGGGCTAAGTAAGTGTAAGAGATGCCATAAGGAAGGAGAGAGAACCCAGGACTTTGAGATGTGAACATCAGTGGGGGAGTAAACCTGAGGCTATGGGATGGCGGAACCGATGGGGAATGAACTGGAGGCTGTAAGATGTAGACACAAGCGGGGAGTCGACTCGGACTATAGATATCACCTGTGCTATCTATGATAGATATGGACACAAGAGAGAAATATACCTAAGTATTTTTTGAGATGGATACCAGTGGGGAGTGAACCTGGGAGCATGGAAAATGGGTACCAGTGGGGAGTTAACCCGGGGCTGAGCGATAAAGACACCAGTGGGAGTGAACACGGGCTATGTGAGGCGGACACCATTGGGGAGGGAACCCAGGACCATGGGAGTTGGACACCACTAGTGAGTAAAGGTGGTACCACCGGAGATGGACTCCAGTGGGAGGTGAACCGGGGGCTATGAGAGGTGGACAATTAATGGCAACTTGCATGGCCTTATGAGTCTTCATTTGTTTCCCACTGCTTCAAAACAGTATTATGTCGGGATTGTTTAAATGCTAAGAATTGAATTTATATTCAACGAGGCTTGTGCTTGTATTAAATGTTTATGTCTGATTGAGAGAAACGAATAATATAATTTCTCAACTTGGCATAAACTACAATGTTATATTTCTGCTCATTTTAACGTTAAATCCCCTTGTTTGGCATCTGACTCACTCCGACATAATTTCGAGCGATGGGTCCCATTTAAATAATTAGTGATATCGATGAACAAAGCTTCAGGTACCGCATCTCATCGTGTGAGAAAGTCACGTGACGTAACGAGGAGCATCAAACTCCAAGACCGGCGACTTAGCTTTAGGTTGGACATTTTGATCTCAGTCTACTCAATTAGAAATGTCACGAGAAAACGATTTCATAAAAGAAGACTTATAGTTGACATACAAGAGTACACTCCAGCACGGTTTCCTCGAACTAATTTGAATGTCCCGAATTTTTACCTTATTATTCTTTGTTAGCATTTCATTCCTTCCTCGAACTAATTTTTACCTCGAACACGGTTTCCTCGAACTAATTTCACCCAGCCAACGTAAAAAAAAAAAAAATTAATATATATATATATATATATATATATATATATATATATATATATATATATATATATATATATATATATATATAAATTAGTCTTTTTAAAAAATTAATTCAATCGGTGATTTCGGCCACTGATGTTTAACTGCGACATTGACAGTCTCGTATGTGTGTCTATTTACACTGTAGGTGTGTGTATACAATATGATATACCCGCAGACACACACAGACTCTATTGCTGTTTCGCATAACCTACACCTCTCTACTTATTCTTATCACTTCGCCATTCGTTCCAATTTCGACGCCACGGGCCATGATCTGATTATGGTGTGCACGTTGTGATATAGCAACCCCCCCCCCCCCACCACACACACCTACCCTTTGTAACATGACATATATATATATATATATATATATATATATATATATATATATAT
>NC_088360.1:92519962-92567462 GCF_034508935.2 Berghia stephanieae | reverse complement strand
CCCTACCCCTCAATTGATAAATTATAATTTTAAAAAACCTCCCACCCTCACCCCCAACAACAACAAAAACAAACAAACAAAACAAAAACACATTAAAAACCGAAACGAACAAACCAAAAAGTATTTGATAATAAATCGAATCAGGGGTACAAAATTTATACAAGTAGTCACTAATGAAAGGGGAAGCTTAACTGTAACTTCGCCTTAATAACAGGATTGCCAGGTTGGCTTATTTTAATTAAAACCGCTTATTTAAAAAAAATTATCTTTGACGTTTATAATTTTAAGTTTATATTTTTTGATTATTTTGTCTGTAAGAAATTTTCAAATTACATATTATTTCATGCAATAACAATTCCACATTTTGGATAGCATTATCTATTGCCGTTACTATTGTGATGACATAAGTTCTCTATTTCTCTAGCTGTTAGGATAAGCTCCACATGTACATATGGAGGTCTGACATCCGAACCCTTTTTATGGGCCTAGCTTAACCGTATCCATCGTTAACTTTACGATGGCTACGGTTTAACACTGTTGTAATGGACAATATTTTAGTCATTTTTTGAGATTTCCATTACAACAATGAGAACACAAGAAAATAGGTTATCAGACCTGAAAATATGTGCACGTCGGTTAAGCTAGATAAATTGCTCTATTTGGTCTTGTGGTACGACACTCGCTTTAGGATCGATCCTGGGTTTGACCCTCGCTCGGCGCATAGTTGAGTCCTTGGAAACGGCTCTTTATTCACATTATCTCACCGTACCCTAGAGTAAAATGAGTACCTGGCCCTTAACAGCGTTGTCTGTGTCCGAAAAAATGTAGTATCGTTTAACAGGCGTCATGTCACCTCCCACATGTTAAGTATTGCTGTTGGCCAGGGACCCCTTGTAAAGCGCATTTAGCACGTTTAGTGGATATTGCTCTATATAAAAGCTCAATTAAAAAAAAAAATTAGACAATTTTTTTTGGAAACGAGTATTAAAAAAAAAAATATGGATTATTTTTTCGTAATGATTTGGATTATTTATAAAATATTTTCTGACAACCCTGCTTTATAAATACTACAATCCACTCGGAACGGTCCGGCCGTAAAATTCGGTGTCTATCGACCTAGAACATTTCCAATTCTATTCTGATGTTTATAAGAGTGATTATGCTGTAAATCAGGCTCTTACACATGTATGATGTCAGTAATTTGATATTAACTGTTCAACATTATTACATGAAATCGAAGGAACATTTCTTTTTGCCCAAGCCCAAGGGACTTGTGTTTGTCTTCGGAAATATCAGGTTAGTTACAAACACACTGGAAATGTTGGCGTTGCCAACGACACGTTAAGTTCGCTTAGAATTTCAATTTAAATCAAATCATAAGACAAAAGTCTTTTTCTTTTTTAAATGAATGGCTTTCAAAAAAATCAAGTGGGTTTTCATTCCATTACATTAATCATTAAAAAAAATTTGGTCTTCGGCCCACACAAGGATTGCTTTGGTTTTAGCCTTTAGCCACAAGCATTGCAATATCTAGACTAGACGTCTAGTACTCAGTATAAGTTCTGGTCCCACCCCCAAAAAGAGAACTCTCAATGACTCACGCCAAGACTAAGAGGAAAATATGTTTTGAGATTTTATGTAAACTAATGTCAATTGCCAAGGAGTGAGTCCTTGGTAGTTGACTGTTCATCAATTGCCAAGGAGTCAAATTGGAACTCTTCAGCCGCATGTGGTGATTTCAGTCGGGCCTCAATCAGCTGCATGTGGTGATTTCAGTCGAGCCTCGATTTGCGCGCATACGAATCTCGAACCCTGTCACAGTCACTGTCACTTTCTTTTCTTCCATTCGCCATTCACTTTCACTCATCCCTTGTCAATCGTTGGCATTTGTTTTTAATTTTTCTGTCCTTTCACGAATTCCAAGATGAGTTAAGATTATATCAAACAAAAATTACTGTTGATTTCGGATTCGGGGGGGGGGGGGGGGGGGGAACGAAGTGGCAAATCTCTGCCTTTATTTTAAAGGAAATATACTGCACATCGTCTTAATACGGAATAATTAACGTAAAACATTTGTGCAACAAGATCAATCCGTGGCATTAATAGTAAATAGTTGACGATTTACCAACTGGCAAGGTCCGTAACAAAAAGAGGAAATATGGGAGAGAGAGAGAGAGAGAGAGGAAATGACAGAGACATACATACACAGAGGAAAAAATGGCAGAGAGGGAAATGAGAAAATGACAGAGAGAGAGAAAGAAGAGTAAAAGAGAGTATTATTAATTAATATTAATACATAACATCACTCTGTGGCAATACATCACTTCATGACACTAAAGGTACTCCGTGGCAGTTAAAAGTACACATGCTTAGTTGATGAACTGGCACGGTCCTTGGCAATTGACGATTTGACAATTGTCAAGGTCCTTGGCAATTGACGCTACCATTATGGTAAATTAAAATAAAAGAAGAATAAAGATTAAAAGGGTTTTGTCATCATGGCCCCTCTGGTTATTGGTCTTGGTGGTTCAGTTTCTTATATTTGTCCTAAATATTGGTAGTATTTGTAGGCGTCCCTCCCAGGGTATCATCCTCAGTGGTTGACGGGGAGCCTTAAACAAATGTTCATTCCATGCAACAAATGGTAGAGATCAGTGGCGGTTCTAGCCTATTTATAGTGGTGGGGCAAAGATGATTCGGTCATATAATATATATATATATATATATATATATATATATATATATATATATATATTATATTTCAACTTTAAAAAAATAAAATATTTCAACCACAAATAATCACATTCACAATGAAAGGACAATACCAGTAGATTTTAATTATTCCAAACGTAATCAAAAAGGAATCACGAAAGAGAATACAACAAAAAAATAAAGCGACGAGACAAAATGCGACAACACCTTGACAATACAAGTCCATTTCGTTCACTCGAAAAATTAAAGAGATGCTTTAATCCCTCAACGGCGAGATTGATATTTCTGTTACATTTTCAGAAGTACGTAGTAACTTTAAATTTTTCATCGAGAAGCAACAACCGCGATATGACTCGAGTTTCATTCAGAGCTCAAATTGCATCATTTTTACTGCTCTCTTGGTGGTTAGAATGATTGTGCCGGTGGTGGTAGCAGTTGGAATAATGGTAGCGATGGTGGTGGTGGTGGAGGAGGAGGAGGAGGAAGAGGAGACGGTGAGGGAGGATGTAATTATGGTAGTGGTTTTGGTGGTGCTGTTGGTTAGAATGATAGTTGTGGAGACGATGACGAAAATTATATGATGATGTTGATATTGTTTTTATTGCTATTGTAGTATTTGTTGTTAATGTTGTTGTTGTTGTTAATGATGATGATAATGATGGCAACGACGATGTCGTCGACAATGATGATTACCGTACGATATTACAAAGTTTATTCAATCTTAGGCTTTCGCCATTAAATCATACACTTTGATGACAACATACATGAAAGTGGAAAAAAATGGTAAATGGAACCAAACAATAAATTGTTACCATTAATAACCACAAAAAATACAACAATCGTAATACCACCAATACGTACAATAATAATAATAATAATAATAATAATAATAATAATAATAATAATAATAATAATAATAATAATAATAATAATACCATCATCATTACTACCACCACCATCACTATTACCACCACCACCATCACCATCATTATTACGTTTCCAATCAGTTTTCTCGTTTTTTAAAAATTGATACCTATAATAGACGAAAATTCCGGTGATTTTTTTAAAGGATAGTTAAAATATCTACCATTTTATTAACCCTGAAAACTACGATTTTTATTTTCCTATTTCAAGTAGGCAGGTCTGCTATGACAAGTATCAGTTCCATAGTCAAAAAAAGACAAACAAAAACAAAGTTTGTTTAATCTTAGGCTTTCGCCAATAATTCATACAATACAATTAAGACAAAATAATGCTACCAATCTCTCCTCATGCATTCATTAACAATAACGACCGTGTTATCTTTACTCCTTACCCAACCAACCCCTAGCTTCCCGATTCTTCATCGCGAACTATCTTATGTATGTATTAGCTTCAGGACGGGCAAGTACGGAATCTGCCCACCCTTCCTTTAAACGTCTTTATTTCCTCTATAACTTAGAATTCAACTCTCTCCTTTCTCAGAAGAGTATTTCTCGTATACTAATTCAATTGTTGAGAAAACCAAAATGGTGGTTGTATTTTATATATTTATTTAGTCGTGACTTCTGAATAAAAGTGTTTTGTTTTATTAGAGGGAATACAATAGAAAATTACATTGTTTTGCAAAAATATTTAGTCTGGCAATAAAAATACAGCGGTAATTACTTTAAGAATTTTTTTTAAAAAAGGAACAAATTAATTTGTTTAAAAAGAAACAAAACAAAAAAACAAAACAAACAAACAAATAAGACAACAATTTAAATAAATGAATTTTGAGAAGCACTAAAGAAAACGAGAAAAAAAGAGATAATTTAAATGGATAAACAAATATATTAAAACAACACAAGTTAATACTAACTTGATATAATATTAGTAAATTGATACATTTAATTCAATACTGGAACCTTCCCAATGTTATTACATCAATGGTACCAGCACAAGTAAGGCAATAAATAAAAAAAAGTTCGTTTGCCAAAATCTCTATTTAGTGCTCACTGGTTTATAAGGTGGGCTCATTTGAATTAGCCCGACCTAGAACTAGAGAGGCCAGACAGCAAAATCACCGTCAGGCGACGTGACGATGAGATGACGATGTGGGCGGAGTGGAGTGGTTGGGAAAGGGGGGGGGGGGGGGGGTGATAAAAAAGAACAGGAGCGTATCCTGGTTTATGCATTACGGGGTGCATGGTGATTCGCAATCTATCAAAAATACATACAAATTGATTTCAGTACGAAGTATCAAGTTTAAGTACTAACTTTTAAAATTATCTAATTTAAATTAGATTATTTCGGACCTGGTAATACAGCTTATAACTTGAAAAAAACAGGCTGGTATTTGCCCACCCTGCCCAATATTACCAGCCGTCCCTGGTAGAGATGTTGGTGGGTTAATGAATGAGGTGTTCTTGAACATAGTGACAGACATTTGTAGGAAGGTAGGGATCTACAAGGAGCCTTTAGGGAGTCTATAATATATTTGTGGACAAGTTAACTCAGGGCTGTAACAACTTGTCGAAGTGAAGGCAGCAAGTTTTATGAGCTCTTAACCAATAGAACAGGATTGAAAAATGTACGTCTAAAGGGAACCTGTTCCAGTCCTATGTGTATTTACAAAGTATTTTAATATCATAATCATATATTGCGCTCAGCCGCCTCTACCCGGTGATGGTTGAGATGCGCTATAGAATAAGAGCTTATTATTATTCTAATTATCAATTTAATGATACGTGGTCTGAGGGAGTGCAAGTCTTTACCTGCCTTTAAAAAGAATCTCAAGACACATCTTTACTATATTTGCTTTTATTGACGCTAAGAACCCTTGATTTGCCTATGAATTCATTGCATTGTATATATATATATTATATTTTATTTTCAAAACTAGTAAGAAGCCCGCAATTTCGCGGGGAAAGAACTATTTTCATTTGATATTGTACCCACCATCATTTAATGAGGGCAGATTGGTAAACAACGTTGTCTGTGTAACTTGGTACATCCTCTGTTGATTTTTCTGTGTGGCCCAACATTAAGTGTAAGCCACTATAGCCTCTGACCCGTGACACCGGAACATACAGTTGTCCGTGTGTGAAAACAGGTTGTGGTAAGAACATCAACTGCTAAAATCAACCTGAAGTAGCAGACGTGAGCAGAGTTGAAAGACACAATCCTGGGATCGAGAACTTACCTTACATTACAGTACTCTGGCGATCATGTTTGGTGGCGTTTTTATGCACCTCCGTTGGAGGTGTACAGAAATGCACCGTTTTTATGCACCTCCACTGGAGGTGTACAAAAACGCACCGTTTTTATGCACCTCCATTGGTGGTGCTGGTTGATTTTGAAAATGTTGTTGCTTGAAGCTTGAAGGAAAAAATAACGATAAGTGTTGAATTGTAGACCTCAATTTAATAGACGAAGACATACTGTGGGCGTTTCTGATTTCCCCTTTATCAACAAAACACGACGAATAAGACACTAAGGACGAATAAGAGATGTGTAGTGTGAATGGCATAGATAGGGTAAATAGACATAAACAGTGATGGGACTGGCAGTTTTTTGAAAAACAACAACAAAACCAACAACAACAAAAGAAGAAGAAAAAACCCCCAATAAAATGACAAAGACGCGGTAAACGAATATACTGATGATAATGATAAAATATTATAAAATCATTACAATCGACGTTTACATATAAATGCTCGACGATAACACATTGAATGGTACCGATGTTGTTTTAAAATAATAATAATAATAAAATAATAATAATAATAATAAATAATAATAATAATAATAATAATATAATAATAATAATAATAATAAATAATAATAATAATAATAATAATAATAATAATAATAATAATAATAATAATAATAATAATAATAATAATAATAATAACAATAATATAATAATAAAATAATAATAATAATAATAATAATAATAATAATAATAACAATAATAATAATAATAATAATAATATAATAATAATCAATAATAATAATAATAATAATAATAATAATAATAATAATAATATAATAATAATAATAATAGATTAATTTAAGGTTTTAAATATATGTCCAGTAACTATAACAACAAAAATGATGTCTTTCTCAATAAAGTAAACTTTTTATTAAAAAATGTCCACAATGGGATTGAACCCAGTACCTTCAAGGTTAGAGTCTGACGGCTTTTCCACTGCGCTACGGAGTCACCTGAGGGTTCATAACATTTAATAAGGTCTTTCTAAAACCTTATATTTTACCTTCAATGCAACTACTATTTTCTGATTTTAAATTTCGATTTTTTAGATTATTATTATTTTTTAAAAATTTATTACCAAAGAAATTAAACCTGGGTATTATCCACCCGAAACCATCACACTGAAAGCATCATAGGGGCAATAATAATTCTTGATGTCATAAATAGATGAAAACTGTTGAAAACTTAGTGTAGATCTGAATTCCGTAAAGTAATTAAGTGAATACATTATTTCGATTGCAACGATTTGCGTAAAAACGCCAAACTGACAACTTTTTACAGTGTCCAGATTGGCTGTTTTTGAGTGTTAGTGTCGTCGGTACGTATTTTATGATATCTGTTTGACTCAACGAACTTTCAAATTGACTTTAAATTATAAAAGGAAATCGAGTTACCTGTTTATCTATCTGTAAAAAATACATTTCTAATTTTCAAATCTTTCAGTAGAGTTGTGCGCCGTATCATTTTTTTTATTGACTCAAATAAGCACAATGTTCTCCACAAGGCTATATTTTTTAAAGAAAGGATTGATAATTTATATATTGTAAAGTGACCAGAGCTCGTGTTTTACACGAGAATGAGCGCTGTATAAATGTTAATTATTATTATTATTATTATTATTATTATTATTATTATTATTATTATTATTATTATTATTATTATTATTATTATTATTATTATTATATTATTATTATTATTATATTATTATTATTATTATTATTATTATTATTATTATTATTATTATTATTATTATTATTATTATTAATACTATCATAATTGTTAACGTTATTATCATATTCATATATGTATCCTTATTATTATATTATAGCAGCCGAGACCATCCGTCTTCAGAATGCTAACACAAAAGGCATCAATTTATCAATCATATATCTATTATCACAATATAATAAAAAGCACAATTAAAGTAACATATCACACAAAACATTTCACAGCATTTGAATTATAACTTATAACACATATAATTCTGTACATACTATAATAATACGAATACATCATTATCTATTTCACCTACCCTGTCCTGATAACTCTTATAGAGTTGACGATTCCGCAGGCATATGTCAAGAATTTTATGTGTGTTTCTTCTAGTAGCTACATATTAGCCCTTCAAGGTTTAGAGATGGAATGAATAGGTTACTAACTTGGTTTTGTAATTTAGTCAACGTTAGTCTCCAGGACAAGTCTCAACCAATCAGTTTTAAGAGTAAGAGGAATAAAGGAAGGAAGATAGAGAGAAAAACAGAGAGATTTAGAGATAGAATGATAGATAAAACAATCCTGGGGGGGGGGGGGGGGGGGGGGGGGGGAGAAAGAGGAGAAAGATTAGACACGTTCATGGAGAGTGAACAATGTTCACCAGGTGACAAGGACAAAAAGTGAATGGTGTTTACTGCAGATGACAAGGAGTGGGTCAAGTTCATGACAAGGATATTACTGTCACTGTGATATTTGTCCTCTCAATCCTTACATAAAATTGGCAAATTTATTAACACTTTACTGTTCCATCCCATTAAAACAGTTTTGACATGGAAATGTACTTGCTTTATGGGGCCCAAGCATAAAACCCTGTGCCTGAGCACTGAGAGTTGAGTGAGCTAAAATTTCACATCAATATTGATTGCAATTGAATGCAGCCAAGTTGTGACAGGATATTTGATTTTATCACTAAACAGATACCAACTGCTTGGTGCCAAAGGATTCTCAAAATCTGGACTCTACTTTGTTTTGCAGCACTTTGTCAAGAGTATTCATCTTATTTTTTTAATGGATTTGAGATGGGGATTAAAATTATAATATAAGATCCAGACACACAGCTCTTTGATTGAACTACTATTTAAGTAGATTTGTGCCATGTCTTCATTTTGAAAACAGATTTAGATGCATGAGTTTTTTTTTTCACTACACCTGTCATAGTCACACCAAAAAATTGGAATTCCATCTGTCACTTTTCATTTCAATAAGTTTTTTGACAGAAAACCATTGTCATTGTTGGTAAGTACAGTTGGGTCTCTATAACCCGGAGCTTCACAATCCAGATTTATCTATTATCTGAGCAGTCATACCTTGATGTGATGGCAGCAGCAGCAGTAGTTGTAGTAGTAGTAGTACAGTCCACTCCGGATAATCGCAACACCTTGGGATCAGTGAAAATGTTGCGATTAACCGAAGTTGCGATTAACTGAAGTAGAGTTTCCCATCCACTATTGCAACATTTTGCTTCTGAGTTTACAAGATCTTGTGACCGTCCATGGCTGCGGTCTCTTTGGTCGATTTCAGATAAAATGATGGGATGCTGTTTTCACCACCGCTTGTTTAAAGTTTTTATAACAATTTTGATTTGATTGATCACTGATCGGTTTCATACCATATATGGTAAACTCAAACCAATTGTTGTAAACATTGTTCTTAGTCCATCATGGACTGAGCAATTTGATTGAAATAAAAACCAAGTAAAAGCAGCTTTGATGCAAGTCGACATCTATTTAGATTGGATTAACTTTCACTCTTTTGTTCTCAACATTCGTAAGAGTCAAAGAAATTAGCTGTGATGAGAGACAATAAGTTCTCACCAAACCCATAGCTGCGTATTGGTCCTTGTCAAAGTTAGGCAGATGAATTTTTTCTTTGTTTTGTCTGTTCTGAAATTTTGATCTCATTGTGGAAAGTGTCATTTCATAACGATTCAAATGTGCTGGAACAATACCCGATAATTTAGCAACATTTGGACTAGCCTCTGCCATCCTAAATTTGTTAGTGTTAGTAGTAGTAATTAAAAAGGCTGACTTTTATATGTTGCAATTCGATAAAGTGGAGAGGGGGGGAGGCCCACGTCAATCCCTCATCCCGGGGCCAAATGGGCGTTCCTTATTTTATTTTTTAAAAGTTGGCAGCTATGCAAACCCATATTCACAGTTGTCAATCCCAAAACAAAGGATATCGCTCAGTTTCTCTTTACAATCTCATTGTCTACCTGTTGTCTAGCCCTCCTATCTTATGATCACAGATGTCCTCGTAAACCAATACTGCAATGCCCCGCCCTTGTTTTGAGTCTTTAGCATTAAACCCCACTCTCGATTCTTCAACCTGTCATGATTTCACCCTGACGAAATTTAATCATGAGATTTTGTTTGATTGATTTCTTGAATGTGCCACTTTTTGAGGGTGAAAATTTGTTGCAATTAACCGAAGTTTGTTGCACTTAACCAGTGACTTTTATATAGAATTAATTCTGTTTCTTGAGAAATGTTGCGATTAACCGAAAGTTGCGATTAACCGAGTTGCGATTATCTGGAGTGGGCTGTAGTAGTAGTAGTAGAAGTAGTAGTTGTAGTTGTAGTAGTAAGAGTAGTAGTAGTAATAGTAGTAGTAGTAGTAGTAGTAGTAGTAGTAGTAGTAGTAGTAGTAGTAGTAGTAGTAGTAGTAGTAGTTGTCATCCTGTTAGATAGGAAATGATGATGAAGGTAGTGTGGTATTTTCCGTATTTTTATAGTGAGCAAAAAAAATGATATCCTGAAAATTATTGAAGTTTGGGGGGAGGGTTTGGAGGGGGGTGGGGGGGGGGGAGGGATTGGTCCTAGAGGGAGAAGATATTATGGTTGGGAGAAAATAGAAGATTGGGGCAGGGACAAATGATAATTATGATGATAATGAATGGTGATGATAATGATGTGTAATGACGACAATGATGATGAAGATTGCAAGTCAATCAAAATCTTACCTTAAATGCTGTGTTAACAAGTAACAGTGGCAGTGTTTTGGATAGTTAGAGTGATGTTGATGATAGCTTGGCTACTCTGATGATTGCAATGATGCTGAAATATTTGTCACTTTAAAATTCAAATATATTTTTATTTTTATTTGATACTTCCTTATTGTCTTAAACATTATGCCATCCTGATTTCAATTCTAGTTTATTTTAAGATTTGTATAATAATAACTCTGTGATGCACACGGTGGCCATTGTAAATCCATGAAAATATATTATATTTAAAATGGCCCAATTTATGTGTATTCTTTTATTTTATTTATTTATTTATATTTATATTTGTTTATGTTTCAATTTGAAAGATAAGTCTCTTGTACTATTATAATATTATTTATAAATTTACCCCCCCTCAAAAAATTAATAAAAAAAAAATGCATCATTGTGGAGCTGATTGCATATAATATATATATATATATATATTTAATAAAAATAAAAATATATATAAAATTATAATATATAATATATATATATATATATATGATAATATATATATATATATATATATATATATATATTATATTCATTTTCATAGGTTGATTTAAGAATTATCCATCATCCAAATACAATAATGCTATGAATTTACTTTTCAGTAACCTGTGGCGTATGCTAATGGATACTGAGCGGGCCATCTACCGTTTGATTTTATTGCTGCTGGTGGCTGGATTTGTATACTTCACATATTCACTGTATTGTAAGTCTTGTTGTTATTGTGATTTTCAAATATATATAATTTATGTGTATGTGTGTGTGTGTGTGTGTGGGGGGGGGGGGGGGTTGTGTGTGTGGGGTTGAAAGAAATCTCCCTCACTGCTGGTTTTTAACCATTAAATATAGAGTTCACCCGAAAGAAAACAGTGAATTTAATATAAATTCAACTAAATTGGAGCTGGATATTAATTATGAAATTTACAAAGATTGATGCTTCATCTGGACTACCTTTTTTCAGAAAAAATCATCCTCCCCAACTTTCAACCCTGATTAGTAACCAGTACCACATATCAGGGTCTTCAATTCAAGATGTAAACTTCACATACCTAGGCATTTAAAGTTAGTGAAACAGGAAGTACAGAGGAAGATATTAAAGTCAGAATAAGGAAAGCACAGCAGACTTTTGTCACCTTGTCGTCCATATGGACAGCAACAGCTGTCTCTAATGCAACCAAGCTTAGAATATTTGGCTCTAATGTGAAACCTGTTCTACTGTATGGATCGGAAACCTAGAGGGTCACAAACACCCTTACTCACAAAATTCAAACCTTCATTAACAAATGCCTCCCCAAGATTTTGAAAATCAGATGGCAAGACCACATCTACAACATAGAAATATGGAGAAGGTCAAACCAAGAACCCATCTACACCCAAATCAGGAGGTGAAGACCAGGGAGCGATGTCACCTGCCAGTCCCTTGAGTGGAACCCCCAAGGGACACAAAAGGTGGGGCGTCCAAAACAGACATGGAGGCGCTCACTGTCAGAAGAAATGAAAATGGCAGTGCTTACTTGGGAGGCTACCAAGAAGATGGCCAAGGACAGAAATAGATGGTGAATGCTCGTAGAGGCCCCATGTTCCACGAAGAGGATTAAGTCAAAGTAAGTTATTTGGAAAATACTACATTAGTACGGCATAACTGAAACTTATATACATGGGTGCAAGAGTGCCGGCTACAGCCGGCCTGCCGGCCGGCCGATTGGATTACCGAAAAAAACGTCGCCGGCTTTTTGCGATTTGGATTTGATTGATTTAAAAAAAAATAATTTTTTTTTAATGTTTAGGTCCAACAATCGTGTCGGGTACGTCCATATGATTAAGCTAAACTTTTGAATCACGATGCTACTGTGACCCGGAAGTGATAGTTATATTATTAAATTTGAACCGGAAGTTGATAAGAGAAGAAATGAAAGTTGACCCAGACAAAAACACAGCGTGTTTTAACTTCTTCTTGAATCTTGCAGGCTTTTTCAGATTATATGTCTGGTCATAAGTAGACTTGCAGGCTTTTTGAGGTCCAGTTGCTTGCACCCATTCTTATATATGACCGAGCAAGCTGCCAAATAATCCATAATGTAAAACTTTTAGACTCCTTTGAGATTAAAATGAAGTGAGGCAAGGAAGTCTCCTTTCACCAATAATATTTCTAACAGTAATTGACTGGGATAATGCGCAGAGCTATGGGAGATTAAATGGAACCTGGCTCAATACCTAGAACACCTTGTCTTTGCCGATGATATTTGCTTATTGTCACAATCCCATCAACATTTACAATCAAAAACAGACAGTCTTGTCAAGGAAGACTCACAGACTGGTTTAAGAATAAACACAAAGAAAACAGGTGATGAGATTACTAAACAACAACACAACACCCATCTCAGTAAAATGGAAACAATCTGAAGGACGTAGACAAATTTACATATTTGGGTAGCATTGTTTCAACATCAAGATGAAGACATAGAAGATACATAGGAAAAGCAAGCCTGCATTTATCACCCTCAGACCTATATGGAAATCAACAAATCTATCACTGAAAAACAAATTCAGAATATACAACACTAACGTAAAAGCAGTCTTTCTGCATTGCTCAGAAACATGGACAGTGACTAATACTCTCTATAAAAAACTTCAAACCTTCACAAACAGATGTCTTCGAAACATACTCAGGATCAGATGGCCTGAGAAAATCAGTAATAAAGACTTGTAGCTGGACAAGAGAAAATTAGCAAACAAATCTCAACAAGACAATGGAAATGGATTGGTCACAATTTCAGAAAACCAGCATCAGACTTTACGAGACAAGCTGTGGACTGGAACCCTCAGGGAAAAAAGAAGGTTGGGATGCCAAAGAAAATATGGAGAATGTCTCGTGAGGAAGAGGTGAAGTTGGCTGGAATGTCTTGGGGAGAGATGAAGAAAAAGACACAGAACAGAATATGGTGGAGATGTACTGTTGAAGCCCTATGTTCCACAAGGAATGTAAAGGATTAAATAATTTGTATAGAAAATTGTAAAGAAAGCAATTTATGTATATAATAGAGAGAAACAAGTTGTTTGATAATTGATGACTATCACTTTGTGTATCACATTTCAAGATATGCCTTAATTTTAGTAAATTATAGACTTAATTTCAATATCTCTACAGATGGCAGTGGCATTTTATTGCCAAATCCTTGGAATAGTAGACCAGCCAAAGTAAGTACTGTCATAATTATGGGTGCAAGATTCCCCGCTTAACCTGGATTTCTGGCTGTTTGAAATGAACTTTAATTTGTGATCCATTGTCTCAAAACGGTATTATGTCAGGGTGAACAAGATGCTGAAAGGTCACTTTTAAACTTAACTAGTAAAGAAAACGAAATTTAGGTTTTCAGCACTTTAAAATTTTATATTTTGTTTTCAATAATACATATATGGACTCAACCAAAGTCTGATGTTTTTGGTCATAGATTCTATTCTCAGAATTTTGATCATCCTGACTTAATATCATTTTGAGACAGCGGGTCACATTTATTTTCGGCATTTAGATCACCACAACGTAATACCATTTTGAAGCATAGGTCACATTTCACAGTGATGCCAAAGCTCTGGTCTCACCGGAAAAAACTCCGGTCTGGAGCAAAAAATTCCGGGCTCCGGGCAACTTCCGTCAAATTCCGGTGAGGTCAATTTGTTCCAAGGATATCTCCCCCCCAACCTCCAACCACCACATCATCATCACTGCCACTAGTAGTACAACCATCATCACTACTACTACTACTGCAACCACCACCACCACATCATCATCACTACCACTACTACTACTACAAACACCACCACCACCACATCATCATCAGTACCACAACTATTATTACCATCACCACCACCACATCATCATCACTACCACTACTACTATAACCACCATCACCATATCATCATCACTACCACTACTACTACAACCACCACCACCACATCATCATCACTACAACTACTTCTACAACAACAGCCACTATCACATCTTCATCATTTCTACCACTACTACAATAACCACCAACACCACATCCTCACTACCACCAGTACTACAATCTCTACCATTTGGTTTTGGCGCTTTACTCTATTTGAAATAAGGAAACTTTTGGATTGTATTTGGCAATGTGTTTATGTATCATAATATAATTCTTATCAGTTATCTATTTAGAACTATACAATATGTAAACACAATGCCAAATACCAATCCAATTCCTTTTTCTTGTGTGCGGAAATTCCTCTTTCGGCATTGAAATTCCTACAAGTGGTGTCTGAAACTCCTGTGAGCCAAATTTAAAGTTGGCGTCTCTGCATTTCAAAATAAGTTTCAGGCTTTTTGAATTTTGTTGGAAATGGATTTCAGGCTTTTTTGGCCTAATCGACTTGCACCCATCCATAAATTCAAGGCATCTGCATACCTAGTTTGATATTTTTATGCATATGTGTTGTGATAAAATGTCTTTTTGATGGCGAAAGAGAATTTAAACATTAAAAAAAATAGAATTATTTATAAATTGAGGACATCAATTTTTTATGCAGATACGTTGGTGGTATTAGTGTGTACTTTTGGCGACTTGCTCCATTTGATGTTGGTAGTATGTGTGTGTGTGGATTTGTGTGTTGGGACCCCAGCCTTAATTAATTAAAGTTGGGAATCCATGTAGACCAATTTTCAAGGGCAGAGATTTTTTTTGCAGTAGCACTGATGGTTTACAATCAATGGCAATGCTGGCTTAATGACCAATCAGAGAGTTTTGGCTATTGACCAATCAGAGTATCTGGCAGTCTGTCTGCGATAAGCATTGATAAGGTTTTCATTCATCTAATCATTTCAAAAAATCTCAGCCCCTAAAACGGCCCTAAAAACTCAAGATTAACTACCTCTCATTGCAATGCTTTGCCTTGCATTCTATCATCACTTTTCTTTACTTTATGTATGGATTGGACATAGTGACATTTCATTACAATGACATAAAATTGCCGGTCCCAATTATGTTGTTATAAGCAGGTTGCACTGTAGTAGTAGTAGTAGTAGTAGTAGTAGTAGTAGTAGTAGTAGTAGTAGTAGTAGTAGTAGTAGTAGTAGTAGTAGTAGTAGTAATAGTAGTAGTAGCAGTAAAGGTAGTTAGTAGTAGAGGTTCTATTTACTGTATAAATTATTGTTAAAGTATTGTTCAATCCTGCTCGATTGGCTATATAATGAAAATATTCTGTAATTTTTCTTTCTGCTTGCAGAGTATTGATCATCTATATGATAAGGATCCTACTTTAAAAGCTGTGCATGAAAGAATGTTGAAAGAAGGAGATGGCTTCAGCAAAGAAATTACCATTGTCACTGCCTACTTCAATCTAGGAAATTTGAATAAAGGAGGTGTATTTGGGAGCTATACCCCTAACCGCTATAAGAAATGGATGTCTGTTTTTGGTCGTATTGATAATCCGATTGTTGTCTTTACTGACTCTCTTGATGTTGTAGATTTATTTAAAAATATCCGTCGTCATTTTAGTCCTCAGAGGACAACTGTCATCCAAGTGAACAGGACAGATCTTTGGGCTTTTTCTCTTGCTCCCAAGATTCGTGAGATATACAACCAACCCGGTTATCCTGATTATGATCCCAATACTGTTAATGAAAATTATTCTTGTGTTATGCATGCCAAATTCGAACTTGTCAATAAAGTGATTAAAGAGAAAATGTTCACAACAAAATACATTGCCTGGCTTGATATTGGCCTTTACCGTGCCATTGTGTCAGAGAGCCATATTTTCCCAATTCGTTTACCACCAGGTTTTGACCCCAAAAAAGTTGCTTATAGTGGACAACATACATTTGACCCTTCTTTGTCCCCTTACCAAATCATTGTTGAGGATAAGACATGGGTTGGGGGTGCCATGTTTTTAGGGAAGCCGGAGCAGGTGTACATTTATACTCATGATTATATGCGTGCTGTAAAGAAATTAATTTCTGAAAATATGATGAGCACAGATCAGCAGGTTATTTACATCATGTATCAGCCAAGTTTTCACTTTGATGCAAACATCGAAATTCAGACATATACGTCTCATAGTACAGATGACTGGTTTTATCTGGGATATTCCATCAAAGAGACATGGGATGCCTCATTGAGACGAGCTGTTTCTTTGGTCAAATTTTTACATCTTATTTTATGATAAAAATTCCTTTTTGTGAAATATAATTTATTATATCAGTTTGGTTTGGAGAGCAAAAAAAAAAATAAAATACTGCCATTGCCTTTCCAGTGTTAATATGTGATATTTAATAAATCTTTAATAGATTTGCTAGATTTTCATCACTTGATTTGTGAGTTTGTGTGTTTCTGTGTAGAACTAAGGGGTGGTTCTAAAATTCCATAATGTCTGTCTTAAGAATGAACGAGTGAGGGTGAAAACAAAAAAGCAAGCGCAAGTGTCAAAGTTAAAGAAAGAAAGAGTGTAGAGCGCAGATGAGATTATTCAGATTTATTTATGTCGATGTGTTTCTTATATTGTTTTAAGACATAATGTAAAATTAATCTCCAGATTTTTATTATTCCTTTTTTTTTTCTTTTTCTTTTCTTAAATTTTATTGAATTGACTAGATCAGTTCACCTGAAATGTATAGCTTAATTATGATAATTCTCTGTTTCTCTCAGTTTTGTTGAAATATGTTAAATATTTTGGTTCGTCATTGCAGGATTTTCAAATGATTGAAATGTATTTCTATGACGACCATCAATAGAATTGAACAAAATTGAATAAAATAGCTTCAAAAATGATATACATATCCTTCTTCAGCCAACCAAGTAATTGCTTTGCTTTCAGTTATAGTCTCAATTATATTACTGAGGCTTTTTATTATCATTATCATTAAATTTCTACTCTAGTAATGTTTATTTATAAAATGAAATGTAGCGTCTTGCAATGATTCATTGTAGATATTATTTGTATTTATTTGAAGGTGTGGTATTTCTTACTTTTCTGAAATGATTAATATATATAGATATCATTTGTATTTATTTGAAAGTGTGGTATTTCATACTTTTCTTCAACGATTAACATGCTGTTCTCGCATTCCTCAATTCAATGAATTCATGATATGGGATGCCCTTTATGTTACTGTTGGGGAAACTTTTTCTTTTTGGTCTATCTTGAGAATAGACGGAGTCAGAGATCGTTGTACATCAGCAATGCTGCAAAGTGAGCAAGAAAAGCAAAGTCCCATGTTAGAGGAAATAATGAGAAACTGACAGCTGAGATTGTGGCTGGTGATGGGGGATTTTTGGGTCATTATTCAACCTGCTTTTAATCGTTTCCTGGTAAACTGAATTCTTATCATCAATCTTTGGAGAGGCTAATGTTTGAGTCACAGTTTTATGAAAGTTGAAAAAGCTTGTGTCCTGTCAGCCTCTAGGTCACAATTATTGTTGTCCTTGGAAAAGGCTCTTTCTGACTGCATTCAGGTGTAAAATGAGTTCCTGGGGGTAAAAACGTTATTTCTATTTATTTTTAAAAAAAATTGTAATAGCGACTTATGCTTGTGATTTCTCATCCTTTACGTTTAGTATTCTGACATGGCGGTTTTTAGCAACGAAAAAAAAATCCCAATTTTTGCAAGCTAAAAACAGCAAAATTTGCAAAACATTTGCAAAAATTTGCGGCTAATTTTCCTAAAAACCCACAATTAGTTCACGAAAGAGAAAGGTATTTGTTTGTTTTTAAGGGTTTCACGGCGCTTGCAAAAATGTAAGGTCATATCAGTGCCAGTAAAAAAATAAGAAAATGGGATAGTAAAAAAGAAACTTTTCTTGATTAATTATGTTTCACGTTCTACACAAGCTATCAAATATTTTAAAAAAGAAAAATTCTTTTATTTTTTTTTTTGTCTTTTAAAAAATTATTAGATATAATTTTTTTTAAACTTTGCAAAATCTCGAAAAATTGCAGATCAGTGATATGCAAGCAGTGAAAAAAACTGCCATGCCAGAGTATTGCTGTTGGACCCCTTTTCTATGAGCACATTTAGTGGGTATTGCGCTATGAAAAAGCTCAAGCTCAATGCCTGCCTTTTGAATTAAACAACAGCTACAAAATATCGTAGTTGTGGGCAGGTCTGCAAAAGTGACACAAGGCCAGTGGTGACCTTGGATGAGTAGATTTGTAAGGGATTGATCTCTCTCTCTCTCTCTCTCTCTCTCTCTCTCTCTCTCTCTCTCTCTCTCTCTCTCTCTCTCTCTCTCTCTCTCTCTTTCTCTTATCTCTCTTTCTGTTCCCCATATTTCTCGCTCAACCACCCATCTATCTTCATGCTATGTTTACAGAAGTCATCTGGTCGTAGAAAGATAAGTATATTACAATAAGCAATGTTGATCGACTGAGAAAGCAATTGTTAAAGGCTTAGATCAAATTTATAATTTTACCTTTGTTAAATATTTTGCAATTTATTTTAAACTGCATAACAAAGGTATCATAGTGTGCTTTGTAAAGTAAAAACAAATACTATCTAACCTTTTGACCAAAAAATTATCATAATCATCTTGATGTAGTGAGCTGTATGATTTATATTGTGATCCTTTAAAATCATTTTTGGGAAAGGGCAATTCATTAAATATCCTAAATATTTACTAAAGAAGTATATAATATTAATGTGTTGATGCACCTGCTCTGAGTACTTCCTAGTGATTTGGTAAAGATCTGAACAAGTGTGTATATGGTAGAGCGCTCAACAAATACAATGTATTATTATTATTACAATGTTACCCAACTATGATATTGTAATATATGTAATTTTTGCATTTTGGTTTGAGTTGGCCCAATGGATCGATACATTTTCCTCCTTTTTGACAAATTTTCATTATCATTGCTGTGTCTGTGAGTGCATATGCAATGAACTTTACCCTAAGTAATACTTTGTTTTAAATTTTATAAATGAATTGCTCAGCGCTTTCAAGTTTGTTAGGGTGATGCACTATATTCTATTCAGTATAATTTCAAAAGTGATAATAGTAATAATAATAATGATAATTATAATCCTCATAATAATGATAATAATAATAATAATAATATAATATAATAATATAATAATAATAATAATAATAATAATAATAATAATAATATATAATAATAATAATAATAATAATAATAATAATAATATAATAATAATAATAATAATAATAATAATAATAATATAATAATAATAATTTTAATAATAATAATAATAATAATAATTTTAATAATAGTAATAGAAATAGAAATATATTGATAATCATGGTAAAATGATAATGATAATTATTGTTATTATCACCAATATCATAAATAATTATCTATTATAATATTACAGTGCAAGTCAGTTAATCAAAACTTTACTGCAGGCTTGCCAACCAATTAACTGACTCCGCTTGTGGCCTCCATTGCAACAAATTATCAAGACTAAACATATCTTTTGCAGTGGCTATATATTACTGCAAAGCAACCTTTGATTTGTTTGTCTAAAATTTTACTTTCCATTCTTCACTACATCTAACATTATTTGTGTGTAGTCATGATGATAGATGAAAGAGAATGTGTTACCCTATCATATGACTTCTCATTAATGCGAAATAGTTACTCCACCCATGTCTTGGGGGTGGGGGGGGGGGGGGGGGGGGGTGGGGGGGCTATTGAATCAAGGACATGAGAATAATTTCTATAATGTTCCATAACACAATATACAATTTTAATCAATGCAGCATATATATCTCATCAGCAGCAAATCCATCAACCATTGCAGTATTACATGTGCTGTTATTAATCTAGACTAGTAAATGGCTAAAGTATTACCATATCTAATGGAATAGGTGGTAACACACTCAATGCCATTGTTAATTGCCATTGTTAATTAACCGACTTTTTTAATACATTTGAAGACACTGGAATTATGATTAAGTAGAGAGAAAAAAAATCTTTAAACATTTGCTGAAGCTATGAAATAGTTCCAAGTAACAGTTATGTGTTCCGATTAACCAGTATAAATTTTATAGAAAACAATCTATTCCAGACAGATTGTTCCAAATAAATAGCTGTTTTGATAAAGCAGCATTCCAAATACCAGCTTCAACCGTGTTATTAATACTATTTTTTTTATCATTATCATTATCGTTGTGGATAAAGAAAATTTAATTTTAAAAAATTATTATTTTATTATTATATTATTATTATTATTATTATTATTATTATTATTATTATTATTATTATTATTATTATTATTATTATTATTATTATTATTATTATTAATTTTTTTTTTTTTTTTTATTACTGTTATCGATCAATATTATTATTATTATTATTATTATTATTATTGTTATTTTATTTTAGATTTGTTACGATCTTTCATCATTTGTTTTCAACATTATTTATGGTTTTGCTGGATTAAATGTACTGGCCTGGGACTTCTGGGTGGGGTTCCTGACCTCCCATAGTGGGCAGGGAGGTACATACTGTATCTTCTATCCCCCTATGTCTGTTTTCCAACATGCTTTCTGTCTATGTCTTGGAATGAGATTACTTGGTTTTGCCCTGGCCGGATACCCTGGCTGGGAGGGAAACAGTCAAATGTATAGTTAGTTTTGGGGTGGGATCCTGTGCTTGTATCTGGATGAGACTTTTAGGTGATCTCAAACTAAGTACACTGATAGTGTGCTCTTGGAATCTACATCTGTTCCCTATTTGAACCAATTTCCATTTGTCTGCCTTATTCTTGGATGCTTTAATTGTAATTCTAAAACTTTTTACTATCCCATTTTCTTCCTTTTTACTGGCGCTGATATGACCTAAATGTGTTGCAAGCGCCGTAAAACCCTTAAAAACAAAAACAAAATGTACTGGAGAAACTTGCTTGTCATATCATTTATAAAAACATTAAATTCTGTCGATATTTATCAAAATGTGCACAATATGTGAATTTATAATATTATTAATGTTATTGTATTTTTATTTGAATTGATCGATTAGATACTTATGATTTAGAAGCACATCCTCTGGCCTACAGCCAAATCTGATTTCCTGTTCTAACTCATTTTCCCCAATTGATCACAATATTTCTCCTGAGTTTTTATAAATGTATGCACAGGGTTGTATGTTTGAAACTGTCATTGGTTCATTTTAAAGTAATATAAATAATAATAATAATTTTTTTTCTATTTTTAGTTTATAATAATAATCCTTTCTCTGTTACAATTACATTATGCAACGACATCATTCTTCTTTTAATTTTTGTAATAGCATGTGCAATCATGCACTTTCGACTAAAAATTTTTCAGGGGTTCAAACGAACAGGGGGCAAGTATCCTATGTGTCTTCTATACTTAGTAAATTTTTCTGTCTATGTTTGAGGATTACGTTGACTACTGACTAGGAACCTTGGCGGGAGAGGAAAACAGTAAAGAAGTAGTTGGGAAGATGAATTTTCTGAAATAGAGGTGAAGTATATTATGTAGATATTAAGTAAGAGAAGCAGGAGGATGGGATCTTGGCTTGTGCGGATGAGACATGGTACATCTCAAACAATGTTTTGTTTGTCTTGGAATGAATACTGTCTATTTGTTCCAGTCCCTTTGATTCCTTTGCTTGGGTGTAATGTAATCTAGTAATTTTTACATGATTTTTTCCTTGTATCATCTCTCGTATTATATAATGTTTGAGTTAATTTTAAAATACAGAAGCATGAGTGATTCCTCTTGTAGAGATTTGGCTGTGTCCAGGATGAGACTATAGGTGATCTCAAAAAGTACATGATGGTGCTCTTGGAATCTGTATCTGATCTATGTTCCAGATTTGTCTCTTTCCTGTGCTTTAATTGATAGAATTTTACATCCATTCTTCCTTTATGGGTGATAAACCTAAATGTGTTGCAGCGCCAACTTCAAACAAAACAGAGAGAGAGAGAGATGAGAGAGAGAGAGAGAGAGAGAGAGAGAGAGAGAGAGAGAGAGAGAGAGAGAGAGAGAGAGAGAGTTCTTTCAGATTTGGATTTTACAACCAATTTTAATGAGGTTAAATGTTTTAAAATATTGCTATTTCACCATTCAGAAATGAATGTCTGAACTGACCTGCAAACACAATATCAATCTTAAGGCATTTTAAAGTGATAATTCAATCATTTTGGTTTGATATAGATTTTTTCCCCCCAGAGATTCAATTTTGTTTTTAATTGTAGATGGCAGGTCTGGTTTTAATCCCTTAACTGCTGGTTGGGATCTTTGACCGCCCATGGTGGGGCAGGTCACTTTGTGTCTTTTATCCCCTTATATCTGTTTTCCGAATTGTTTTCTGTCTTTGTCTTGGAATAAGATTGCTTAGTTTTGCCTTGGTCCTGGCCAGAGCCTCTGACTGGGAGGTAAGAAGTCAAATGTATTGTCATAGTTTTGGGAGATATTTTTTCCGCTGAAAAATCATTTCTCTGTTATGTACTGTTACATTTTTTATTTTGTTATAAATATATATTGGTTTGTAAACATATGAATGTATTCTTCTGAGTGGGGACCTGCGTTTGTGTTTGGATGAGACTTGTAGGTGATCTCAAACTAAGTACACTGATAGTGTGCTCTTGGACTCTACATCTGTTCCCTATTTGAACCAATAACCCTTTGTCTTACTTTTTCTCGTGTGCTTTCAAATTGTAAATCTAGAATCTTTGACTATCCCATTTTCTTCCTTTTTACTGGCGAGGAATGACCTAAATGTGTTGCAAGCGGTGTAAAACTCTTAAAAACTTGATCCTTTAACTGCAATGATGAATTTCTCTCAAATATTAAAAGTAAAATTTTTAAAACTTGTTACAAATGATACAAATGTTACCATTTTTTATCAAGGGAGCAGTAATATATTGATTTGACTGTGTTTTAATTGAAGTTGCTCATTTGATGAAAATGGTAAGCTGGTTGAATTACAATCATTCCCTGTCTTTAAGGGTTAATATATTCTTGTTTACCAGATTTGTATATGGTTCAACCAATATGCACCAATGGTGCATTATGAAAAAACTCATTTTGTATCGAAAAGCATTCCAGTATCAGTCATCAATATATATATACCTATTGCTCTTCTTATGGTTTCAGGCTAAGCAACCGTTAACACCCCGGATGGGAACATTTAATATCCCCTTTGTCTTATCTTTTCTCAAGTGCTTTTAATGGTAAATCTAGAATGTATTTTACAATCCCATCTTCGTTTTTACTGGCACTGAAATGACCTAAAGTATCACAAGTGCCGTAAAATGTTTAAAAACAAAAAAACAAAACAAAACAACTGTAAACTTGTTTGATTTGCTCGAATGACAAAATGTATAAGATTTTGAGTTTTTTTTTTTTTTCTTTTCATCTATGTATTTAGTCATTTATCATGCTATTTATTAATTACAGATTTGCTTTGAAACATAATGTATAGTATTGTCAAAATGCTTTCTATTTATCTCTTAGTTTAATATCACTTGCACTCCTACAATTTTGGAGTTTGGTATGTCAAATCATATTCTGCGTCTCAAAGCAACATCTGGACCACAAAGAAAATTTGCTGTTTGAGGTCCCAGGTTTGAGAGTTTTTAACCAAGATGAGGGTCATTTAAATCGATTGATATTTGAAGGACTAGTTTTCTGGCCAAATTATTAAATCCATGTCTTTCTTTCGAACGTTAACTGGTTAAACCACATTATCAAATTTGCAGAGAAACCCTTCTCTTTGCTGTCTCTACTTTCCTCTATGTCAATACTCAATATGTTGTGCAGTAATATGTCTGAACTATGTTGGATTGATTCATGATCCTTTGAAATCAAAACTTTATAATATTCCTCTCCTCCTTTAGTGCTATATTTATTATTAATTTATAATTATAATATGATTTTTTGTCCTTTTTTGAACAATATTTGTGACATTCTCTTGTCTTCTCTGTCATACTCTTTGAACAATTACTTTTGGGGTGATTAAAAAAAAAATATGTTAAAACTTGTTCAGTCGATTTTTTACAAGAGGAAATATAAAGTAGTCAATCTATGATTGTATCACCTAAATGGGTTATGTGGGAAAGTCGCTTACAGTATAGCCATTTAGGAGGGGGGGGGGGGGGGGGGGGGGGGGGGTTGGATATCTTTGATTTCACAAATATTTAACAATTTATCTTGTTTCAGAAAAATACACATTTTCCCTCATTTATTGTACATTAGAGCTTTACTTTGAGTAATTATTTTAATTGGCATTTTTTAAACATTGTAAATTAACAAAATGCTTGACAGGTCCAGTTTATTGGAAACGCTTTGTGATTGTGATCATATGATTTTTAAAAAACTTCATCTTATTGTTTTCAATTGTAACATTACTTCATCCTGTTAAAATAGTTGCTCTCGTTACATTCCAAATTGGTATTTATGTTATAAGTTTTTTCTGATTGGCCATGAAACATCCTGTTTTCACACATTTTTTACATCACCAACGCTCAACTAATTGTTTTATACCAGAATTAAGTGCATGGCGACGAAAGCTCAACAATAAGAAAGTAAAAGTTGGTTAACTGTTTCCGTCAACCCTTTTATCTAAACCATTCATCTCACTTTTTGATATATGAGTTAGGTGTTGCAAGCACTATTTGACTGTCAAGAAATTATCAACAATAAGAACCATTTTCATTAGACTATTTTAACCGTTTAAAAATATTTAACTATCATCCATAAAAAAGCAAGGTACTGTGAAGGACATGTACCTTGGTTATAATGGATTTCAAATTAATGACTATTATCTTATTACTTATAATTTTACCCTCCATTTTACTTTTGTGATTATTAATAATAAACTAGATGTCTCTTATAAATTAGTTTTTAAAGCCAAAAAATAGGCAGAGAGCTTTTGAATAATTAATTCATATCAAAGCATTAAGACAGCATTAAGATACGGACAAGAATACTATCTGGTTTAGTTTATCAATAATGGCATTTTGCATTGCAACCTTTGTTTGATAAGGTTAACCATAACAGTGAATAACAGGACAACCTGCTTTGTTGAAAGATCTATGACACGTCTCTATTAGTGTCTTCGTTAAGTCAGCAGTCCCGAGTATCACTGCATGAATAGTAGCTTTCTTCCCACTGAAAGTGTCCTGAAATAGTTCCTCTCATTTTAACTTAAATATTTATTTTGCAGAACATTAATTAATAGTAACCACATTATGTGTAGTGTATTATGGATACAACTACTAAGATAACTCCCCATTTAAATTTACTGAGCACTCCTGCACACAACTAGGCAGTAAAAACAAAAAATAAATATTCTGCAGAATAACAGAATGATAGGAATTTGAATCTCAGAAGTGATTTACATGTTTTTGTCGTCCTTAAGTATGAATGTTGGTAGTCATTAATAGTTTTATGATCGTTCTATCGTTATATCCTTTGATTTTGATTTTATTTTCAATGTTGATTTCTTTGTCAATTAATCTGCTCCCTGTTAGTTCAGTGGTATCCATTTAATAGGACTGATAGCAGGAGGCAATAAAAAACGTCAACAGAGGTAGACATCCCATAACAGCACGCTATGGAAGGGGGTGGAGGGGGGGGGGGGGGGGGGAAGAGGTGACAGTCATTACTGTGCTTGTGTTCTGTTTATACTTATATAATTCAGAATAGTTTGGGGAAAAATTTGAAATTGATTCAAATTTTATATTTGAAATACAATGAAACATTTTCATTTTGTTTCTCCTTCTCCCTCTATTCCTCCTTCCAATTGTGAACTGATTTTGAATTTTAAACTTGTTTTATGTTATTTTAGACGCATTGACCGGTCTTAGATTACTGTTTTGAGGAGTGTCCTCTTAGGCATGGAGGCTTATGAGAATTAAAATAAAAAAACAAACAAACAAACAAACGAAACGAACAAAAACTTCATTGAGAACATGTCCTTTTAGATGGAGACTCTGTTCAATAACATACTTAAATAATTGATTCATGATTTTTTTTCTTCCTCTTACCAATTTGTTAATTTATTTATTGTTGTCTTATTGCAATCTTATTTCATTGACGTATTGTGCTGGCTAAGTGCCTAAAATAGACTTTGAATTGAAATGAACATCATGATATTCTATTCAAAGGCTAGATACCAGTTAATTCATATGATGTATTGAGTTAAAAATAATTTTACCCATTATGTACATCAACTTGGTATAATGTAGGGTTGAATGTGATTAATTAAAGGGTGAAAATGAAGAGGTTTTGGAACCAATCCAATTAATGTAGTTTCATTGTTTGCATTTTTATTTCTGAACCTTTCCATTTTCATATTTTCATTAGTAGATTTTGCAATCCTGGGCTTCAGGCAGCCTCTTACTGCTCTCTACTTGGTGAATTGATTTGAAAAAAAAAAGTCTAAATGGCTAGAATTGCAAAATATATGTATAACACTCATTCCTGCTATAAAAGCACACTGATATAATATACATTTATATCGGATTTCATTATACGGTCAAAAATATTTATTTACATCATCTTGTTCATCCTACATGTAATACTGCCAGATTGAGGAAGTGGGTCCTCAATGAACTTTTCGTTTATACATATGATATGATCTCAGATGTGCCATTGTAATGTAGAAACAATTTGTAGCTGGGTGGGGATCCTGACCTCCCATAGCGGGCAGGGAGGTACATACTGTGTCTTCTATCCCCATATATCTGTTTTCCAACATGCTTTCTGTCTTTGGCTTGGAATGAGATTACTTGGTTTTGTCCTGGCCCTGTTCAGAGTCCTGGCTGGGAGGGAAACAGTCAAATGCATAGTTATTGTTTGGGAGGTGATATTTTTTTCATTGTAAATCATCTCTCTGTTTTGTATTATTATATTTGTTATTTTTAATGTATACTGTAAGCATTTGAGTGTATTCCTCTTTGTTGGATTTTGTGCTTGTGCCCGGATGAGACTTATAGGTGATCTCAAACTAAGTACATTGGTGTTATGCTCTTGGAATCTACATCTGATTCCTATATCTTCCTAGTTCCCCTTTGTCTTACTTTTTCTTGGGTGCTTTAATTGTAATTCCATAACTTTCTACTATCCCATTTTCTTCCTTTTTACTGGTGCTGATATAACCTAAATGTGTTGCAAGCGCCGTAAAACCCTTAAAAACAAAAACAAAACAAACAATTTGTAGCTTAATTTTGAGACCTTGTGTGAATCATTCTAAAATTTTGCTGTCAAGCAAAATGAAAAGGAATCAAAACCTAGCTAAATGGGATGACAGAATAAGCAATTTAGACTCTTGACTTAAGGTCTTTTGAATATCATAATAATTTTCACTGGGTTTGAAATCATTTTAAAGTATTGTAAACGCCAAAAGAAAAAAAGAGATAAAAATCTACAAGCAATGAAACAGCAGCATAACAGCTTATCTAGTCGGTTCTAGGATGCTTATAGTATGAGACTTGGTGGGGTTCCTTCCTTCTCATAGTGGGCAGGGAGGTACTTACTGTGTCTTCTACCCACCTATATATCTGTTTTCCAACATGCTTTCTATCTTTGTCTTGGAATGAGATTACTTGGTTTTGTCCAGGCCCTGGCCGGAAACCCTGGCTGGGAGGGAAACAGTCAAATGTTTAGTTAGAGTTTTGGGAGATGATATTTTTTTCATTGTAAATCATCTCTCTGTTATGCACTGCATTGTGTTTCTTTATATTATGTATGATTTGTAAAACATTTGAGTGTATTCTTCTTAGCGGCGACCGGTGCTTGTGTCTGGATGAGATTTTTAGTGATCTCAAACTAAGTACTTTGATAGTGTGCTTTTGGAATCTACACCTGTTTTCTTATTTGAACCAATTCCCCTTTGTCTTCCCTTTTCTTGGATGCTTTATTGTAATTCTAGAACTTTTTACTATCCCATTTTCTTCCTATTTACTGGCGCTGATACTGATATGACCTTAATGTGTTGCAGCACCGTAAAACCCTTAAAAACAAACAAAAACATTATAGTATGAGAGAGACATATTAAATGTTGTTGTCACAGCATATCTTCTGCTTACATGGTATCGTTCTTTCAAGAATTGATAATACTCTGTGCTGGAAACTAGGCTTATGTATTACAAATAGTAGAGGAAGACTCTCGCTCCAAAAGGATGCCCTCCACATCATCCCCACCCTTGTGGTGGTAAAGTTCTCCTTTAGGCATGGAAACTTTGAACTAGTCCATTATTTCTTCCTTTTTCTTGGGCAGTAGTAGCCACATATCAACTCTTGATCCGCAAATCCCATCAATCCTTTTTTTTTCTCACTCTGATATGGCACTTTAAAAATAACGAAAAGACAAACATTTTATATATATTATAGTCAAAGGTGCAAATGGGAAAGTGCTTAATTGGAGCATTTGCTTGGAGCGATCTATTTGTGACAAAATTTTAAAAATATAATTTTAACCCGTACATGTTTGAAAAGTGAAATTATATCAGACCTTCATCAGAACTCAAATTAATTAAGCTTAGATTTTTTAAAATGTCTATATTAGATAAGAATGCTATTATCCCATGCCACTTATATACGACGTAGGTTCACAAATTAACATGCTTTATAGTCACTTACAGTGCATTCCCTTTTATCTTATTTCCAAAACTATAATTGGAGCACCTTTGGGATCAACAAGTTTTAACAACAAGAAATGATAGAACTGGTTGTATGCATTAGGAAAGGAATGCACTGGTTGAAATTGTGCAATGTGATATAAGCTATGGGGGTTGTGAAACATGGACGCTTGACAAAGAATGTACTAGGAAGTTAGAGGCATTTGAGATGTGGATGTATAGAAGGATGTTGAGGTTATCATGGACAGACAATTATACGAATGAGGAAGTGTTGGCGAATGTAAGAAAAGGAAGGATATTGATAGATATCATCAGAAAGAGGCAGTTATGGTTTCTGGGACATGTATGGAGGAGAGACGGAATAGAAAAGTTGGTAATGTCTGGGATGATCGAAGGAAAGAGCCAGAGGAAGATCAAGAATGACATATTTAAATAACATAATAATGGCCATAAGTGATTTTAAAAGCAGTAAATACTTCATGCGCACGGCAGAGGATCGTGATATGTGGAGACAGTTGACCGGCAACGTGCTCAAGAGTAGTGCGGGGCGGTCCTTGGCAAGCTTAAGGACCACGGTCCTACGGTCCTTGGGAAATGAAGACCGCAAGGACGGTCCTCTAGGACGGTCCTTTTCGACATTGAACATTCCTGAGAGACTGTTGGAAATTCGAACCGGTTTGACCTTTGAGAGCGTGGGATCGTTCATTCTTGAACCGTTAAAGACCGCTACACGATGAAAACCGTGGCCTACAGGAGTAAAACACACGGAGTAGTCACACTCATTTCAAATTGTAACCTAATTAGAGAAGAGGGGTGATGCCTTCTTTATTTGCTCACCGTACTTCCTTGTTAGTTCGATAATTTAATAAATTTGAAATTTATCCCCATTAACGGAGATAATGGCATCGCCCAAGGCGTTGATCGAGTTGTTTGTGGCGTTGATACACACACGCAACTCCTACCCCCCCCCTCCCCCCCCCCCCCCACACACACACACATTAGAGGGCAGCGAGCATTGAAGAGTAAGAGAGAGACGTGAAGTTATAATAAGAGGGGGTGGATGAGGTGATAAGAGGGGTCGACGGTGACTTTTCGCCAGATCTAACAAACTCAGCTACCCATTCATTGCTGAGTAGACAGGGATTCAGAAAAAAATCGACTGCACCCGGGATCGATCTCTGGCCCTTTGCGTATAAAGAGAGTGCTCTATCAACTGAGCTATCGGGGTCCCCAAATATTCTATTGGACTTTTTTAAAATTCAGACGTTATAACTGGGTTTTTTGGAAGGAAGAAACTAATAAAACTCATATTATTTGATTAGTAAAAACACCAAACGAAATTTTAATATTATTGTATTATTTTAAATGACAACACTGCGATAGAAAGGAGTGGTGACAAGAGATGGACAAAAGAAAACAAAAAATCGGATTTGCTACTTGCTAGGTTCGACACACACACACACACACACACACCACACACACACAAACCACATCTTTTGTAGTCGCATACATTTCAAACAATAACCCATTAGAGAAGAGGGGTCATGCCTTCACCATAGATCATTGTCATTGCGATCATTATGTGTAGTAAATTTTGAAATTTACCCCGTATAATGGAATCGTCCAAGGCGTGCGCCTCCTGTTCCCCCCCATCTCACACACGAAAGGGCGGTTTGGGAAGTGGAGGTTGGTGGTCGTCTGCCTGTATGGTCGTCTGTGTCGTTTAGTGTATGGCAAAGGGGGGTGGGTGCGATTAATTAAGTGGGATGGGTGGTGATTGGTGGAAGATAGGCAACCGAAGCAACGAATCGCTGGGGAAGTAGTAGGCTATGGCGCGAGACCGTAGGACCGTGGTCCTTGCAAGGACCGCCCCGCACTAGTTGAAAGGTGATAAAAAGTGAGGACCGCCGCCGATCTTCCCCTCTGGGACCGGTCTTCGGTTCACAGCTAAAAGACCGTCGGACCGCGGTCCGGACCGGTCTTCAGCGCGGCACTACTCAAGAGTACAAGCCACGATGAATGAGGATGAAGTGAAATCATTATTTTGTGTAAATGTGTGGTCTTTGTATATGGTCACTCAATTTCTTCATATGTATCTGTTATCATGACAAGTTGTGAAGGTGAACATTATGAAAAACGAGAAGCAGAATTGTAGACCTGCAATCAAATTGAAGCTGTGTGTCACTTTGGTTATAGCTACTACGACAGATATAAATGTAGTCTTGGTGTTCCAATTATAAGGAGATCTGTGGTATCAGTTAATCGGAATGCTGCTTAATTAGAATTATTCTGCTAAATGGTGCTGTTCCAATTAAGCAGCTTTAGTGGGCAGGAGGTCACGCTGTGTCTTCTATCCCCGTGTATCTGTTTTCCGAGTTGCTTTCTGTCTTTGTCTTGGAATTGGATTACTTAGTTTTGTCCTAGCCATGGCCATAGTCCTTGACTGGAAGGGAAACAGTCAAATGTATAGTTATAGCTTTGGGATATGATATATTTTTCTTTATGATTATGAATCATCTCTCTGTTATGTATTGTGAGTTATGTATTCTGTTTTGGATGTATTCTGTAAATATTTGAGTGTATTCCTCTTTGTAGGATCATGTGCTGGTGTCTGGATGAGACTTTAAGGTGATCTCAAACTAAGTAAATTGATGATATGCCCTTGGTATCTACGTATTTTCCCTATTTGAGCCAATTCCCCTTTGTCTTACTTTTTCTTGGGTGCTTTGATTGTAAATCTACAATATTTTGACTATTCCAGTTTCTTCTTCTTACTGGTGCTGATCTGACCTAAATGTGTCGCAACTGCCGTAAAACCCTTAAAAACAAACAATACGCGGCTTTGACTTCATACATATAATTGGAACGATTATGCATAATAGTTTTATAAAGTGTGAAATCAAAATGTAAGTGTGATCTCTTTATGACCAAGCCAGTTTCAATGGTGTATTTATAAACAATTTTCTTCTGTAACTATTCTTCCGATTGTCGTGGATTTTACTTGCTGAGCGTGTTGCGACTCTGTAGATATTGTGCCTAAATGACATTTCTCCACTTATCTTTGCCATTATGAATGTGTATGAAGATTCGTGTATCTATCACTCTTGGACTTGTGATGTTGTGAATTATTATCACTGGAGAATTTGCCTTTGATTAAATTTGTCAATACACTTTCTGATTAATTTTGTTTGTTTGTTAATTTACTTCCAGGAAAGCCGACTGGGTGCGGATCTTGACCTCCCATAGTGGGCAGGGCGGTACATGCTGTGTCTTCTATCCCCCCATACCCGTTTTCCAATTGTTTCCTGTCGTTGTCTTGGAATGAGATTACATACTTAGTTTTGTCCTGACCCTCGCTGGAGTTCCTTGGCTGGGAGGGAATCAGTCGAATGTATAGTTATAGTTTTGGGAGATGAAATTTTTTTCCTTGTAAATCATCTCTCTGTTATGCATTGTATTCTGTTTAGTTTACATATTATATTATATGATTTGTAAACATTTGAGTGTATTCCTCTTAATTGGGACCTGTGCTTGTGTCTGGATGAGACTTTTAGGTGATCTCAAACTAAGTACTTTGACGGTGTGCTCTTGGAATCTACATCTGTTCCCTATTTGAACTAATTCCCCTTTATCTCACCTTTTCTTTTGTGCTTTAATTGTAATTCTAGAACGTTTTGCTATCCCATTTTCTTCCTTTTTACTGGCGCTGATATGACCTTAATGTGTTGCAAGCGCCGTAAAACCCTTAAAAACAAACACACAAGGAAAGCCGGTGTTACTGTTCCAATGGTTTAATAATTTTACCAAATAATGTTTTTAAACTTAGCTTTTATACAGAGAAATATCCAAAGGGGTCCCATGTCAACAGCATGTCGGATGAGACAACAAGCATCTGAGTCTGAGGCGCTATTTAAAGACGGAGGCAATGTGGTTACCTGAACTCATTTTGCACCTGAGTGTGGTAAGAGAATGTGAGCTTTTCCCAAGGACTCAACTTTGCACAATTCAGAGTGGGACTCAAACCGGGGACTTAGCAATCTGAAGGCAGCAGCTGTTTCCGATGGTTTCACACCACAATTTTATGAGGAGTTATCCTGTCCTTGAATTCTTTACTGCACTGCTTTACAGTGTTGCACACCTGTGTACAGCTGCTTCACAATACAACAATCAACCAGATGCTTTGCGTTCTCTGGGAGAGGGTCAAACCACAAGACCACAAAGGTGCACACTGGCTTGATAACCTTCATTTCATCTTATGTGTTGAAAACTTTTGTTGCCTCTATATATGTCTAATGCTTCTTGTCCCCTTCTGTGCAATGGTGGATGAGGCCCAGGTATTTTTTTTTTTTTTTTTTTTTTTGGTGGAAGGCTGTGTTGATGGTCAAAATCATTCCACTCTCTCCTTTATTTCCCTCTTTACTTTTGTCTCTTCATTGTTGCTTTGTGGCAATGGTTCTGAATGAGAATATTTCATTTAGATTTCCCAAGAATATGAGTGTTTTTGTTCTCTATAAAATAGGTTGTTATACTACTAGTAAACTCTCAGGTTCTTCAATGACTTGTATTCGCAAAAGGCCCCACAGACCCATCACTGCAAATGTTTAGTTGTAATTACAATACGGTCCAATCAAAACAGGGAACAGTCACAGATTACTTTGACGAGCTAGTGCATTCAAAACTGTTTTGAAAGTTTTCAAGCTTTCAACGTCCGCTATGTCAGGTAGCCGGACATTCCAGTCATTTATTGTTCATGGGAAAAAGCAGCGTTTGTATGTTTCTGTTCTTGTAAATGATTGTATGTATTGTGATGCATTTTATCTACGTGTAGCATATCTGTCTGATATGCTTTTTTACGTAGTTTGGGGTGATGATGGATGCGTTTGGGTCGTTGACGGTTTTGTGTAATGTCACTACAATACGGGATACCTTGCGCTGGTTTTTCAATGGTTTCCAATCAAGTGACTGGAGGGAGGACGTGACACAACCCGGGTCTCTGGATTTTCATCCGGTTGTAATCTTGCAGCTGCTCTTTGTACTTTTTCAATCTTGTCCATGCCCTTTTTTTGTCTAGGGGTCTCACACATCACCAGCATATTCTAGTATTGGCCTGATAAGCGACGTTTATGACGCCTTAGCTTTAATGTTTCGTGGGCGTTGGTTTAGGTTCCTTTTGAGAAACCCCATCATCCAATTTGCCTTTGCTGTGATATGTTCTATTGGGTTTGCCACTTTAGTTTCTTAATGAGATTGAGTCCAATGTATTTTATGGCGTGCTAAGGATGATCATGCATATGTGTAATTGCGAGTATAAGGCTCTTTCTTGTTTGATATTGACATGAATTTTGATGGATGGAACTTCATGTGCCTTGTAGGTATCTGACCACATATGGAAGGAATCAAGATCTTTCTTCTGGGTGGGGTTCCTGACCTCCAATTGTGGTAGGGAGGTACTTACTGTGTCTTCTATCCCCCTATATATATTTTCCAATTAGCTTTCTGTTTTTGTCTTAGAATGAGATTGCCTTTGTCCTGGCCCTGACCGGATACCCTTGCTGAGAGGGAAACAGTCAAATGTATTGTTAGTTTTGGGAGATGATATTTTTCTCCTTGTAAATCATCTCTCTGTTATGTAATGTATTATGTTTTGTTTACATATTATATATGATTTGTAAACATTTGAGTGTATTTCTCTTAGTGGGGACCTGTGCTTGTGACCGGATGAGATTTAAAGATGATCTCAAACTAAGTACTTTGATAGTGTGCTCTTGGAATCTATATCTGTTCCTTATTTGATCCAATTCCTCTTTTTCTTACTTTTCCTTGGGTGCTTTAATTGTAATTCCATAACTTATTACTATCCCATTTTCTTCCTTTTTACTGGTGCTGATATGACCTTAATGTGTTGCAAGCGCCGTAAAACCCTTAAAAACAAACAAACAAGATCTTTCTTGACTTCATATGCATCTTCGCTACTATCCATAGTCCTGTAAAGAAGGCTATCATCTGCAAATGGTTTAAGCCATGTTTGTGGAGATAATTTGTTGCAAGGTCTTTTATGAATATCAATAAGCATAAAGGCCCAAGTACTGTTCCTTGTGGTATTCCTGATAAGACGTTACATTTTTTGCTTGAGATTCCGTCAATGACGACTTGTTGCATTTGATTGCAAAGCCAGTCCTTGAATCAAAGTAAAATATTTTTGCGGTTGTTCCATATTCTCTGACTGATTTGTTTCAGTACCCCCAACACTCCGACTTCCGCTTTGCTCGAATGTTTTTTTTGTGTGGCACAGTGTCAAAAGCTTTGAAGAAGTCTAGTACCACAAAGTATCTCTCAGATCATTGAGAAAGACCAGACAAATTATATTTTACATGTTTATTGAAAGAACACATTAAACATTTTATACCAATCATTTGACTTAGAAGAAGATACATCACGCGGTAAGTTGTTGTCAAGATCTTGTTATATAGTAACAGCAAGGATTTCTGGTCAACGTCATAGTTGTTTTTTTTTTTTTTTTTTTTTTTTTTTTTTTCTTTTTCATTTTTTAACTTTGAACTCCTCCTTTCGTGGCTTTGAATCTTAGAAGGAATTCCAGGTTGATTTCAAGTAATGACCTGCATTTGATTTTCGTGGAAGCTGGGAACTTTTGAATAAAGAGAAAGAAAAAAAAGTAATGATTAGTTAATTTTCTTCACACAAAACAACGTTTAAAAAATCAAGCAAGCAAAATAACACCACCCCCCCCCCCCCCCCACCCTCAAAAAAAAAAAAAAAGAGAACAAAAACAAAAATAAAACATGCAAAAACAAACAAGAACAACAAAAAGAAAGTTAATAAAAAAAACTACCCACCTCCCCCGAGCCACCTAATTAAAATGACGTCATTAAATAAAACAGGATAATGTTTATGTATCTAAGATATGTTCAACCGAGGGTATAATAATAATGTCTAATGATAATAGTAGTAAGAGTAGTAGTAATGATAATAATAATAATAATAATAATAATAATAATAATAAAAATAATACTAATAATAATAATGTATAATGATGATGATGATAATAATAATAATCATCATCATCATCATCATCATCAACACCATCATCATCATTATATTATTATTATTATTATTATTATTATTATTATTATTATTATTATTATTATTATTATTATTATTATTATTATTATTATTGTGTTGTTATTATTAACATCGTCATCGTCATTATTATTATTATTATTATCATTATTATTATTATTATTATTATTATTATTATTATTATTATTATTATTATTATTATTTTTATTATTTTTATTATTTTTTTTTTCATTATCATTATCTTATTATTATCTTTTTACTCAGAAGTGTTAGAACTCCGCCTAATCTTTCGAAAAATAAATCTAATTAAATTTATCGTAATCATTTGCTATAAGAATGTTCTTATTGGTATTGGTGAAAGCATATTGATAAATTTATACTTGAAACCAATACATTTAGATAGATAAGTCCATCAAGGGAATTTACATAAAGTTATTATCATTAAACTTTTCACAGCTAAACCATGCAAACAAAGCACAGGAAAGACCCCCCTGATGGTAAACTTGTTATAATGTACGTGAAGGACTTGGTTTACCTTCACAAAGCATTCTTCGTGACTTCATGCTGTCATCATTTCTGGTTATCTACCTTCTTTCTGTGAGTTAGTGGATGTTGCATACTGGTCCGATAGCTTGAGTCCAACCATAGGTCCGATTGTGCTTAACCATGTCACCAGGTAATTTCTACAGGAAGCAGAGAATATTGAAATGATTTGTCTTCCACAACGGAGTGAGATTCATTTTTTTTTTCAAATCATAACTTCTCCTTTTTTAAAAAGATCTGATTAAAGTTAAAGAGCAGTCCATTTTCATCATAAGAGCACTAAAGGCATTGCTGAATAAGTGCAATGAAAGCATTATTGAATGAAGGCCGAATTACATCGCAGTTGATGATAACACTGGTTCTGTAATGAGTTCAGGGCCCAATTTTATATAAGCAGACTAGATTCAGTTATCTACTAGTCTAGTAAATGGCTTGCTAGTCATAAGCCTATGCAAAGTAAGTGACTAAAAAAATCGAATTTTATGAACGTTTTCTAGTCTCTGACTAGCAAGGCTCGGGCGTTGTAAGGACGGTGTCTAATTCGGCTATTTTGCTGGTGACATCACTGTCTCTAGTACACGATGGCAGGTAAGATACCAGCCTTCAATATTTTCAACGCAAAAGATTTCCAAAGAGGAAATTGGCAACATATCCGGTGTAGATAATATTTCGTTCCGTTTCATATTTGAACTTACTTTTGCCACGATGAATCAAATCACATGATATTGACTGTCAACTGCTCTACAATGATGTCCATGGTCGATTGCTAATTCTATATTTAGGGTATTTAAAGTTTCATTGAAACCGACGTGAACAAAAATGCAGGTCTGACATCCGAATCCAATTATTGGCCTAGTTTGACATTGTTGTAATGGACAATATTTTGCCTCACTTTGAGATTTGCACGTCGATTGAAACTCAAATCGAACTAAACAAGCAAACAAACACAATTTTAAAAACAAAAACAGAAAGTGTGTTCTGATGAATCACATTAGCCTATTTCAGTCAGTTAGGTACATTGTCAGCAGAATAACTTTTGTTTTCGCAATATGTACTTTCTAATCGTATTTTTTGGTTGTTCTTTGTTGCGAACCCTTCGACTTCGAGTCCACGTTCACTCGCAACTCGCGAGCCCGATAAACGGGTTTTTAAAAAAGTCTTTACTTACAAAATGTTTGTATTCGACAATCTGCACATATCTTACATTTTTTAAAATCCAGTGTCCATAGCAACAGGACACTTTTTTCCTCTGCCATTCGTAACCGACGTATTTTCCTTCCGAATCGAAGCTCTCTAAATCTTAAATAGCTGCTATCTTGTCGACACTGTGATGCATCTAGTCTCAGACTAAAACATAGGTCTGAGATTGAAATCGAACAACAAGCATACCGCACACATTCATATTGCAATATTTTATTTCTATACATTCAACAGTTTTTAAAAAAATGTGACTCGTCGTCGCAAAATGGTATCACACTCCAGCACGGTTTCCTCCAAGTGCTCGGGACATGTAAAAAAGTTCGAGTAAACCATGCCTTGCCATAATGACGATTGAGAAGGTGGCGATGGGAGGGAGCAGTGTGGCTTAGCAGTATGGACTTTGCTACGCAACACGAAATATACCTAGTTCGAACATTCACCGCGTTATGTGGCCTTCAGCAAACCACCTCTCCCAAGCTCAAACGCTGCAGTTAACACATGGGTTATTTCAGTCTTTCCTTGGAATTGACCCTGAGACAAATTTCCGCTCGAAGATGATTAAAGGGCATTTCGATATCTATATACTTTATTGATATGTTGAGAGAGGAACGTACATGGCATGTTTACAAGGAGTGGCTGTTCTTATTGTTGTAGTTGTTTTGTTGTGTGTGTGTGTGTTGGGGGAGGGTTGCTGTCTCGCAACAGTCATTTACCGCCATACCCAACCAAATCAAATCATGGCGCTTGGCATTGAAATTAGAACGGAAGGCGAGGTGATAAAAATAACCAGAGAGCTGTCGGTTCCATGTGAAACAGTGGTGGAGTGTGAGTGGCTGTGTGTGTCTGCGCATATATCATATTGTATACACACACCTGCAATGTAGAGAGATACACAGGACACATGCCTACATGTCACAGTTAATCATCAGTGAAATCAGCGGACGCAATAAAAACCAATTTAATTAAAATAAAAACGTTTGTTCGGTGAAATTAGTTCGAGGAAACCGTGTTCGGGGTAAAAAAAATGAGGTCGAGGAATTAATGGAATGACAACAAAGAATAATAAAGAAAAAAATGTGGGACATTCGAATGAGTTCGAGGAAACCGTGCTGGAGTGTATGTCGGAATGAACAAGATGCTAAAAAATCGATCTAAAACTAAATCGATTAAAAAAAAAAAGGAAATCTTGTTGTTTTTTTTTTTAGCTGTAACAAAGTGTATTGTAATCATTCACCTCAATATGAATCCTCAACCCGTCTGATAATATTGAAAATAAATTCAAATGTAGCACACTAATCACCCCAATCAGAATACCGTTTTGAGGCGATGGGCCGCATATACTTATAATAAAATAAAGACAGAAATTAATATAAGCCTTATATGGTTGTGCAACTATCAGACCAACCGTTTTCGCAGATCATATTTGCGTCAGATTGTCTCCATCGTGCTTGGAAAAGGCTCTTTACTCACATTCTCTCACCATACTCAGGTTAAAATGAGGACCTGGCCTTTTGAAAGCGTTGTCTTGTCGAAAGAAAATGTAATATCAACTTACAGGCGTCATGTCTCGAGTTACGAGTTGTCATGATATGATGTGTAGTAAATATTACGAGTACTGGTATCGACTAACGCCCAGCCTTAGTATGTGAATCGCCCAACTTCTTACGGTGTGTCTTTTTTACGAAACCCGCCGAAACCCGCCGAAACCCTGCGAAACTCGCCGAAACCCGACGAATCCCGACAAAGTTATGGGAAGTAGGTGGCACTGGGGAGTAAACCCAGAACTCAGGGAAGTGTACACCATTGGGGAGTGAACCTGGGACTGGGTTTTGGCGGGTTTCGTAAAAAAGAACCAGTGCTTTTTTACGAAACCCGCCGAAACCCGGCGAAACCCGACAATATCCAGCAAAGTTATGGGAAGTAGACAACTGTGGGGAGTGAACCCGAGACTCAGGGAAGTGTACACCAGTCGGGAGTGAACCTGAGACTAAGGTTATCGGCCGGTTTCGGCGGGTTTCGTAAAAAAGAATTAGTGCTTTATTACGAAACCCGACAATATCCGGCAAAGTTATGGGAGTTTGGCAACAGTGGGAGGTGATCCTGGGAGTCAGGGAATTGCACACCAGTGGGGAGTTAACCTGGGACTGTGTAAAAAGGATATCAGTGGGAAATAAACCTGGGACTAAAGGGAGATGGATACCATTGAAAGTTGAAGCGGATATGGGAGTTGAGTAACAGAGGAGAATGAACCTGAAACTATAGAAGGTGGGCGCCAGTGGGGAGTGAACCTGGGACTCAGGGAATTTCACACCAGTGGGGAGTTAACCTGGGAATGTGTAAAAAAGGATTTCAGTGGGAAATAAACCTGGGACTAAAGGGAGATGGATACCATTGAAAGTTGAAGCCGGATATGGGAGTTGAGTACCAGAGGAGAATGAACCTGACACTATAGGAGATGGGCGCCAGTGTGGAGTGAACCTGTGACTCAGGGAAGTGCACACCAATTGGGAGTTAACCTTGGACTGTGGGAGATGGATAACTGTGGGTATCCGAGCCGAACTATAGGAGTTGGGTACCAGAGGAGAATGAACCTGACACTATAGAAGGTGGGCGCCAGTGGGGAGTGAACCTGGGATTCAGGGAATTGCACACCAGTGGGGATTTAAAATGGGAATATGTAAAAAGGATATCAGTGGGAAATAAACCTGGGACTAAAGGGAGATGGATACCATTGGGAGTTGAAGCCGGATTTGGGAGTTGGGTACCAGAGGAGAGAGAAACCTGACCATTGGGAGTTGAAGCCGGATTTGGGAGTTGGGTACCAGAGGAGAGAGAAACCTGACACTATAGGAGGTGGGCGCCAGTGGGGAGTGAACCTGGGACTATGTAAACAGGATATCAGTGGGAAATAAACCTGGGACTAAAGGGAGATGGACACCATTGAAAGTTGAAGCTGGATATGAAAGTTTGGTACCAGAGGAGAATGAACCTGACACTATAGAAGGTGGGCGCCAGTGGGGAGTGAACCTGGGACTATGTAAACAGGATATCAGTGGGAAATAAACCTGGGACTAAAGGGAGATGGATACCATTGAAAGTTGAAGCCGGATATGAGAGCTTGGTACCCGAGGAGAATGAACCTGATATATAGGGGGTTGGCGCCAGTGGGGAGTGAACCTGGGACTATGTAAAAAGGAGATCAGTAGGAAATAAATTTAGGACTAAAGGGAGATGGATACCATTGGGAGTTGAAGCCGGATTTGGGAGTTGGGTACCAGAGGAGAGAGAAACCTGACACTATAGGAGGTTGGCGCCAGTGGGGAGTGAACCTGGGAATATGTAAAAAGGATATCAGTGGGAAATAAACCTGGGACTAAAGGGAGATGGATACCATTGAAAGTTGAAGCCGGATATGAGAGCTTGGTACCAGAGGAGAATGAACCTGACACTATAGGGGGTGGGCGCCAGTGGGGAGTGAACCTGGGACTATGTAAAAAGGAGATCAGTAGGAAATAAATTTAGGACTAAAGGGAGATGGATACCATTGGGAGTTGAAGCCGGATTTGGGAGTTGGGTACCAGAGGAGAGAGAAACCTGACACTATAGGAGGTTGGCGCCAGTGGGGAGTGAACCTGGGACTATGTAAAAAGGATATCAGTGGGAAATAAACCTGGGACTAAAGGGAGATGGATACCATTGAAAGTTGAAGCCGGATATGAGAGCTTGGTACCAGAGGAGAATGAACCTGACACTATAGGGGGTGGGCGCCAGTGGGGAGTGAACCTGGGACTATGTAAAAAGGATATCAGTAGGAAATAAATCTGGGACTAAAGGGAAAAGGATACCATTGGGAATTGAAGCCGGATTTGGGAGTTGGGTACCAGAGGAGAGAGAAACCTGACACTATAGGAGGTGGGCGCCAGTGGGGAGTGAACCTGGGACTCAGGGAAGTGCACACCAATTTGGAGTTAACCTGGGACTGTGGGAGATGGATAACTGTGGGTATCCGAGCCGAACTATAGGAGTTGGGTACCAGAGGAGAATGAACCTGACACTATAAAAGGTGGGCGCCAGTGGGGAGTGAACCTGGGAGTCAGGGAATTGCACACCAGTGGGGAGTTAACCTGTGAATATCTAAAAAAGGATATCAGTGGGAAATAAATCCGGCTTCAACTCCCAATGGTATCAATCTCCCTTTAGTCCCAGGTTTATTTCCCACTGATATCCTGTTTACATAGTCCCAGGTTCACTCCCCACTGGCGCCCACCTCCTATTGTGTCAGGTTCATTCTCCTCTGGTACCAAGCTCTCATATCCGACTTCAACTTTCAATTTTATCCATCTCCCTTTAGTCCCAGGTTTATTTCCCACTGATATCCTGTTTACATAGTCCCAGGTTCACTCCCCACTGGCGCCCACCTCCTATAGTGTCAGGTTCTCTCTCCTCTGGTACCCAACTCCCAAATCCGGCTTCAACTCCCAATGGTATCCACCTCCCTTTCGTCCCAGGTTTATTTCCCACTGATATCCTGTTTACATAGTCCCAGGTTCACTCCCCATTGGCGCCCACCCCTATAGTGTCAGGTTCATTCTCCTCTGGTACCAAGCTCTCATATCCGACTTCAACTTTCAATTTTATCCATCTCCCTTTAGTCCCAGGTTTATTTCCCACTGATATCCTGTTTACATAGTCCCAGGTTCACTCCCCACTGGCGCCCACCTCCTATAGTGTCAGGTTCATTCTCCTCTGGTACCAAACTCTCATATCCGGCTTCAACTTTCAATGGTATTCATCTCCCTTTAGTCCCAGGTTTATTTCCCACTGATATCCTTTTTACATAGTCCCAGGTTCACTCCCCACTGGCGCCAACCTCCTATAGTGTCAGGTTTATCTCTCCTCTGGTACCCAACTCCCAAATCCGGCTTCAACTCCCAATGGTATCCACCTCCCTTTAGTCCCAGGTTTATTTCCCACTGATATCCTTTTTACACAGTCCCAGGTTAACTCCCCACTGGTGTGAAATTCCCTGAGTCCCAGGTTCACTCCCCACTGGCGCCCACCTTCTATAGTGTCAGGTTCATTCTCCTCTGGTACTCAACTCCCATATCCGGCTTCAACTTTCAATGGTATCCATCTCCCTTTAGTCCCAGGTTTATTTCTCACTGATATCCTTTTTACACAGTCCCAGGTTAACTCCCCACTGGTGTGCAATTCCCTGACTCCCAGGATCACCCCCCACTGTTGCCAAACTCCCATAACTTTGCCGGATATTGTCGGGTTTCGGCGGGTTTCGGCGGTTCGGGTTTCGTAATAAAGCACTAATTCTTTTTTACGAAACCCGCCGAAACCGGCCGATAACCTTAGTCTCAGGTTCACTCCCGACTGGTGTACACTTCCCTGAGTCTCGGGTTCACTCCCCACAGTTGTCTACTTCCCATAACTTTGCTGGATATTGTCGGGTTTCGCCGGGTTTCGGCGGGTTTCGTAAAAAAGCACTGGTTCTTTTTTACGAAACCCGCCAAAACCCAGTCCCAGGTTCACTCCCCAATGGTGTACACTTCCCTGAGTTCTAGGTTCACTCCCCACAGCCACCTACTTCCCATAACTTTGTCGGGATTCGTCGGGTTTCGGCGGGTTTCGGCGGGTTTCGGCGGGTTTCGTAAAAAAGACACACCCCAACTTCTTATTGTTTTAGTTGTAGACATGGTCAAATAATAAATCTCAATAAAATGAAATCAAGTGTGTTATCGTTAATCATCTAAGTCAGGTTAAATTCAATAAGGATCACGAGAAAGAATTACATGGTGTCAGAAGTAAAAAAAAAAAACAATCCAGATAAGTATTTATAGAATATTTGCCGTTTATTCGTCTAAATTATTGCCAAAACAATGGATGCCCACAGACCCCCATGTATGGATTTCGAAAACGGCAACATCGCCGAAAACTGGAAAAGGTGGTTTCAGCATATGAAGCTACCTTTATCTGGTCCCCTAGCTGAAAAGAAAGAGGAGCAGCAATGCAGTTATTTTCTGCTATACGTGGGTCAAGCAGGTAGAGACATCTACAACACTTGGTGTGAGGAGGAAGACAGTATCGCTTCACTTTTCTCTCGTTTTACCAAGTACTGCCAACCAAAGAGAAATATAACAATGGCACGATACAAGTTCAACAGTAGGACACAAAGAGAAACCGAATCAATTGATCAATTCGTAACGGAATTGCGGCTTCTGGCTGGAGACTGTGAATACAGTGACTTAAAGGACTCCTTGATAAGGGACAGAATCATATGTGGCACGTTGGACGAGAAGGTGAGAGAAAGACTGTTGCAAGAAGACAACATACCTCTGGACAAAGCACTGGATATAGCTCGTTCCATTGAAGCTTCCAGGACACAACTGTCAAACCTTGCAGCAAACCAGGCCGTCGGTATCAAGAAAGTAAGAAAACTGCCTCACAAACAGAACTTGAAACCTATCTTTAGCAAAACCAATCAAATCCGACGCCACACCACTCACCAACCATCAAATCAGTGCCAAAACTGAGGATCATCACCGCACCCATTTTCAAAGTGCCCAGCTAGAGACAAAATTTGCAACTATTGCAAAAAACCAAATCACTACAGCAAAATGTGCCGCAAACTACATTACAACAAATCCAAGCAGTCAAGAGCCATCCACGAACTCAATGATGACTTAGATAACATACTTTCGAATCATTACACATCAATTCAATAAATTCAATAAGACAGGTAGAGATGAAGTTTTCGCAACACTGCAAATTGCACTATCCAAATTCAAGACACATAAGACAACCCTGAAAGTCAAAGTAGACACTGGAGCTCAAGGAAACGCTCTACCCCTACGACTTTATCAGAAAATGTTCCCAGATAAATTAAACAGTGATGGAACTCCAATGACGTTGATGCCTTCAAGCAGAACTTTGACAGGATATGGAGGACATTAAATAAGACAATTTGAAACATGTTCAATCCCATGTTATCACAACAATGTGCAACATAACGCAAAATTTTATGTAACAGAGGATGCAGGTTCAGCCATCATGGGACTCCCTTCAGCTGAGGCACTCAAGTTGGTGACACTTAATTGCCAAATTAAAGAAAGCCCCAATATTAAGAACAAAACCCAACTTATTGAGACATATCCAGATGTCTTCAATGGAATTGGGAAATTTGAAGGAAAATATCATATCCACATAAATAAAGATGTCCCTCCAGTAATTCATGCACCTCGGAAAATTCCAGTAAGTCTAAAAGACAAGATCAAGAATGAATTGGATGAAATGGTAAACCTAAACATCATCACTAAAATTAAGGAAGGGGAACCAACAGCTTGGGTTAACAGCTTGGTTTACAGAGAGAAACCAAATGGAAGACTGAGGCTCTGTTTAGACCCCAAAGACCTCAACAAAGCGATAAAAAGAGAGCACCATGTCACTCCGACCCTTGAAGAAATTCTACCTAAATTAAGTGGAGCTAAATTTTTCTCCATTGCAGATGCCAAATGTGGATACTGGAATGTGGAACTTGATGAAGAATCCAGTTATCTGACGACATTCAACTCTCCTTTCGGCCGATACAGATTCACAAGAATGCCCTTTGGACTTAGCATGATCCAAGACATATTCCAAGCAAAGATCGACCAAACCTTTGAAGGATGCCCTGGAACAATAGGCATAGCCGATGACATTGTAATATTCGGAAAGGATGAGGTTGAACATGACAACAATCTCAAGATGATGATAGATAGAAAGGTCTCAAACTGAACCCAGACAAATGTAAAATAAAAGAGAAAGAAATAAAATTTTACGGAATCATTTGCTCTGAAAATGGAGTAAACCTGATCCTGCCAAGGTGTCCGCCCTTCAAAACATGAAATCCCCACATAACATTCAAGAACTGCAATCATTTTTGGTCCTCACAACATATATGGGTAACTTCATCCAGAATGCCAGTTCGCTCACTTCCCCACGAAGGGAACTATTAAAGAAAGAAAATGCGTTCGAATGGACTGCTAGTCATACTGCTGCTTTTGAAGCCATAAAATCTTCTATCTCAGAGCATGTAACATTGGCATACTTTGACAGCAAAAAAACCCATCATTCTTCAAGTAGATGCATCAACGAAGGGATTGGGCGCAACAATACTCCAAAACGGACAGCCCGTGGCATTTGCCAGTAAAGCGCTAACGGACCAAGAAACAAGATACGCGAACATAGAAAGGGAGTTACTTGCAGTGGTCTACGGGTGCGAACGATTCAACACATATTTGTATGGACAAGTGTTCACTGTGGAAAGTGACCATAAACCCCTCGAATCAATCCATATCAAACACTTAAAAGCTGCACCACCAAGACTCCAACGAATGCTGTTAAGGATACAGCCATATAACTTAACCATAAAGTACAAACCAGGAAAACAAATGCAAATTGCTGACTGCTTATCAAGACTAACTCCTGAAAACAAAGATGAAATACCCGGATTAAATGTTAAGATCCACAGCGTTAAGTCTCAATTCAGCACAGATATTCTACAAAACACCAAGAGCGAAACCGCAAAGGACATGGAATTAAATGCATTAAAGGAACTTGTGTTTACAGGTTGGCCCGAAAAATTACAAGATGTTCCAATCGTATGTAAACCATAATGGAATTTCAGAGATGAGATAGGGCTAGAAGAAAGCATAATTATGAAGAGTAGGCGCATCATCATTCCAAAATCAATGCAGAGACAAATTCTCAAAATTCTTCATGAACCCCATCTCGGAGGAGAAAAAACTAAATTAAGAGCTAGAACGGCTGTTTACTGGACAAATATCAATAAAGACATTGATGAGAAAACAAAAAATTGCCACACCTGTCAAGCACACCAACCAAGTTAGGCAAAGGAGCCACAAATACAGACAGACATTCCACCACGTCCATGGCACACAGTTGGAACCGATCTATTCTACTTGTGGGGAAAAGAATACTTGATTGTTGCAGATTATTTTTCCAAATTCCCATTTATCCGAAAAATCTCCAAGAACCAAAGCACAAGCCACAAAGTTGTCACCTTGACAAAACAGATATTTAGTGAACAAGGAATACCCCAAATCGTTAGATCGGATAATGGACCACACTTAAGTGGGAATGCCTATAAAGAATTTGCTTCACACTTCAACTTTCGACATGATACAAGTTCACCACATTACCCACGGAGTAATGGCTTTATCGAAAGTCAAGTTAAACTGGTCAAGAGAACGCTACTTAAGGCAGCTGAAACTTCTACTGACACCTACAAAGCCATGCTAGCATTGAGATCAACACCCATCGACAACAATATCCCATCGCCATGTCA
>NC_088360.1:92509962-92514962 GCF_034508935.2 Berghia stephanieae | reverse complement strand
CTTTCTCCAATAAAGCCTCAAATCTTTCTAACGGAAATTCTGGTCGTTAGGTGGTAAACATTTCCATTGTATAACGGAACACTCACTTTCAGCTTAAGGCTTATTTACCTGTTCAAATTGTCTGCCCATTGTATTCATGCCTCCTGCTAATTACCTTTCCCAAACAAGTCTCCAACGTCCCTAGGTCCTGAGGTCTTGTCTCGTTCAAGAGTAGCTCAAATTACAATTAAGGTCTAGTCTCTCCGGTAATTATCCGTTATTATTTCTTACCAACGCATCTGGATATCATTGGCTATCTAAAACAGGAAATTCTTCTGATTGGCTATTTTCGTTTCACAAAACCAAATTCATATCTGAATCTGATCACACACACGCTAAGAAGCCCACGAGAACAGAGCTATCTCTCCAATTTCAAACTTGTAAAAGTTTCTCTATCTCGGCTGGAGGTAAAATGAATTATTGGTTAACATTCAAAGTGGAACGAGATATTACTGTGAATTCAATTTAATCTAGATATCTAGCATTACTATTATAGTTCGTGTATATATTTTAATTGTGCTCTTCCATGGATGTTCGTAAGTTGGTATACCTGTACAAAACCATATCTATATGTATCTTATTTTATAGTTAATAGTTGTTGATGATCTATGTTATTATTTCATTTATATTCAATATGTATATTGCTTGAATGTCTGTACCCCACCGCCAATCGCCGGCCACACATCATAACCTCAATTATAATTAATAAAAATAAATAAAGAAATACCATCATGTAAGATAGCTCGACTGTCAGTTGATGTTTAAACCGTATACTAACTACCATTATCATGGAGTTACTGCATCTCCTTGCCTTTGTCGGCAAATAAAGGCTATTATGATGTGTCGCTCAGGACGATTCGGTGGCGAAAGACAAACTCGATTGGCACTAAGACCTTGTTGTTTCAACTCTTAAATTGAAGGTCCTGGCCATTTTCCTGGTCCTTTTCCTTGTCCTTGGAGCACCCAGTCGTGCGGAATCCCTGCATCCCAGTCCTTGAACAGCGGTAAACCCCTAATGTCAGCCTAACTACAACACACTGTTGTGATGTCCAGGAAACTCTGCAAAGCAGGCGCCAACCCTGGAACTAGCTGATACATTTGCCTCAGTCAAGCAAGCCGACGGGATAAAGATAAGCCAAACGGGCTTATACCATTTTCAAATGGATTTTCCACAGACACATATGATTATATCAAAGTAACAGATAAATATATAATAAATTAGATCCACTCAATTAGAGCTATTCTTCCTGATATTAAATAAATACTTATTCTTTCTATCTTTTCCTGTAACAATCTAATTAAACTTTATGTATAGAATTGTTATTATTGCATTTGGGCGTTACTATTGTCTTGACTCACTTTTATTAATACAATTAAGTTATAAGGGATCCTAAGGCAATTCTTGATCTCCCCTAGATTAAACCTGAGCCGTTTGTGATATAGGTTGAGTGGTGCAGCTGGTAACGAGAGCCATAGCGCGCATACTAGTTCGAATCCAGACCATTGAGCTATCGGTTGGACTCGATCCCACAAATTAACACACAACCCGCCACAACAAGGAGCTTTTATATGGCGCATTATCCACTAAATGTGCTCAAAGCGCTTTACAAGATGATAATAACATTATACTATCATAAGTACATATGTATCTACCTGTCTTTTAAAAATGAAATTTTAATAGTTGTTGTTGTAGTAATTAATCAATTCAAACGTCTTTCGTTAGAATAAGTTACTAATGTTAGTGAGTAATATTGGTGTATCTAAGTATGTATGTGTATGTTCGTGTATGAGTGTAAATGTATCTGTGTGTGAGTTTGTGTGCATGTGTATGTGTTTGTTTGTTTCTTCATATAATATGCATTCTCAAAATTGTCAAAGAATGAATGTTTGAATGACAATTATTAATATTGTAAAGCGCCGCCGAGCACTTATGTGAAAGTTGAGCACTATATACAACATTCTTCTTCTTCTTCTTCTTCTTCTTCTTCTTCTTCTTCTTCTTCTTCTTCTTCTTCTTCTTCTTCTTCTTCTTCTTCTTCTTCTTCTTCTTCTTCTTATTTATTATTATTATTATTATTATTATTATTATTATTATTATCAATATTAATCATTACTATTATTATTATTATTAGTATTATTATTATTATTATTATTATTATCATTATCATTATTAATATGAAATAAATGTGTATAAGATTACATTCTCATATTCACCGTACCTCACAAAATTCCTCTTCCTCCAAACCATTGTCGGATAGTCCTAGGAGGGTCGAGTCTGTTTTGTCTGATGTCATTTTGTCATATTTATTATAATAGGTCTCTGGTGCTGTTAGATTCGAATCGTTTTCTTTAGTACGACTCTGTCGGTGGAGAGTCACAGCATGCCTCTTCTTGGCGAAAGTTTGGTTCTGAAGAAAACGCCCATGGTGATAATAATAGTAATGGTGATGATGATGATAATGATAATGATGATGATGATGATGATGATGATAATAATAACGACGATGATGATGGTGATGATGATAATAATAACGACGACGATGATGATGATGATGATGATGATGATGATGATTGATGATGCTGATGATAATAATAACGATGATGATACTGTTGATGATGATAATAATAACGATGATGATGATGATGATGATGATGATGATGATGATGATGATGATGATGATGATGATGATGATGATGATGATGATGGGATATACTAATGGATCACGTAATCACATTATAAAGAACTCTTAAACGTGGCAAATTTTAAAACAAATTTTGAAATTGTTACGAATAATTGCGAGGTCCCAGGTTTGAGAGGTGTTTTTTTTTGTTTTTGCCAAGAAGGGGGCTATTTAAAGCAATCGGCATTTGAAGGGCGAGTTTTCCGGCCAAATTTTTAAATGCGTATCTTTCCAGAGTACAGCAGTTAGCTGTTTCAATTAAAATTATAAATCAAGTGTTTCTGTTTTATCAAGGCCAATGAATATCGTTTTTTAAAGAAAGGTCATCAAAACATTTCATAATTTTGTTTATCTCTACTTTAAATCCCTGTCACCCGAAGTAATACCGGATTGAAGTGCTATTTCACATTTTATAGTGTAGTATCAGAACTGTTTAACTCGGCGTGAATACATTTTGTGCATCTCTCAGATCTGCCTAGTACTATGAAAAATTCGTAGAAATACGAATTTTTGGCTCCAGTTCGAGAACAATACAGTGTATTCGCCTCTTTGACTAAATAAATATTATTGAAAAGGAAAGTTTATTTCCTTTGAACCTATATTCAGGCCTTTGGATCATTTTTTGGATCATGCTGAGGGCAAATTATCAAAGTGATTTTTTTCTTTTTTTTTTCCCTAGGAAACTACGAATTTTTGACATTTCAGGTAGGCAGCTCTGAGGTCTGATGAACAAACAGCTCCGTCTAGAGCTCTTCCAAAGTGCACTTGCCGGTCCCAAGCCCGGAAAAAGGAGGCGGGTCGGGTGTAGGGTTAGCAGTAGTGCGGGGCGGTCCTTGGCAAGCTTAAGGACCACGGTCCTACGGTCCCTGGGAAATGAAAACCGCAAGGACCGGTCCTAGGACCGGCGGTCCTTTTCGACATTGAACATTCCTGAGAGACTGTTGGAAGTTCGAACCGTTTTGACCTTTGGGACCATGGGATCGTTCATTCTTGAACCGTTAAAGACCGCTACACGATGAAAACCGTGGTCTACAGGAGTAAAACACACGGAGTAGTCACACTCATTTCAAATTGTAACCTAAATTAGAGAAGAAGGGGTGATGCCTTCTTTATTTGCTCACCGTACTTCATTGTTACTTCGATAATTTAATAAAATTTGAAATTTATCCCCATTAACGGAGATAATGGCATCGTCCAAGGCGTTGATCGAGTTGTTCGTGGCGTTGATACACACACGCAACTCCTACCCCCCCCCCCCCCCCCCACACACAACACATTAGAGGGCAGCGAGCATTGAAGAGTAAGAGAGAGACGTGAAGTTATAATAAGAGGGGGTGGATGCGGCGGTAATAAGTTAATAAGTAATAAGTGGGGTCCATGGTGACTTTTCGCCAGATCTAACAAACCCACTACCCATTCACTGCTGAGTAGACAGGGATTCAGAAAAAACTCGACTGCACCCGGGATCGATCTCTGGCCCTTTGCGTATAAAGAGAGTGCTCTATCAACTGAGCTATCGGGGTCCCCAAATATTCTATTGGACTTTTTTAAAATACAGACGTAAAAACTGGGTTTTTTTGGAAGGAAGAAACTAATGAACTCATTTATTTGATTAGTTAAAACACCAAACGAAATTTTAATATTATTGTATTATTTTAAATGACAACAATGCGATAGAAAGGAGTGGTGACAAGAGATGGACAAAAGAAAACAAAAAATCGGACTTGCTACTTGCTAGGTTCGACACACACACACACACACACACACACACACACACACACACAAACACACATCTTTAGTAGTCACATGCATTTCAAACAATAACCCATTAGAAAGAGGGGTCATGCCTTCATCATAGATCATTGTCATTGCGATCATTATGGTGTAGTAAATTTTGAAATTTACCCCGTATAATGGAATCGTCCAAGGCGTGCGCCTCCTGTTCCCCCCATCTCACACCCGAAAGGGCGGTTTGCGGAGTGGAGGGAGGTGGTCGTCTGCCTCTATGGTCGTCTGTGTCGTTTAGTGTATGGCAAAGGGGGGGGGGGTGGGTGCGATTAATTAAGTGGGATGGGTGGTGATTGGTGGAAGATAGGCAACCGAGGCAACGAATCGCTGGGGAAGTAGTAGGCTATGGCGCGAGACCGTTGAAAGGTGATAAGAAGTGAGGACCGGCGCCGGTCTTCCCCTATGGGACCGGTCTCCGGTTCACAGCTAAAAGACCGTGGGACCAGTCCAAGGACCGGTCCTCAGCGCGGCACTAGTTAGCAGTCCCACTCT
>NC_088360.1:92479962-92504962 GCF_034508935.2 Berghia stephanieae | reverse complement strand
GTGGTCTAGTGGGTATGGTTCTCGCCTTCGTATCGGAAGGTCCTGGGTTCGAGACCCGCTCTGAGCGGTTCAAAGTTGAGTCCTCGGAAAAGGCTCTTTACTTTCATTTTCTTATCGTACTTGTCCCACATGTTAAGTGTTGCTGTTGGCTAAGGACCTCTTGTAAAACGCCTTGAGCACGTTTAGTGGACATTGCTCTATATAGATGCTCTTGATTTTTGTTGTTGTTTTAAAAATAATGTGGAGAACTTATTAGTATTTGGTTGTTAGAGCATATCTTTAAAGGGTTATGGGTAAGGTAGGGATTTAAACCAATCTTTGGTCATAGGCGGCTTACCCTGACGGTGTCCAAAAACCAGCCATCCTTGATGCAGTTGGATGTCTCTACCAGTTGTTGAAGCAGGTCTTGAAATTCTTCATCAGTGATCATCTTGTGAATGTGGCCTGCCTCTCTGCCGATTGGAAATATATTATATGATGCGTGTCATTCAAGTGGCCCTAAAGCGCTTTTAAGAAATCCAGGCTTCTGAAGCGTTAAGCGCACAGTGCAGGTACTTTCAACCAGCACAACTTGTTACCCTTTGGATACAGCACTAGACTTTTCATCTAATCAAAGAAACCACAAATAATTAAGTAGGGATTATCGTGTTATAATAAACTTATGAGTGTACGTGTGTGTGTCTGTGTGTGGGCTCTTGTTTGCGTATTTTTTTTAAGAGAGAAGGAGAGGGAGATAGGTGGATCGATAGAAGAGAAGGAATAAGATATATATATATATATATATATATATATATATATATATATATATATATATATATATATATATATATATATATATAAAGATAGATAGATAGATAGATAGAGAGAGAGAGAGAGAGAGAGAGAGAGAGAGAGAGAGAGAGAGAGAGAGAGAGAGAGAGAGAGAGAGAGAGAGAGAGAGACTTCTTACTTTTACTTTTAGACTCGGAAACAAAAAAAGTAACGAAATGCAGTCACCTATCAATGGCCTGGTAACTGGGAAGCATACCAGTTTGTCAGTTTGCTCAAATTTCGACAATCAATGTTTTTTCTGGGGAAAAAAATTGAAAAATAAACTTGCGCTCAAAGCTCAAAGTCAATGCATGATGGGAGTCATCATTGACAGTCTCAAAAAGAGTAAATGAATAACTGATTGATTGATTGATTTATTGATTGTATGAATTGAATTTTATTTTCCAATTGTTTGTTATTTTATTTTCCGAAAAAAAACATTTATTGATTGTTGAAATTGTATCTATGTCGTTTCTTTTATGAGCTTGAGCTTTTGCTGAGCTTTTTTTTTGATATAGCGCAATATCCACTAAATGTGCTTAAAGCGCTTTACAAGGGGTCCCTGGCCAACAGCAACATTTAACATTTATGACGGGATATGACGCCTGTTAGGCGATATTACAATTTTTCGGACAAAGACACCGCTGTTAACGGCCAGGTACTCATTTTACACCTGAGTACGGTGAGAGAATGTGAGTAAAGAGCCTTTTCCAAGGACTCAACTATGCGCCGAGGGCGAGGCTCGAACCCAGGACCTTCCGATCCGAAAGCGAGTGTCATACCACTAGACCACATAGCCGCATTTTTGTTATATTATTATACTTTAGAGACAAACTTTGATACAAAAACGCACGCAATGTAAACTATCTAAGACCATTTAACTCATAATCGAGGACAACAAAGAAAGAGGTGGTTCTTGGCTCAAGCCTCTGATCACCTGTGACAAAGTGGGCCTGTGATAAACTGGGTCTGTGAGAAAATGGGCAACCTCCGTGGTCACAGGCCCAGTTTGTCACAGGCAGACCAGACCCTTCCTCGACTGGTGTAAGTTATCACTGACACTCTTTAAAAGAGTAAATATGATTGATTGATTGATTGTATAAATTGAATTTTAGTTTTCAATTTTTTTTTTTGAACGAAAGAACATTCATTGCTTATAAAATTTACAGAGTAATTTGCTTTGATTTGCATACAAAAAGAAAAAAAAAATTGAACAAAAGTTGAATTGACAATTTAGAGGGACTATCTCCACACCACCAATTTAAAGGTGGAGAATAAAACAAACTTAAGTTATAAATAGAATAATAAAGTGTTGTAATTATTTCTGCCATCAATACTCAAAAACTCAAATGAAATAACACAGCGATCTTCTTCACGAGTCTTTTTTAAAGACAGTCTTATGTTTCTTTTTAAAGTTTGCAAACCGATCAAAACAGTTTGTGTGAAAAACATGTCCATTGCAACAGGACATTATGAGAAGAGTAAATTCAATTGCTCAGAGTAATACAAATAAACCGGTATCGAAATTTCCTATATGCAGGACAACATAAAACTTAAGTAGTTGTACACCATTTTGTACATCACATTTACAGTCATTTAAAGGCAAAAATAAATAAATAAAATAAAAAAAAAAAATCATCTTTCGCCTACTTGGGCTACTCTGGAGCCTGTGACAATCTGTGCCTGTGACAAAGTGAGCCTGTGACAAATTCGGTCTGTGACAAACTGGGCCTGTGACAAAATGGGCAGCCCCTGTAAAATGATGCGCTGCTGGGTGGTTACAGCTTTGTCTCTAGAAGAAAAAAAAAGTAGACATAATGCCGTCTCACAGGCGTTATGTCTCATCCTACAAAACAAATGTTGCTGTTGCTTTGGACCCCTTGTAAAGCGTGTTGGTCACATTTAGAGGTCAAGACTCTATCCGAGGCGCAATGTACGCCCCAACTTGCAACAGGTTGAATAAAGATCGGGAGTAAAAAGTAAACTTTAAAGTTTTTTCTGGGAAAGAAACTTCGCACGTATATAATAAAATATGTGATTAGACCAGTTATTGCGGATAAATTCCCAAATATAACATAGTACTCGCATAATGGTAGCTAATATTAATAGCGCCCTACATTTCGTATCCAAGTAGTAAACATCAACTCATTGTAAACACTGATTTACCTGGTTTTTATAATAATAATAATAATAATAATAATAATAATAATAATAATAATAATATATATATATATTATATTATTATTATTATTATTAATTATTATTATTATTATTTATTATTATTATTATTTATGATGATGATGATGATGATGATGATTTTTATTATTATTGTTATTTTCTATTTCTTTTTTAAAGTGGTAATCTTAATGGTATTTAAATGAATGCAGCATTGATGCACTAGTTAAAGGATCACAGGGTTATTTTTCATTTAAAAATATCAGGGGGTGTCCAATTGTCACACGTTATAATGTTAGTTAACAAAGGCATTAACCATAGTATTTGCAATATTACTAAGGAACTATTTGGCCTCTTTTGATGCAAATATTTTTCTTTTGCTTCTTTTATTGTGATAGGAAGAGTGAGAGGGAAAGAGTAAAAAAGTAGTCTAACTTAAAAAATAAACAAAAGTAACACATAAACACACAGGCATACACACACACACAACACACACACACATACACACACACACGCAACCTCTCTCTTACTATACAGTTAAAGCCTCAGAGATAAACAAATAATTGACAAATGAGAGCTACTTTTAAAAGAGTAAGTTTCCAAGTTTATATGAGGTATTACTTTATTGTTGAGTAATTACAGAAGCAGGAAGGTAACGAAAATGACCGAGAAACAGTGAAGTTGGAGCTTAGAATACGATGATATAAAAAAGTGTAATGGCGAAGACGAGGAGGAAAAAAGGCAAAATTTCCCCCGAAAAATGGACTCTTCCAACACCAACCGGTCTTGCAGCACACCAAAAACTATTGAGCAAAATCTCGAGGAATATAGGTCATGGCGATGTTTAATGTTTAAGTATTATTATTGAATCTGCACCTATAGCGGATCGAATACGTCAGACCTGTAAATAAAATTGAAAAATACAGACATCGCGCCACTAAAACAATAAGTTCCATAATTAGCTCATGTAACATGGCATTCGTGAAACGGTGAAAGCAATAAAACAGTTTCACATCTTATGAAAGATCAACAAGACTCCCCAAACATCAAATATATTTATATGATATATCTATAATTGAACGATTATTTTACATTACAATAATATTATAATTCTGTAGTTAAGTTCACTTTGATCACATAATAATAAATAAATAAATAAATAAAAATTACATCCTTCCGCCATGACATCATATGATATAATAATAATAATAATAATAATAATAATAATAATAATAATAATAATAATAATAATAATAATACCATTCGGGTTAGGAGTTCCTGATATAAGAATAAGGATGTAAAGAGTTTTATATTTATGCTACTTGGAAATTAAGTGGGTCAATGTGATAATTGTTTTTGGTGAATTATTCACGAATATACCATGAAATGGTCTAGAAGTAACTTTACGAAGGCCACGATGATACCGACTACCAACACCAGACTAAGTTGCCGATAATAATAATAATAATAATAATAATAATAATAATAATAATAATAATAATAATAATAATAATAATTATCATAATAGCAACGGTATCTCGCATTTTTTTTTTTTTACAGTGGGCATCGCATGATCCGATTTCCAATGGATAGATAAAAATTATGTCGACTTATGGGATGAATTAGATTTTTCCCATGATCGACTCGATGTGGGTGACAAGATCCGATTCTCAAATCGCTGGTACATGCGCATGTATAATGTATGAGGCGTCTCAAAAGAGAGTCCCAGGGCGGTCATCAGAAATGATTCTCATTCCTTTCGTTTATGTAAAATGCAGTAATGTCAAAATAAATCATAAGTCAGCATTCGTATTGGTAATATATCGATAGCAGAACTGGCCACTGACCACCGTTTTAGGGAACCATGTTGCAGTTTTGAGTGAGTATCACATATTTGTGCTTGCACACGGTTTAGACCCAAGCAACGAAATGACTAGGGTTTCCGCTTGCCTTTTGAATGACCTCAAGTGGTGTATATTGTCACTGTCAATATAGACAAATAAAATATTTAAATAAACCATACTCGTTTTTAAATTGTAATATTCAGATGAAATTTTATCCATTTCTTCTAATCATGATTACGTAACATTTAGCCTAATTTTTTCTCTCCAGAGAGCGAGCGGTACAAGGTCATGGGAAATGGAAAGTGAACAAGATGTGCCTTAAAATCTTAACATTAAATCGTATGTTGCTTTATCTATATCATTAGGCAAAATAAATAAAAATCAAGAATTGGGTATGGTCTTATAATAATAATAATAATAATAATAATAATAATAATATAATAATAATAATAATAATAATAATATTGACGGACATGAGTCCGAGAGTAACTCGGATCCGATCAAACTAGATAACTGGCAAGTCGCCAAAGCGTCTTTGTCGCCGAACTGTGTGGAACTAGTGAAAATCAGTTTTACAGCACGGCATTTGGACTATTTATATCCACCAATCAGCGAAAACTGACTGACATCCCCGACTTGATGTTGGTATGGAAACGGGGTCAGTGTCGTCCTTGATGGCTTGACAGGTGCGTGACAGTTCAGCCCTCAGCATGTACGCCAAAGGGAAAGGATCTACCGTCCCCTCGGATGCTCAAGCAAGAGAAAAGTATGTAATTAACTCATTAAATTTGTTTATTTGTACATACCTTTAATGGACGTGTAAATAATTTTGATGTCTGCCCGGTCTTGGGTTTTCTTGTTAACTTGCAACGACCCTACGTGCACACGAGGATGCCCATTCAAACTCTTCGAATAATAGCTGTTCCAGTTATGAAACCCACCCATGTGATCACAACATTCTATGTTTACATCCAGCTAGAATCATTAATCTAAGTTTGTTTACCTTTACATGCATATCGTCGATATAAGAAAAAATGAGATTTGCGGCTATGATTTGCTCCACCTCCCCTTGTCTACCAAAATGTTCTGTGTAACGCAATCGTGTACATAATAACAAACACACGTCTTGTTTTGATATCTATCAGTTGTGTCACTGATTTGGTCAGTGACATTTAATTGAGTAATGTCCCTTCCTCCAGTACCATCCTCGTATGTCATGTCATTACAATCTCCTACTCTAAATTGTCTTTAATCCCAACAAGCTTCTATCAAACCCACTTTTATATTTATACTTGTTTTATTCAACTAAAAATTCCACCTGCCATCATTCCAATAACACTACAACGAGTCACTAGACTAAGTGTTAAACTTAGATAGTTTATAATTATAAAATATAATGCCGAGTGGAACCGAACTGTGAAAACCAACAGACAGCAATGGGGAAGTTGTCTGAAGTACCTAGACATTGGCGTTTTAAAAATCGATTAACTTTAGATAGCTACACATAATCCATCCTGACTGGTGTTGACAAAAAAAAGTAGAATTATTGATACAATCAATCCTCAATGGAAATACGAAATAAACATCACTTTTCAAGTTGGTGGACTTCCCTCTATCCCATGATATTTGAATTTGATAGCTGAGAAAACCTGATTGGAATTGGATGTTAAATGTATTTTTGTATTGATACAACAATAGCCTTTCAGACTTTCATACTAGACCTTGGGGCTGGGGTTCTCTGGAGGGCTCGTCTTCATATCAAGTCAAGTCATAGGTCTGGTTTTCCCAGATGTTGGGTTCTTGTCCACTCTAAGTGTGCCTTGTACTTGTAGATAGTAAGTCCTGAAATATAGACTGATCTATTGGCATTGGTTGCCGGAAACGAAGGGGCAATTCGGACTGGAGCCTAAATAGTCTCCTGTGGCTATTCAGACTCAAATTCCAATGTGGGCAGCGGGCAGATGGTGGAACTGTGATACAGTTCAGGAGAAATACTGTTTTGCCCATATCACACTGACTCAGCTCATACCCCTACTTGGATTATAGAAGGATTGTTACTTGTCTAACAATATTTTTTTTTCGTCCTGCTTTTATTTGGACATCCTGTTATGTTGTTAGAAAAGCTTTAACTTTAGACCACAGATACTTTGACTGACCTTTGTTCCTTTTGAAGAGTTTTAACTCTTTTCTTCATAATTTCTAACTGTATTTCCAATGATTTTTGTCTTTCTCATCAAATAAAGCAGGTTTAGACTACCTTTTGATAGTACTACACCATTATTGTTATTTTTATTTCCATCAATTTTATGTAGGTAATTATCAATAATTAGAATAAATTAATAAAAACAAAAAAACTATACTGCGATGGGAGACTTTTCAGACTCAATAAATCCGTTGATTGCACACATTGATTTTGAATAGCCAGGGCAGACTGACCAGACCCGAGTCGGAATAGCTGTATCCCTCACTATTTCCAGTTTCCTCCCCCTTGTTTTCCTGATTTGTCTGTTTTATTCAGCTGACAGGTTTTTGTTTGGTAACAACTCCCTATCATTTATCCTGCCTTTGACTGATGGCTTGGCTCAACCAAATGATAGCTCTCACTTAAAAATAAGTTGGTCAACAAATAATATTTTGCATGGATTCCTCTTGTTGATTTAATCTTTTCTTTTTTTTTAAAAAATGGTTGTGATCCACCATATCTAAGAGGTATTAAATCTTGATGAAATGATTGTTGGAAATTTAATTTATAATTTATAGACACAATTATGAAAATTTGGGTTAATTTGTCATCGTTACAGTGGCGTACAGATACAATTTCTTACATTTGAAAAGTCTCAAAGTTCTTTATTTGGATCGATTGATCTTATAATACCGTTTTGAGACAATTTACTATTTCGTTACATCATTCATTACAAAATGTTCTCAAACATTCACTAGAGAATATTTAGTATTCCGTCTTGTAGTCTATTATGAAAAAATATAAATACTTGATGTAATCCATATTGTGTACTGTCTCCAATATTAGAGTTAGAATGTGGCAGTCTGTTGGAGAGGGAGATTCATTATAAACAAAAAAAGAGGCATAAAAGCTGACCAAAATGTCTAGCCTTTACCAACGTTCCTCAGTTCTTCAGTTTTTGTTTAGATCTGTTGCTCGGTATCTTATCTAAACTTGTTGCAATTGCAATGCTAATGCTTTTAATCACAGTGCTGTTTTTCGCTATTTTCGCTTAGAAATAGATTCCTCGTTCATCCATGTTGAGTAAATGTAATGGATTCATTAGGATGAGATCATCTAGCAAGTGGCCCTTACTTGTATGATTTGTTAGTTGTTGCCTTTTACATTTCATTCAAGTTGTAGAATATCAGTGACACAGCAAAACACCAACTTCCCTGAGTACAGAGGAGGCACTGTGCCTTGACTGTGTTTGGATCATGGGTGAAAGTTCGCCGGAAAAATCCGGCATGGCCGGATTATTATTTTTGAAAAAGAGGTCTCGCCGTTTTTTTTTGGTCTGGCCGGAATTCGAAAATGAAAAACCGGCAACTGTATAATAATATAATTAACCGCACTTCTGTTTTTTCCTCTTATTGGTAGTTGCAGGATTTTTTTTCTGAGCACCTGCCTTTGCAGGATTAATATCATTGAGTAACTTTCACCCATGGTTTGGATTGTTGTAGAGATAATGTATTCAAGAAAGCAACAGATTGTACTCTTTTTAAAAAATGAAATCATAATGTTAATGATATTTTTTTTCCATCCTACAGACTTGCATTATACGTTTATGAATATTTGCTTCATGTTGGGGCACAGAAATCAGCACAGACTTTTCTCTCAGAGGTGAGAATTAGATATTTGTTTTTCTCTTGAAAGTACTGTTTTACATTGGTGGAAATGACAAAAGTTCCTGCCTTATAGAATTTAATGCCTGCTACAAGGTTATCAATAAACAAATAGAATGTAGTATACCACAGTATGAGAATCACATCAATCGCTGTTGAGAATTTTTTCACCTGGAGTTAACAGAATGCCCTAAGTTATTTTACCTCCAAATTTTTAAGTGAAATATTATGAGCAATTCTATATTACCCAACTTAATGGATTCATGACGCTCATTGTGGTATATGTTATTCCACAAGGCTATTTTTATAGAAACAAATTTACATTTTCTCTGGGCCTAGTAGTTACCTTATCAGTATCATTAAAGAAATTAAATAGTTCTCGTATGAACTCTTTCACACCTGAGTTGATTGGGGTCATGTGTCTAAATGCCTTTCCTAAAAGCACAACAGTGTAAAAAGAAAATTATGCTATTATTGTCATTGTCACCCATTTTATTTCTGACTAGGCTCCATATCACTTGACTCTGTCAAGGGAGCTAAAACTTTAATGCTGTACATTTAATTTCAACTACAATTTGCTGTATGTTACATACCTCTTGATATGATTGGCACATTCATGGTTTTTGTTATCGTTCCAATTTCCCTAATATATAACAATTTTCTCGATTTTGATTTCTTTTTATTATTTCAGACAAACCATCATTGTCTTTGTCGTCATCATCATTATCACCTAGTACCATCATCATCATCTCTTCTTCATAAAGATTCTAGATTTAATCCAAATTTACCCCAAATTTTGTCTCTGAAAAGTTGGCAAGTTTGGTATTATGATGTTTTGTTTCATCAAATGGAAAGTGCTGTAGCCACTTTCTTATTTATTGAGTTGGTAATGAAATGTCTTTTTAATCACCAACTTTAAGTAAAGGATCATTCAGGTTGACTGTAACAGGGATTGTTTTTCTAAAATTTATGTTCTTATTTTTATTTCAGATACGATGGGAGAAAAACATAACATTGGGGGAGCCCCCAGGATTTCTTCACTCTTGGTGGTGGTAAGTTCACATTATGTTTTTTTTTTTTTAAGAAAAAAAAAAGAGAGATGTTTTCTACAAGGCCCATAGAGGCGGAGTTTATCCTAGTTTTTATAGCATTAAAGGGACAATAGTAATTACTAGCTCCCCTTTGGATAGGATGCCAGTGTCTTATTGCAAAGTTCTTTCCACCATATATAACACCCAGTTCCCCAATCATTGCTGGGTGGACAGGGGCGGTTGGGATTCCCGATATTGTAAATTGTTTATAACATCAGGGATGATAAGCTCGAATGACAGAATGCATCATTTTGGGTTATAAGACAGTTTCATTGAGTTTTGACAAATCTTGACTCAACTAGTCTCCTCCAGGGTGTAGGGCTTCTTTGGAGATTTGAATACATCTCAAAAATTGGAGACAGGGCTTCCAATTACGCAGTTATCCCACAGAGTCACAAGTCCTGTGGAGCTGATGTTTATCCTACATTCTGTTATTATATTAACTGTAGCAATTGCTTGCTGCCCAGTGGATAGGAGATTTAAAGTACTTTCCACCAAACCTAACAGACCTAGCTACCCAGTCACTGGTGTTGAGCGGTTCCAAGCTTGCTTAAGGACTGCAGTTCTCAGTTTCTGGGAAATGAGAACAGCAAAGTCTAGTTCCAGTCCCTTTTCTACCTTGATATTGGGTCCAGTTCCTCGAGAAGGTCCTTTTTGATAATTGAATTTGAACCTTCTCGAGGACGGAATTGCTTTGAGAGTTAGTGAGAGAGAATGTTGCGTACAGTGTAAAGTTGTTGGAGTGCACCGCTAGTAGTGGGAGTATGTGAGAAAGGCGAATAGTCTAAGAACCAGGGAACAAAGGAAAGATAATTTTTGGTTCTCAACTTGGGGACCAGTTCTAAATGCAGCCCTATCACTGTTTGGTCAAGGGGGCCAGTTTTGCACTCTTGATAAAATTCATTACATTAGCATGATGTCATTGCCTTGTACTTGGACCATGTCATGTTGCACTTTATATGGCTTATTGAAAAGGGCAAAAATTAGTGCAATAGAATTTAGTTCTTGATCATAAGATCATTTCTTACATTTTCATAACACATCCTTCAAAATGGGAGGCTTGGTTATTCTGATAAAAGAGAATAAGAAGTCTGGTTTCTTCATAAGAAAAAACAAACGTAGCAGTCTGTATCTTTTGAATGCAATGTCTTTGATTGCCATCCCAATGCCTTGGTATGAATACAAATATTTAGTTCCTTGACTGTCAAAGATTGTTTTGAATGATTTTGGAAATTTACTTGTTTCCATAAGTATTCCTTAAATGATCTGCATAATCAGTCCTTTACCATTCTTTACCAATCAATCAGTTCATTAAAAAAGAAAAGTTCCACGTTTTTCCAATTAAGAGTACCCTATAACATTTTAATCATTTTTTCATCATATGTGCCAGTGTTCTATCACAACTCTAGATGTTTCCTTGGAATAATCCATCACATTACAAGGCTGCCTTATAAATAACCTTCAAGGTTCATTGTATTAATGCTCTCTGTTGATTAGAACTTAAAATTTAAGGAAGAATAACATAGTATGGCACCGACTGTCTGCAATCAAACTTGTGAAAAATGAAAAATAGGGCCTGAAGAAGTCATAAGATTAGCACTATTACACGATTATTTTCTATAGATGGCTTTATAATTGATATTTACAAAGGGTTATTGTTTTGTGGTTAAATAGAATGATGATCTTGATGTTCTCCATGTAAAGAGGCATCCTAGTCGTTAAAAAAAAAAAAAAGAAGATAATACGATGGAAGGCTTGGGCTTTCTTTAAATTAATATTTGTTTTGGTGAGATTGTAGTCTCTTATCCTGACTGCTGTGATTAATTTTTATATCATTCTCTTCAACAGTGTGTTTTGGGATTTGTATTGTGCTGCCCCAGAGAGGAGAGAAACATGTGATCACAGTAGTGAAGCGAAAGCGTTTCATGATTATGTGAGTACATGGTTATTTTTATTTTATTCCCCCCCCCCCCCCCCCCCCCCCCCACCCCATCCCCTCTTCAGTCTGTAACGTCATGAGAAATATTTCAATAGGAAAGTGGAAAGGGGCAAGTAAAACCAAGCCAATCTCCTAAATTTAACTGGTTGTCTTCTGTTCCATTTACAAATAAAATAAAATTCATTACGACTATTTTCTTATAGCAGTCATCTGGTTTTAGACGGATGATATAATCGCGGGTGGTTGGATGGGAGCATCACCCTTGAATCATATACCTATGATGTTCGCATGGGTGTACGATCCGATAGTGATGTCGTTTCTTCTTCTCTTTACTAGCCTATCCTGCTTCTTTGGTTTGCGATTGTATTTTTGACAGGGATATTTTTTTTCTGTAAATCTTCTGCCTGTTTGTTCTTGGTTATTTATAATTTAGCTTATGATATCTTAAGGTTATGATTTTGATTTACATTTGTACTATTTTTGTTAGATTGCTTGTTTTTTTGTTTCAGCGGTCTCTCATATAACCTCAGTTGTGTTGGAAGAGACCTAAAGCAACAAACAAACAAAAAACGGATGATATAATTATCTAAGCAAGGATGATCTACTTAGAGAGCAATTGTTCAAAGTCTCTTTTTAAAAAATAATAATTAATGAGGCTGATTTATAAACTGCATAACCACGAGGTTGGCATTGACAAAAGAAATTGTAGCCTGCTTATTAAAGTATCAATTATTAATGAAAAGTTAGGTCTAATAAGAATGGCTTTGCATCAGTACTAGTAGTATTATATATTACACAATATTGGGTAACCATAATATTATTATTTTATTGTTATTTTTGCATTTGGTTTGAGTTTGACTGATGGACTGATTGATGCATTTTCCTCCTTTTTGGCAAATTGTCATTATCATCTCTGATTATTATATTGCTGCAGTCAGTGTGGTTGAATTGTTATATTATAAAAGAGTTGTCAAGATCTGAACAAGTGTGTATGAAACGGTGCCAGATAAAGCAAGAAAGGAAAAAATTGTACTTTTCTTGCTTTGTCTGGCACCGTTTCATACACACTTGTTCAGATCTTTATTCTCCCAGTCAAGGCAGACTGATTTTTTGGGATGTTTTTTTTTTATTTTTGTATTTTTCTTTCTTGCTCTCAGATCTTTATCTTGCACTGATTGCTGCTCCCTAGTTTCTCAATGATTCTAAGAAATTATTTTGAAGGAAGATGCAGGTTCTGCTATAATAAGAAAATAGAGTCAGTAGACTTACGGAATTATGGATCATGCTCTTCTTTGATTTCTGACATCAGTTTAGTTGCTGATACAGAGTTGCCAACATTCTGATTTGACTGGATGAAAATCTTAATCTAAGTTGCAAACAATTCTAGGTTACTGACAACTTCCATCAATTTCCTGTCAGGAATTAGGTTTGGTAGTAGCCGCCTCTGTCATTACCTTGATGAGTCACATTCATCTCAGCATCTTTACAGTCACATCAACACGTCATCTTCTGTACAGATTACTAATTCTAAAACATATAACCTCAAAACTGGAGAGGAAGATAATGCGAGTATATATGTGACTTGTATATAAGGGAACAACAGAAAACAAACAACATTTCTGCCCTTGTTCTTCGTCAGGAGACAAAAAACAAAACACAAATATGTAAGGCTACAAAATATTGCATTTTGTCAAATGTGGAAACAATGTAAATGTATGGAGAGGGTGTTGGATGTGGATGCAAGAAGAGGTGCAAGAGAAGGAAGGCGAGGATAAATGGGGAAAGTGCATTGTTTTTACCACTACTACCTCCACTGCCTCTTCTAGCATTTCTGCCTCCACATCATTATCACTACGACTACCACCTCATTACATCTCACCACCACCACACAGCAACCAATACATAGTCATATCCATATCGTTAAATCACTACCAACTTAACCACCTCTACCACCTCATTATGATCACTACTATCACAACTACAACCACTGTCACCTCATCTTCACTACTTCAACCATCACAAGATTTCATCATCATTACCATTATCACCACCATATTATCGTCATCATCAACACTACCCACAACCGAGGAAAGTGAAAGGTGCTGTTCATATTTTGTTTATAAATTATATCGTTTTTTATTTTTTGGGATTTTTTTTTTTTTTTTTTTGCGAAGATTCAATTTTCAGTTTAGAAATTTTGGGGTGAGCGAGAGGCTTACATTGTCTGTGAGACACATTTCAGGTTTTAGAAATTATTGGCACTGTTGACACGTCTGGGTCTGTCAGTGCATTATTTTTAACATTTTGAATGTAGTCAAGGTACTGCTGCTGCAAGTTGATGGAAGAGTGTTGAATGATTTTAGAAATGATTGTGCAGTCAGATATGTTTTAAACCTATTCTGTCATTGTACAGAAATTGACTTTAAATGTTCTGGGCTTCCACTGTTTTATAACTCAAACTCTGCAATCATGGTTATATTTATAGCATCAGAGCTTTCCTTCGTCTCACGAGTATAGGAGAAGTTTCAATTATCCAATTGGTACCTCTAATGTAGAACTTACGACGAGCAAAAATCTTAAACTTCATGTGTTGCTCAATTAAAATGACCCCCACTTATACTTATATTATTCTAAACCGAAGTCTGCTAAAGTTTCAATTCATTTTAATTGGTCAGTATGTGGCCAAAATGTTTTTTTAAAAAACAAACATTTTGTTAGTGAATGTCAGTATAATTTAATTTGTGCAGCTTTATCTATTACAGATTCTTAGAGTAGCTAATGTGTATGAAATTTAAGTCTCTGAAATTTATGCCTAGTCAGTTTCTTTATTCTCAAGGAAGGAACATAGTTAATACTTCAACTACAGAATGATAATGGGTATCAAGAATTGAACTCAGGTTTGTTGGATCACATCATCTTCCTTTTTGACTCTTGTGAAACGACCTGAAAGTCAGAATTACTGGGAAACTTTTAAAATCAAAGTTCCATTTATCTTTCATCATTTTGAAAATTTTGAATCATGGGCTGTTATTTTTTTAACGCATTAAGTATTTTCCCAAGAACTCTTGTTTGCTGTGCTACACTGAGCTCAAGTTAAAATTCATAGCCTTGTTATATATAAACTCTTTTACAAAATATGTAGGACAGTCATTTGTTCGAAATGCCCCAGTTTTAATAACCATATTTGAATATATCAGGATGTCAATGATGGACTGGGTTATTATATTCACATACCTAGGTTGTTAGGTGTGTCTCACATAATTCTAAGTGTGGTATAATCTGTACCAAGTTTTCATCAGGGTTTTTTTTCTGTCTTTTAAACCCAGAGGAAATATTTTTGTAAACATATGTTTTAGCCACCTGAGGTTATTATGTATTATTTTTAACGGGATCGAAAATCCTTCATTGATATAAGATTCGTTTTGAGTGATCAGTTAAGTGTCAGTGTTCCCTGCTTGAGGAATAAATCAGGGTTGAGAATCTTCAGGCTAAAGGCAGATTTCCGCTTAAATGGTGGTTCATCTCCGACCATCACCATCACAATTCCGCCTTTTAAAATTTTTTCTTTGTATAAAAAAAATACTCCCTACAATCACTACATCAACACCCCTACCACTACTACTATTACAACCAACACCACATCATTATCCCTACCACCACCACCACATCATCACCTTTATCGACATTTACAGCTGCCACCACATCTTAATCCCTACCAATACCGCCACTAAAACTACCGCCACATCATCATCCCTACCACCACCACCACATCATCATCCGTACCACCACCACCACATCATCATCCGTACCACCACCACTACTACATCTTCATCCCTACCAATACCACCACTGCTACATCATCATCTCTACTACCACCACTACTACAACTACGTCTCCATTCCTACTAACACCACCACATCCTAATCCCTATCACTACTACTACAACCACTGCATCATCATCCCTACCACCACTACAACTACAACCGCAACATCATCCCTCCCACCACTACTACACCTACCACCACATCATCATCCCTCCCACCACTACTACACCTACCACCACATCATCATCCCTACCACCGCCATTACTACAACTATACCACATCATCATATCTACCACCACTACTTCTGTAACCAACACCACATCGTCACATCCCTACAACCACCATATCGACATCATCATCATCCCGACAATCCCCACTGCTATGACCACCATAGCATCCTTCCCATTATCACAACTACTACAACTACCACACCATCATCTCTGCCATTAGCACTATAACTACCTCCACATCATACCAACAAATCATATAAATATTTTTTAAAAGTGAAAAATGGGGGTGGATGGTAGGTGTTGACATTGTATGATCAAATGGTAAAATTTTAAGCAGATTAGATTTTATTTGTTATAATTAGTCTTTCAACTTTTGAAATTCACCCTGAGTGGTGTCAAGAAATTGCACCTCAGTAAATTTGAATTAAATCCATATTTATGGGTTATAGTCGCATGGACGGGTATGTCGACGTATACATATATGCAGGTCATGATGTACGCGCTGAAAAATGTTCTCCTTTTTTGTGGCCAGTCATTCTCACCCCTGGATAAATGGAAGGATTATAAAGTGCATTGAGCTTGGTAAATCCAGGGAAATGCCTTTAATTCGTTAACAAAGATTTGGATTTTATTTCTTCAAATGAGTTTTATGAAAGCAAATTCCGATCTATGTGCAGCTATTGCACTGTTGCTCTTGTCCAGGGACCCCTTGTAAAGCGCTTTGAGCACGTTTAGTGGGTATTGCGCTTTATATTTTTAAAAAAATCCCCAAGTTGTCATGAATCTCTCGCCAGGGTGAAAGAATGTACATCTGTTATTTTTGGAGTGTTGCTGTAATTATCAGAACATATAAAAAGTAAAAAGCATTGTCTGTTTGTACTGAATCTCTAAGAGGACCCGATGATGTGTGACCAAACCAGAAAACAAAACAACTCATTTTTCAATCATAATGGTGATTAATTCTTTGTAGTTTTTAATAAGATTTTGATTCTCACAAGATGTGGTGAAACTTAATGAAATTAAAATCTTTATGGACTACTCCAATGGACATAGATAAGAAGAAGTTTTTCTGGCAATTAGCAGTGTTCGAGATATTGTAAAGGTGTTTGTTTTGAAAGGACATTTTTTCATGGACTGAATTTGTAAGGAATGGAAATCAGCTGGGTTAGTGTAGCGTGGTGAAAAGAGTTTCTTTGCTCTGATGAAAGTCTTTGTACGATCATTTGCACGTCATTCGTTGATAACTACCCTCAAACCCCATCTCACTCTTGTGCATTTATCACTTAAATGTTTCTTTTCTTTCTTCCCTTTTTTCGGTAACGTTTTTCAAAGGTGACCACGCGGTTTATTTGATGCTGTTGTGTCGGCTATTGTTTTAGTATGACATCACACTTGGAGACGCAAGATAAATGTAATCCATGTATGTTTGGAAATGGTCAGAATTGGAAATCATGAATTTCTCTACAATAAATTGTGTTCGATGCCAAGGCTATGATAGTACTTCTTAATAAACTTTTTTTTTTTTTTTTTTTTTTTTACTTACGATGGCGATGCAGTCTCAATTTTGTTCAGTTGGATGAGATTGCGCACAATGGGACTTTGACTTAAAAAAAAAATTTTGTTTAAGTTTTTCATTTTGTAATGTATCATTATTGGATCGTTGACCTACGGAGAAGTAAACTTTACAATGAAATGATCATTTCATTGTAAAGTAACGATGTCAATGATTTCAGATGTTGCCATTGACATCGTATCGTTACTTGGGACTTGATTAGCAAATTGATATTATTGGTGACATGTTGTCGTGAATTCAGAGCGTAACGTGTTCGTTTGGCAAACACTAGTGTAACAGAACTCACACATAACAACACGCACAATCATAAACACACAAACACACACCTTCAAAATAGCACACACATTCACTCACTCACACACACTCACACCCGGGTCCGCCGATCGTGCTTTCCTCCACCCATTGATTTTTGTCTGTAGACTTGTCGAAGCCATGATGGCGGTGGCCGCCGTACCCACGTCGCTGCTATTAGCTATACCCCCACCGTAACGCTAAATAACAATGGGTAGGGGACCGGCGATTATTGATGACAAAGATCTATGCCCGTGGCCTGGCCGCATTGTAACCTCGCGGAATTTGTCGAGTTCACGATTTAGTGGAGAACGAACGGCGAGTCGGCGATCGATGTCTGACCTTTGCGCATGGAGACTGGCTTTCACTGTCATTCCATCGTCATCATCGCCGTCGTCGTCATCATCATAATGTTCTCCTTATCCTCGTCTTCTTTCTTCCCGTCCTCATTCATCTTCTTTTAGCATCCGAGTCGGCACTTTAATGTGTCGCAAGTACCGGTAACCTCCTGAAAAGAAAGTAATATGTTCCTTTAAGAATACCCACTGTCGACTGAAACAACCAGATCCTTAGTGAGGTCGTTGTGGAATCATCATCATCACCATCATCGTCATCATCACCACCACCACGACGGAGATGAGTACTGTATATTGTTGTGAGGAAGTTTACCTTCTCACCTGATACGTACCACGTGGGATGACAATAGAGACAGGGGGTGTCGCTGTGTTACGATGGCACATACCTATTGTGTAGCAAGCTTTTGATTTAGGCTATGTCTGATTTAGAACTTTGACGGATTAAATTAACACAGCTGCTGTGGTGCGACCTGGGTCTGTTTTCATGAACACGGACTAGCGCTTAGTCTCTGACTATCCCTGACTTTAGTCTAGGATTTGAAAAAAATCGGATTTCATGGGAGCTAAGCAAGTCCCAGACTAAAATCAAGGTCCTTCGGACTAAGTTTGGCCAAGTTTTAGTCATTTGATGAGGCAGGTCTTCAACCGTAGTCTGAGACTAGTTACTAGGATACACCATAGCGTCGAAAAGATAGCAGCTATTTTTAGATTAGAGAGCTTCGATTCGGAAGGAAAATACGTCGGTTACGAAGGACGGAGGCAAAAATTGTCCTTTTGCTATTTATACTGACTTTAAAAAGTATACTTGCAGATCGTCGAAGGTACGCATTTTTAAAAAGTAAAAACTAAAAAAAACCCACACAAAACAAAAACAAAACTGAATCTAATCCGTTCTCGAGTTGCTTTGCGTCAAATAACAACCAAAAATAAATGATTTGTAAGTATAGTGAAGACAAAAGTTACTCTGCTGGCATTGTAACTGACTGAAATAATGTGATTCACCAGAACACACTTTCTCTTTTGTTTTTTTTTTTTTTTGTTTGTTTGATTGTTGTTTTTTTTTTTGGTTGAATTTCAATGGAGCTTTCATTGGTTTAAATATGAACATCAATGTAGTCTATCAGTCTACAGTCAATATTAGGTGATTTGATTTATCATGGCAAAAGTGAGTTACAATACGAAAAGGAACGAATTATTATCTATACCGGATGCGTTGCTGATCCGATTTTTAAAAGTCACTTACTTTGCTCAGGCTTAAGACTAGTAAGTCATTTACTAGACAAGTAAATAACTAAATCTAGTCCGCTTTTATGAAAACGGGCCCTGGAGTTTGCACGGGCGGGAATTTCCAGCTGCATCTAGAATAGTACGGTTTGTACCGGTAACCTCATGAAAACAAAGTAATATGTTCCTTTAAGAATACCCACTGTCGACTGAAACAACCAGATCCTTAGTGAGGTCGTTGTGGAATCACCATCATCGTTTTTGTAACATTACACACACACACACAAAAGACACCCCTACTAAGTCATTAATAAAAATCTTATCTTGGAAAGATTTTTGTTTCTGTGTTGTATGATGATACATAATCCGGAAAAGTTTATACTTTGTCCACACTTTATCAATACTTTTAAATCGCCACAACAGGTGCACTTTAGGTGACAATACCAGGGCCCAATTATTTTTTTTGTCGTAGTAGGCCTGAACAAAGTGTCCGCATTTCATACATACTGCCTCAGAAGGACATGACCATTTACTGGGCGAATAGAATTAAAAATGAATGTCTGCTAGATCAATGTGGAATGGATAACATGGACATCATCACGAGAATAATGTGGAGATGGATAAGGCTTGTTATGAGAAAGGAGAGGGAAACGTCAGCAAAATAGACCTACAAGGGACACCAATAGACAAAGGAGAAGAGGAAGGTCCCGGGCAACTTGAAGAAGAGATGAGAGAGAGGGGTGAGAATGGGGAGAGATCTGGAGCTCCCTGAAGATGACGGCCACGGACAGAGGAAGATGTGTGATCTTCATTGCTGCCCTATGTGCAGGCAGTAAGTAACTAAGTAGGAGGCAGGTCGGATTAAAATGTTGAGTACGAAAATGTAAACAAGTACAAGGGATTGTTTCGTTGTTAAGGCTATTTAAAAAGTCGTTTTTCTAACATTCAACACAAAAATACGCCCAAGTTAACAAATAAGAAAAACTCAGGCAAAAATTAGATATCATAAGTTTCTCTGAGATGAATAATAAAAAGTAACCCGAAAAACTGGGCCAGTTTCAATGAACGCGGACTAGGGCTAAGTCTCTGACTTTAGTCAAGGGCTTGGGAAAAATCGGATTTTATGTGAGCTGACCAAGCTAGTCCCAGACGAAAATCACGGCACCTTCGGATTAAGTTTGGCCAAGTTTTAGTCCATTTGCTGAGGCCGGACTTCAAATTTAGTCTGAGACTAGTCTTTAGGATACGTCATAGCGTCGACAAGATAGCAACTATTTTTAGATTGAGAGAGCTTCGATTCGGAAGGATATACGTCGGTTACGAATGACAGAGGAAAAAAGTGTCGTGTTGCTATTGACATTGGCTTTTAAAAAAAGTTGAGATAGGTGCAGATCGTCGAAAGAACACATTTCTGAAATCCCCCTTGAGCGACACAAGCCTCTATCCACCTTCTAGAGAAAGGCAATTAAATAAGTTAGAGGAAAGTCAGTGTCAGCTCCAAGTGTAGCTATTCCTCTGACTCTATCCGAGTCTCGCCAGGGTTACGACGTTTCATGCTGCTCTTTCTTCTTCTTCTTCTTTTTTTTTTTTTTTCATGGGGATTGGCTATACTTGTAGTTGTTTTCCGGGAGTCTGACCAAACCACCTCCGTCGACTTTTAAGAATGTACTTTTCTATTTTTGAAATTTTGTTGCCTCGCAGTTCAGTTCGAGGGATCTATCGAATATGGACGATTTATCCTCAATGTTGCTTGCCATTTTACCGCTCACTGGTAAAACAAATCTTTTTAAAATTTTTGATTTAAAAAAAATATTTTTAAATCATTATTTTGGCGGAAAATTTAGATCTCCAAACATCGATGAATTAAGATGTCTATCCCACCAGCTTATTCTTGAAGTCTGTAATCAGAGAACCGTTATTTATTTTGTCCGACTAGTCTCACATTCCCATACAGGACAGTCATATGAATTCCCCCACCCCTTTCCTGCCATCTTACGAGGTTATGTGATTCAAACCCAGCTGCACACAATATTAGCAAATAAGTACACCTCGATTCAAACAAATCATAAAATTGTACTTTGCCCCCGCCTTTTTTTTTTTCCTTGCTAAAAAATATATTTAAAAGAGAATTATTAATTAATTTTCTTTCTCTTTTCCAGGGTTTTGTGAATTCAGGTTACAGTGTGAATGGAATGGCCCCCGTAAGTACAGAGAGTTACTTTAGACCTTCAATTGTTTGTTTGTTTGTTTGTTTCTCCAGATCATTTAGTACTTATTTAATGAGATTACATTATCATTATGATATATTTATAAAGGTTTTTGGGTTGTTACTGTTGTGGATGTTCAGATTGAACGCTTGGTACAGCGAATGGTTTTTGAATTTAAAAATAAATAATCTTATAATATATGGGATGATTGGGGGTTTAGATAGCTGAGTTTGTAAACACTCGTTTCACACGTAAAGGGACCGAGATTGATCCTGGGTGAAGTCAAGATTATTTTGTGACCCCCCGCGCCTCCCCTGTACAACCAGCAGAGCTGGATCTGTTAAGATCTCACAGAAAGTACCATATTTTAATACTACTTTGAAATGTTATTCCCCCCCCCCCCCTCCCCATTGATTGTTTTGTGATTTCAAATAGCACACCGTTGAAATTATATTCTAATGAGATAAGGGTAGTCAATGAGAACACACACACTCACATACAGAATGTAATATGTATCTAGTGTGTTGAATGCTGCAAACTCCTCAGTATCGTTTATTTCGTATTACCATCATATTACTGCTTTATCAGTCTATCAGTCTCTAGTGTGTGTATGCGTGTTTGTACGTGTTATTTTGTGTGACTTCCACTTTATTAGTAAATATCTCTCTCTCTCTCTCTCTCTCTCTCTCTCTCTCTCTCTCTCTCTCTCTCTCTCTCTCTCTCTCTCTCTCTCTCTCTCTCTCTCTCTCTTATTTGACTTCAATAGACCAAAAACCTCATTGTATAGGTCTCTGCCTCGGTTGTAGCTATCAGAGAATGAAAAAACAGGTCCTGGATGTAAATTATATGTCAGCCGACGGTTTTACTTTCATGTGTTACTTAAGGTCTAGGATCTAGACCTACAGCTCGACCTGAATAATGTCTTAACTTGAGCTTTTATATAGCGCGATATCCACTAAACGTGCTCAAAGCGCTTTGGAAATGGTCCCTGACCAACAGCAACACAACATGCAGAACAAGACATGACGCCTGTTAGGCGATATAACATTTTCCCCCGACAGAGACAACGCTGTTGACGGCCAGTTACTCATTTTACACCCGAGTAAGGTGATAGAATGTGAGTACAGAGCCTTTTCCAGACTCAACTATGCGCCGAGCGAGGTTCGAATCCAGGACCTTCCGATCCGAAAGCGAGTGTCACACCGCAAGACCACATAACCAGACAATGTCTAAGGTTTCGAACCAGTGACTAAATACTTCGACGATGATATGTACTTAATTTGGAGAGACATTTTGCTCACCTTTTCCTGGTCTGTCTGTAGGAATTCGGTGGTTCACCTGGTGTAAACCATGTTTTTGTTTTGTTTTGTTTCTTTTAAACTTGTTCTTGCGCGCTATAGGCTTCATGTTTCTTCCTGTTCATCATAATATAATAAAGTCCTATAATGTTGCATTATAGGAGATTTTAAAAACTATCGATCCTAAAGCATGGTGTTAAAATTCGATTAAAAATGTAATTGAATTTAAAAAACAAAACTACACAGAAATAATGTACAAAAATTGTGCCGTGTGTCATGTCACACTGTCAGAGAGCGTTTGTATTGGTGTGTCCAAGAAAGTAGTTAGTAAGTGAAATAACAATTCGTTGGCTACACATTTTGTATGTGTAGACCCTCAACTCTTAATATCTGCTGCGCTGTTTAACCAGTAACTGTCGTATTCTGGAAAAACATCTATTTAAAAATTTGGCCAGAAAACTCGTCCTTCAAATATCGATCGATTTAAAATCACACTCATCTTGGCAAAAACTCTTAAACCTGGGACTTCGCAAAGTTTTTGTCTAGATGTGTCTTTGATGTCGATCGCTATTTGAAGGACGAGTTTTCTGTCCAAACTTTTAAATACACGCTTTTCAACAGTACGGTAGTTAACTGGTTAATATAATGACACAAACTAGTGTGTTGTTTGGTTTGACAAAGGTTAAGGAGTTAACTTGCGTCGGGGTCAGGCGGTCACATTGTTGTATACCATTACGTACAGTGAAATAATAATATTTATTGTAACTGACTCTTGTTTCTTGTTGTGTTTCCGTCATGCTTGGGTAAATCCCTCCTCAATTTGACGATATAAACAAAACACGTAACTTTGCAGTGTGCTGCGTCTTGTTGACGAAGTTTATTTTTAATGCGCTCATTTTTGTGGAGCCTTTCCACAATTTCTCTGTGCTTAATGCGTTTTGCAGTAAAGCTTCACTTGATCTTCAAGCAGAGAAACCTATATGTTGTATCACATTTTAGAGTCTATTTTTATTTATTTATTTATTTATTTATTGAATTAATATACACACGCTAACACGCGCGCAAACAACACGCACATACACACACACACACACACACACACACAGAGAGAGAGAGAGAGAGAGAGAGAGAGAGAGAGAGAGAGAGAGAGAGTCTTTGTTAGAAATTCCGCTTTTCCGGTACTGAATTTCACCCATGGATGGCTGGTACCCTTTAAAGAAAAGTGACATTGATTCGTCTCTCATCGAATGGAACGGTACCAATTTTCTTATTCACGTCAAATGTAGGTGAAGGAAATTTTGGATAGACTAGTACAATTGTGCTCATCAGTTAGTGTGCAGAATGTTATAGGATTGGGTGACTCCCTATTGGATGTAGAGGTCCATTTATTATTTTACGCTCATAACTCTTGCTTGTCTCAAATCCGACATGTGCACACATGCAGGTCTGACATCCGAACCCGATTATGGGCCTAGTTTAACATTGTTGTACAATATTTTGCGTCATTTCTTTTTAAAGAGCCCATAATGAATCTCCCCCTCACCCCCACGCGGTATTCCAGTAAACTTAAAGTTAAAGAGCACATTCCTCCCTCTCCCTCTGTCTATCTTGTGTCTTTACTATTCTGTGCTTGCAACCCCACCGCCAGCTTTTCCTTTCCTCTTATCACATACATTCAACTCCTTCCCTCTTCTCTCCTTTTTGATAAACAAACAAATAAATACACACACGCGCGCGCACACACACACACACACACAAGGGCATCTTCGACGCCTTGCTGTATCTTTCTCTTCTTCTCACTCATTCTTCTCATGCTTTATTTCTTCACTCTCTCTCTCACTTTCTGCCCCTCACATCTCTCTCTCTCTCTCTCTCTCTCTCTCACACACACACACACACACACACACTTATGTGCGCGCACGCACTCTCACAGATAAGTATACATACACTCATTCCTGACTTTGCCGCTCTTTCTCTCCCCCCCCCCCTCTCTCTCTCTCTCGCTCTCTCTTCCACCCCCCTCCCTCACCTCTCTTCCAACTCTCCCTCTCTCCTTTTCTCCACATCCCTCTTCTCTTATCGCCTTTCATCCTTCTCTCTTTTTCATGAACAGACTCAAACCTACACAATTTCTCAACTCGCTCGCTCTCCTTCTATTTCTTCCTCCACTTCTCCTCCTATTCCACCCCTCCCCTTTCCTGTAATGCCTTTTCACATTCCACACTAGTCCCTCCTCTCTATCCCCGCTTTCCTCTACTCACATCTTCTCCCACCTCTATCTTTTACTCTTCT
>NC_088360.1:92464962-92474962 GCF_034508935.2 Berghia stephanieae | reverse complement strand
GCAGGGCGATATCATTTTTTTTCTTTTAAATTGTCCGTACAAAATATACGAATTGTTTTCTTGGAGTGTGTGATGTAATTATAGTGCTATAGGAAGCATTTAAATGAGCCAAGCGACGAAGCAGAACACAATGATTACCCACACAGCTGTGTCAAGTGGGGCTCCAGTGATATGGCGATACGTACTGCTTGAGATGAGTGAATTACACAACAATGTGGCACGTGTCCTTTTTGCGTGTGGCTGTCGTCCCTCCTTATATATATATATTTTTTTTTTTTTGGGGGGGGGGGGGGGGGGGGGGGGGAGAAGAGATGGGAAAATTGGAATGGGTATATTGACGCAAGAAAGAATTAAATGCGAAAAGTAGTTTACGAGTATGAAATAGATAATAATCAATGGAAATTATGAGAAAACTTAATATTAATCCAAAAGTAAATATAAAAAAAACAAAAAAACAAAAACAAAAAAAAAAAACAACTAGATCTACATTGTATTTTCCGGGGGGCTCTTTATTACTTTTCACCCTTTTCTTGTCTTTGTCTTTTCATTTCTTGTAAGGGGTAAAAGGGGCTTTTAAAAAATAGTACACATTGTCAAAGTCTGTGTGTTCTCTTCACAGGTAACATAATATTGTTTCCTCAATATTTATTTGAAAAAAGAAAATTGAAAATAAATCTGTCGTCAGACTTATGGATAATCCGTTTGTAGTTTGTAAAGGATTGGTTGCCACAAGGCTATGATTTATATTTTTAACATTAATGCAATTTACTTGGAATTTCACGCTTTTTCAGCCTGTCCTGTTGTGTGCCATAACTCCTATTGCCTATCCGGTTGTAGATCATAAATTATGCCGCCTACCCAGTTTTGGTCGATAACTTGTGTATGTAGCCTACCCAGTTGTGGTCCATAACTTGTGTATGTAGCCTACCCAGTTGTGGTCGATAACTTATGTATGTAGCCTACCCGGTTGTGGATCATAACTTGTGTATGTAGCCTACCCAGTTGTGGTCGATAACTTGTGTATGTAGCCTACCTAGCTGTGGTCCATCGCTCTTCCAGCTTTGCCCGTAAGGGGCCTTAATTCGTCTAGCCTACCCTATTGGGGGCCACTTCGTCGTCCTTTGACGCGATGTCTGTCAATCTTTTGTATGCTTCTTTAGGTTTTTCAGATTGTCTCTAGTCGTGTATATTCCATTTTTGATCATGTCCAGTCACACTAAAAGGTTCCTTTTGCAGCCCATGTTCATTACAAATGATTTTTTTTTTCTGGAAGGACCTACCGCATCAATCATTAGCGAACTTCTATCTTATTATCCTGCCTGGAATCTGTTTTGTATTTATCTAAGTACGCAAATGGGTAAGAAATTTTTGAAAACGAACAATTATAGCCATAGTAAGATTATAAAACCTTGTTAAAAAATCATATATTTACGAGGAAACTTGACCTTCGTGTAGACTATTTATGTCTGAGAATTGCTTTTCGCGAGTTTAGTATTATTTAAATTTAACGTATCTATATACATGGAAAACGTTTTGTGTGACATAACGTCATTCATAGGTTCAAATCCCATCACTGACTCCCCCCCATTTCTCTTTTCATTTGTGGTTTTTAGTTACTAGTTACTTGAATTCTTGACCATTTTCTTGTGCCTTTACTCTTTTTTAATATGTAGAGCTTATTATTATTATTTCTTTTTTACAGCCACGTCGTTATAAAGGTTGTCTCAATGTGCTACAAAATAATAATTCAGATGCCGTGAATTCATGACGTCAGTAGGTATCGCACTCACTAAGAGTTTGCGTGTTTGTGTGTGTGTGTGTGTGTGTGTGTGTGTGTGAGAGAGAGAGAGAGAGAGAGAGAGAGAGAGAGAGAGAGAGAGAGAGAGAGAGAGAGAGAGAGAGGGTCTTTGCCAACATTTCCGTAAGACGTAATAGTGGCAAGGGACTGGACACAAGGGTAGAAGATGAATCTTCGTTGTAACTCAGTCTCTCTCTCTCTCTCTCTCTCTCTCTCTCTCTCTCTCTCTCTCTCTCTCTCTCTCTCTCTCTCTCTCTCTCTCTCTCTCTCCCTCTCTCCTTTTTTGTTCCCCCCCCCCCCCATCCTCTCTCTCCATCTCCATCTCCAGCGCCTCTGACCCAAGAGTACATTGTTCATATTATGTTCTATCATAATATGTTTGCTTTGTCGTCTTCCTTTTCTATTGCGCAGGTATGACTTGAACGTGTCAGAAATAACGTCTAAAACTAAACTTACCTAAACTCCTGGGTTTAGGGAAGGTTTCTACGACAACGAAATGAACAAGGGGTGAGCAAAGGTTTATGATCGATTTATTATTACGATTGGCGATGTGGTGGGAAGTGAGCGTGTTACGAAATACTTCAGACGTCACCAGTTTGTCTGGAATCTGTTAAGGTATCGCTCGTTGGGGGGGGGGGGGGGGGGGGGGGAGAGAGAGAGAGAGAGAGAGAGAGAGAGAGAGAGAGAGAGAGAGAGAGATTCCAGGCACTAAAAAGGTGTGTATGATATAGCGCCGGAAAAAAAAATCCTAAAGAATCAGCCCAATTCGACTGGTGTTCGAACCTCAGACCTGAGTACCATTACAGGTGTAAGGGCGAACTCACATCGGAGACTGCTTGGTATAGGTAGGTCTCGCGGCTTTTCTCTTTATTCTTAGTATTTTGTCCGTGCCCGACGTCTTTAACTCTGAAAACGGCAGATGATGGCAGTGCCGGGTCGTCGGAGTCAGTCTCCGGTGTGGGTTAGCCCTTACTCCTTTTGAAGAATGTAGGCATTAGTCGTCCCGTTCCAACCACTGATTCATTTATATCCTCATGGTGTAATTAATGGTAGCAAGTCTGATCGGTGGTTAGGGCGCCTGCCAATCAAGGACGACCGATAGTTAACCAGTAGATTCTTGACTAGATTTGTAACACACCTCAAGCCCTCTCGGACAAACATGGCTGGCGGTTTCCAAACAATGTAACTGTAACGAATGAAGTTAACATCACTCATAGACCGCCATTTGTTTGGATGATTAGTACACTCCCTAGTTTCTCTCAATCAGACTAAAAACGTTTAAGGTTACATATAGTTTTGTGTGTTGATACGATTGATATGGCTCTATTTTACTTAGCATACCAAAATCTGTGTCAATATCTTTGTTGTTCGCTCAGTTAAGCACACAATTCAATGAATACTGATTGTTCGGACTGTCCTAATCAAAGTGAAGGGTGTGGCTATGTTCCCCTCTACTAATTATTTTTTTAAAAACGATAAACGATTTTTCTTGTATAGGGGGGGGGGGGGTATTGACCGAGTGGTTAAGGCATTGCACTGTGACCCGGAAGGTGTTCGAGCCCCGTTTCAGGCATTTTCTTTTTTTTTCCTTGGGCAAGATTATTAACTCCCAATTTGTTCACTGTGGACAATGTGGGTGATTCCTGTTGGCATCCGACATCTTGTTTGACGGATTATCTATATTCCTTATAGGCGCCAGTATCTAATAGTACCGTTGCAAAAGGGCGTCATCTAAAAAGAAAAGTTCATGTCTGACATTGTATCATACAAATCATACCTTTTAAATGTTTGTTGGATTAATATTTTGCACGTGCATACGCGATGTCACATCCGGGTGGCTCAGCTGCACTGTATATCTGTCGTCTTGATACAGTTACGAGATTCCGAGTGTGGCAAATGAGAGTAATCGGCAAAATCGATCCGACTGTGTGGCCTTGGGTAAGACACTATGCCTCGCACATATTTTCTAAGTCGAATTAAGGGTTAATATGTAGGCACTTAGCAATAGGCGGTGACGAATCTTGTTTTAGCACCAAAAGAAAAAATAGAAAAAAAAAGAGAAGAGAGAGATACTTAACAAGCTTCTTGCATTGTTTGAAGTGGCTCCATATTATGGCCTGCTGGGAATAGATGAAGCTTTGGGAATCGCATTTTACACGATGAACCCGGTATTTAAACGTTCATATTTAGAAACTCTACCTCATACACCAATTCCGAATTGGGTTACAAATGAAGAATCGCCCGACTGTCAGATTGGAAATATCCAAGAATAAAATAAATGTTTTCAAAACATAAAGGCAATTATGAGAAAATAATTCCCATTCGGAATTGGACTCGTTAGAGTTCTAATTAAACATGACAGGTAAAGTTCATTTAATTTTCTAATTAAAAAACCTATGGAGTTGAGTCATGGCTTCATTGTGAAAAATGGAAAACTACACACGTTCATCCCATTGGGTTCGGTCTATTACATTCAGGCTTACATTTGACTTTAAAATGTTTATTTGCCCAGCTTCAGTTAGCAAAACAACACTTTTTCACTTCACTTTTTTCCGCGGATTTACTTGTAAGATGTGCGTGTGTGTGTGTGTGGGGGTGGGGGGGGGGGGGGGGGGGTCCCGATATCTCATTGGATAAAGAGAACTCTCTAAAAGCACTCATGGACCTATCAGGTTGTTTTTTTTTTTTTTTTGTTGGGTTTCTTTGGATCCTGATAGAATCAGGTTATAATTTCTTACGACTCCCATGCCTGCCCAGCAGCGAATGGGTTGCTGGGTCTATTAGATCAGGCGGAAAATGCTTTATGACTGACTGCCGTCTTATCTGAAGACTAGCAGTTGCAAGCAGGTGTTACTGTCTATACTATTGAAACCGGGATAAAATCGACTTCATGAATATGGAACCAATGCTTGGTTCTAAAAAGATTGTATCTCTTTTATTTTTTATTAAAAAAAATAAATTCACGTATTATATGAACAATTGTGTCACGTATGAAGTCGGATTATGTCACGGATTTTGAATTGTGTCACAATGTCTTTACCTTACAATGGAAGTTCATGATGTGTGTGTGTGTGTGTGTGTGTGTGTGTGTGTGTGTGTGTGTGTGAGAGAGAGAGAGAGAGAGAGAGAGAGAGAGAGAGAGGGGGGGGGGGGGTTAGAATCGTCTCGGGTGTGTCGCACGTTTGTTGCGAGTTTTGTCACGATGATGTCGATGCTGATGATTATTAGGATGGTTATTATTGGTGTGCCGGTGTCGTATCCTTTGTGTTTGTGTGGTCGCCGGGCTGTTGTAAGTTATCGTCACTGCTGTCGCCCGTCGTGTAACGCCCCGTTTTACGTGTGCGGTTTCCCCCCCGTGTATGAACGACTGTAGTGGATACTGATAGTAGGTGGGGGAATCCAGCCACTCTCTTACTTTGCATTCTGAATGGGTGACAATTGTTTGGTCACACGTCCGTCCTTCCTGATTTACTCACGGCACGCACCTGGAGTTGCTCACTCTCCACATATGATTTTGATAATAATTGAGGGGAAAAACACCCCCCCCCCCCCCCCCATCAAAACAAAAAAAAACAAAACAAAAGCAAAACAAAACAAACACAAAACAAACAAACAAAAAAAAAACAACAAACAAACCAATAAACAAAACAAAACAGAAACCCCAAAAGCAATAATAAAAACAAAAAACAAACTCCACCCCCCCCCCCCCCCTTTTTTTTTTTAAAGCCCTAAAACAAATATCATGGGCATGCGTGTTGTTGATGGTGGTGGTTGTGTGTGTGTGTGTGTGTGTGTGTGTGTGTGTGTGTGTGTGTGTTCGTGCACGTTTACTTGTGTGTATGACGTCAGACTATTATTTGTGATGAAAGTGGTGGTTATGGTTGTGGTGGTGTTGGTATTCATGATGATTATGACAACAATGATGATTATGACGACGATGATGATAATGATGTGTGACGTCCACGCGATGCCAACTGGTTATATTTGTTCAAAGCATTTTATTTATATAGCTATTTCAAATGTGACAACTGTCTTCCTTTCAGTTTTGGTAGATACCCTTCTGTCGATCCCATCCCAAGCTTCCGTCCCTGCCTCCGTTCTTGGGCCCCATCACTCTGTCCCTCATCGATACGTCCGTAATCGATCTCTTCCCCCCGCCCCCACCACCACCACCACCAATGATCTTTGTCTCACCCCCCCCCCCCCCCCCCCCCCCCCCCCCCCCCCCCCCCTATCCAATTCTGTCTTTTAACCCCCTCCCCCCATCTATTCATCTCTCCTCCTCACTCCCCCATCGCCCCCCCCCCCCCCACCTCCCCCTCCCACTCCCCCTCTTTTCCCACCCGCTCTATGTCTCTTTCTGTATTTGTGTCTCACCCATCTTCCTACATATACACAACCACACGCAAGTACACAGGCACACACACACACACACACACACACACACACACACACACACACACACACCACACAACATACATCCCCAGCTTTTCGCCTTACCAAGATTTCAATGACTGTTCCCTTCTGTGTCCCTATTGATTTTTCTCTCTGTCTGTACTGTAAACCCTCGATAATCTCCCCTCTCTTCATTCCCATAGAGCCATGGGTGTATGATCACTGCTGTTTTGTCATGGCCCCTAGTGGCGGTGGCGTTGGTTACATGACGCCTTTACGGTGTCTCACAACTATTGGTGACCGTCCATCTGGGCCCTTACCGTAACTAATACCCCAGCATTTGTCCTTTTTTTTTTTAAAGGCAGCCTATTATTTTTCTTTCTTTACCTTTTCTCACCACCAAATTGAGGAGGTTTGGGGGGGGGGGGGGGGGGGGGGGGGGTGCGGCATCACAACGAATAAAATACAAAGTTGTTGGTTTTGTCTTTTTTTCTCTTTTAAAATGTGAGCGACTTATAATTTTAGCACCATGTAGGCTGTATTATATATATATATATATATATATATTATATATTATAAATAAAATTTAAAATATAAATAAATAAAATTGTACAAAATCCTTAAAACACAGGTGGCGCATTATAACATAAATTTACAGCTGAGGCTGAAGCGCCATGTTTCAAATACTGTACCCCTTCTAAAATACAGGAGATATTGAAAACATAAAGACTAGTTTTAAGTATATACATGAATTACTATAAAAATCAAGCTCTCAATACATAAGTAATATATATATATATATATATTTATATTATATATATATATATATATATATATATATTATATATATTATATATATATATATAAATATATATTATTATATATATAATATTATATTAAAATATATATATATATATTATATTATATATATATATATATATTACATATGTATTGAGAGCTTGATTTTTATAGTAATTCATGTATATACTTTAAAACTAGTCTTTATGTTTTCAATATCTCCTGTATTTTAGAAGGGGTACAGTATTTGAAACATGGCGCTTCAGCCTTCAGCTGTAAATTTATGTTATAATGCGCCACCTGTGTTTTAAGGATTTTGTACAATTTTATTTATTTATTGTCATGATTTATTTATATTTTTGAATTTTTAATGAATATTGTTCATCCTTGCGTGTGTTGTTTTATAATGGAAAAGAAAGTTGTAATCTATTAGTTGTTTTCTATAGTAGTCTAATATATATTATTCTGACCTAGCATTTCCAAAGGAATAAATACAAATACAAACAAACAAACAAAAAACTTGAGCTTATATACAGCGCAATATCCACTTAACGTGCTCAAAGCACAAGGGGTCCCTAAACAACCGCAAAATTTAACATGAAGGACGAGACACGACCGACGCCTGGTGGGAGATATTACATTTATTTTTCGTCAGGGACAACGCTGTTAACGCCCATATACTCAGTTTACATCTGAGTACGGTGAGAGATTGGGAATAAAGAACCTTTTCGAAGGACTCGGACTATGCGCCACTCAGAGCGGAACTCGGAATCCAGGACCTTCCGATCCGAAGGCAAGCGTCATACCACAAGGCCACCTAGTTGTAAAAATGGGTAGTCTGATGGAATTTTAAGGTTAAAAACTGTTGGAATAATAACATTCGAGACCTTGAAAAATATGAGAAGCTGTAGGTTGAATACTCGTCAATGGGACATCTTATTATTATTGATTCAATTAGAAGGACACGACGTATTTGATTTTTATAGCGTATTGTCCACCCCGATGTAATCTTGGATAGAGGCAATGGATCACAATAATTGATGTCAGAAATCTCAGAATCTACATGTACACAGTTACGAAATATTTATTACATTGATGCGTGCTGTAAATGCATGATATATTACGCTTATATTGTAAACTTCATTATAAGCTTTGCAGACGCCCTTAAGCTCCCAAATGAAATTAATAATAAGAAAAGAAAGAGTGTAAACAATAATGTTTTCGACATCTATATTTTTATATAAGCGTGGATGGCAAAGAACAATAACAAAAGGCCTGAGTGACGTCAACTTCATTCTATCTATAAAAGTACATGGTTACACGCAGTTTTGTGTGTTGGTCCATTATACTTCCGGATGGCAATGCTGTGAGTTTCTGAGCCAATGGCAGACTATCTATAGATAGAATGAAATTGACGTCACTCGGGTTTTTGTTATTGGTTTTTGCCATCCACATTTATGAGTAATTCTCACTTAACTGTGTTATCCAGACTATAAAAGTTCATGGTTACACAGAGTTTTGTGTGTTGGTCCGTTATACTTCTGGATGGCAATGTTGTGAGCTTCTTAGCCAAGCGCATATTATCTATAGATAGAATGAAATTGACATCACTCGGGTCTTTCTTATTGTTTTTTGCCATCCATATTTATGAGTAATTCTCACTAAATTGTATTATCCAGACTATAAAAGTCATGGTTACGCATAGTTATGTGTGTTGGTCCGTTATACATCCGGATGGCCATGTTGTGAGTTTCTTAGCCAAGCGCACACTGTCTGTATCCAATTTTCTAAATCATTTTCATTTGGTTCAGTGTTCTATCGAATTTATCTTCGTCTCCCTTTGGTGAGAGTTTGTGCCAGCTTCTGTTAGGGCCTTTGAATGGTCTCTGCTTGCTGTGAGCAGGGGTAACTATGAACGATCTCAGACCTGTTGCACTGACTTCAATAGTCATGAAATCTTTAGAAAAACTTGTTAAAATTAGGAATCAGTTTATGCCATTGAGTGATAGTCATCAATTTGCTTACAAACCAGGACGTGGCGTAGAGGATGCCATTTTGCTGTTTACAAACAACATCTACAGGCATCTAGATCACGCTAGGAGCTATTGCAGATTGCTTTTTGTAGATTTTTCTTCAGCGTTCATATACAATGCAACCTCAGTTGGTTGTTCAAAAATTGACTAGTCTGAATTTAAACAAGTATATAATTGCTTGGGTGCTCGAATTTCTTACGGAGAGAGCACAATATGTTCAATTAGGACAAAACAAATCTTCCTGTATAACTACAAATATTGGTGCTCCTCAAGGTTGGTGTATTGTCCCTGTATTATTCACAATATACACGAATGACTGTAGAAGTCAAAACCTGAGTGTACCTTTAATAAAGTTTGCAGATGACACCGCTCTTCAAGGCCTCATAACAAATTGCAACGAAGTGGCTTATAGGCAAGAAATTGATAGATTTGTGTCTTGGTGTGATGCCCACCACCTAGAGCTTAACATAAGCAAGACAAAGGAGCTAGTGATTGACTTTAGGAGAGTGAAGGAACCGATAGAACCGTTAAAATTAAAGGACCAATTCGTCCAGCGAGTTCTCACTACAAATACCTTGGTGTAACGATTGATGACAGGCTCAAGTGGGATGAACACTTGAAAATAATTAGGCATAAGATGTGCAGACGTACATATTTTTTATCAAAACTCTCTCAGTTTAGAATAGATAAAACCTCTGCACATTATTTTATAGAGCAGTAATCGAAATTGTTTTGTCTTTTGTATAAAGCTTGGGGAGGCAATTGCTTAGCAGTGGAAAGGAACAAAATAAATTCAAATATTAAAAAATCCATTAAACGCTATATAAATGATGTTGACGATGTAGATCTTTTATACGAGAATTTTTATAAATAAATAACTAAAATATTAAATGACCAGTATCATCCACTAAGACCATAATTATTATGTCAGAAAGAAGTGGTCGCCCTTTCTCTATTTCAACGAAACAGAAGACAC